>NW_008824413.1:1391460-1405299 GCF_000699105.1 Pygoscelis adeliae | reverse complement strand
GGAGCTGTATCTGCAACGTTTATAGGATTGCAGTCACCTGGCGTGTAACTTAAAAGTAACTTTAAAAGATGGGTGTTGTTCTGACTGATAGAAGTTTTAAGTTAGTAAAGCAGTTACTTTAAGCTCATGTTTTGAAAGCAGTTTGTTCACTGTTGCTTACCAATAATTGGTTATTAAAATGTCTGTCATCAGAAGGCTTTTTAAGTAAGAGCAACCATAGTAGACTTAGTTCTGTACAAAAGCTGTTGATTTCTTTGTCTTTAAATTGAGAGCAACCTCTTTGAATTCTTTTTGATCATTTTTGTTTAGTGTTACTTGTTCCTTAAGGTTGGAATTGAGTTACATTTTCCTCATGTGAAATTGTACACAATAGTTTCCAAAGTAACTAGTGTCATATAAAAATCTCTTGCTCTACGGTTAGAAATAACTGACCAAGTGCCGATTAGATTAGGGAGTGGCACATGATGTTTTCATAGCGCACAAAGGAAGAACTGAAGGTGTGTTGGTTAATACTATAGTAAAGTGAAAAAAACCCAAAACAACAACCAACAACTAAGAAACACTTAAGAGATTTTGAGAGCGCACTTAGGATGTCTAATTATGAAAATGAAGTTTACATGTATCAAAAGAGAAAAGGTCGAGTCAGAAAAAGTTGCTGGTGTTGGATGAATGCTGTGGGTGTGAAGAGAAGGATGGACAGGAAATGAACAGTAACTTTTGTAGTTCAGTAACTTTTTTGACCAGCTTATCTGTTTTGGTCCTTCTTAAATTAAAACTTTCTTCCTCTGAGCGCACTAAAGAATGCCAAATCAGGAATGGGATACTTAAAATGATTTGAATTATGTAGACTTCGGTAGAAAAGCAAGTACATTTGAATTGTCTTTAATTACTGTCTGTAACCTTAAAATGCTCTCCTTTTTGGAGAACACATACTGAATGCAGATATCCTGTTAATTAGATGTATTATTAAATGCTGATCTGGTATATGTTCCGTGGCTGACAGGATAGACCTGTGTTGACGTTAATTACCACACCATCCCGACAGCTCAGGCTGATTGAAGTACAGCAGGAGTCTGCCATGGAGACCAATGGTTTATATTCGACTGCTTATATGGAATGTTCGGGGGGGCGGGAGAGGGGGGAGACAGGGGAAATGCCTTGCCAGGAAAGCTGTGAAGTAATGAAATGCCATCACTCACTGACCCTTGTCTTTATTGAAATATAACTCACAACTTCTCATTCGGGCTGTGTGAATTTTTCTGTATTGATTTTAATCAAAATGCGTATTATGAAAATCTTCTGTTGATTTTGACATTTTATTGAAATTTAATAACCCGCTGCTACGAAAACTAGTAGGAACAGTAAAACTGCCGGTGTTTTTAATCTCATTATGCTTAATGCAATTGGTTAGGTCAGTAGAAGCACCATGTAAGATACATCTGTATCCTCAGGAGGATCTAGGTCTGCGAAGGACATTGGAGCTGTTGTTCAAATCCTGAAACAGATGATAGGTGTTATGTTTATAGTGTGAATTAGAGCCCTTTGCTCTGGTGAGACAAAGAGTTGGGTTGCTGAAAGTTAAGCAACATTACATTTCTACTTTTGACTTGAGAAAATATCCCGTGTTACCTTGTGTAGTGGAGTTAAAGTAGTTTCCGGGTTTGGGTTTCTTTTGGTTGTTTTCCTTGGAAGTGTTGAATGGAAGTGGAGTTAGCTTTTTTAATAGCAGAGCTTAGATTTTTGAGGCAATTTATGCTTGAATGATCAAAGCAGCCATGACAACTTTAAAGAGAAATAATACGCAGCTTCATTAGCAGAGCTGCCCCTCCACGGTGTTATTCTTGTTTCCATTAGAAGGGTGTCTGTTGCAGGGTGGTTGGGTGTCTTGAGAACAACAACAACAAGATGGTGCAAGTTAAAGTGCTTCTATTCAGGCAGTTGTGTTCCTAAAACTCTGTTGTCTGGGTCCGGTACTAGAAGTTGCAGCTTTTTTGATACTCTGCAGTTATTTTAGCAGTTGTTAGTGCTCGGAATGATTGTGGTAATGCTGACAGGTTTTTTTGTTTTCTCATGGTTTAAAATATGAAAGATATTTTCAATCAATTCTCATTTGAGAATTGATTCTTATACTTGGTGTCAAAATAGTAAATGTTGCTTCTCAGTTCATTGCAAAAAATCATTCTCTTGAAGGGAAATGGCAATAGGTAGCTATTAATGGGTTTTCTTTTAGTGTTTTTGGTGGTGTATAGTTGATTGAATAGCACACTGGAAGTCAATTTTTTTGAATCGTTTTTTAAAATATTTTTGACTGTTTTGCAGCTGCACCTGAATACTTGTACTTTACTCCCCAGCGTGCTGGGTTAGGGAAGATTTTCTGTGTTTCCCGCACAGGGTGTACCAGAGCAATGCTTCGATACTTTGTAACTTCATTGCAATGCTCCAGGAAGTGTGTGGGCGAGAAGGTCCTCAGGATACCCATTTTTAAAGGGGACAAACCATGAAGCAATTTGTATGATAACTGACTGACATCTGATCATATTAATAGTGGGGCAGTTAACACTTTTAATGGTATATAACCTTATAAATGTTTACACTTCTTTAAGGCTTGATTTGAAAAGGAAAAAAAAATGCCAGCATGACAAACAATTAAAACCTTGTTACTTCACTGGGAAGTTACGTTGATGTAGTTCTGAGGGGTAATGCATCAGAACGGCTGCTGATGTCAGAGTGGAGGCAGGGGAAGATAATTCAGTATTTCATACCCTTATCTGGTGGATCAGTTTCTGGCTTAAAAGGTCAGCTGATATTCTAGACTGGTCAGGGTTTTTTTGAGTTTGTTTTTATGTGGTGCTGGCTTTCTTTTCAGACAGATCAGAGCTGTGGTCGAGCTCACCATATGTGATCTCAGAGTAGTTGTGTTGGCTCAATGGCTGAGGTGGCTCAGTACTGAAGATGTAGAGCAGAGCCTTGGGGAGAGAAGTACATTTGCTTAAAGGTTTACTTTAAAGTCTGAAATTCCTAATTGATGTCAACTGATTGTGCATGTGGTCCATTCAAAATTTTAAGGACGTGACTATTTTCAGACTAGCTGACACTAGATGGAAGCCAGACTTTGCTGAATTCTTTAAATCCTTCAACTGTTGAAATAATGAACCTTATTGTTCTGTCTAATTCAGATTAAAGAACTGTTTTAGAAATATCTGTAAACATTACTTGGTTGAAATGTCCTATCCTAACTGCAGTATATTTTCTTCATTAGTGTCTAGGAGATGGAACACGCCTGAAGTCTTAAGAAGTAAGCAACAGATCCGTCTAGCCCAAGTATTAATAAAAACTTACTACTGTTTTGGTTCATATATTTAAATGGCAACTCAACTAAAACCGATTCAGCTGATGTTGCATAATGCTTCCGTTTATTTATCAGACTTCGAAGCAGTAGCAAATTGGTTAATATTCTTCTTAATGCAGCTTAATCTAATAACCTGCAAATAATTATATCAGAAGTTATTGCATAATTTTCAATTTTTAGATGCAGAGCAAGCCAAGTGTTCTGTTTGCTGTGGAATATCTTCGGTTTCTTTGCAGGAATGGGGAGGAGGAGGACACAAGGGAAAATTCTCTGACCCGGTGCTGTTTGCTTTTGAGCAGTGTTGCTCATCTGTGTGTACTGCTTTTAGTTAGTTTCAGTTTGTCTAATTTTCAAGGAGCATGAGCTGCACCCCTACATCAGAAATTAATACAGACGTTTTTTCAAAAAGTTGTCAAACTGTCGTCACCCCCCCCAACCTTCCAAACTAACTGCGTAAATACTGCATGTATAATCTATTGACAAGTGTGTTTTCTAACAGTTGGTTTGTGTGTTAAAGGTTAAAATGCTGTAATAGGCCCAGCTGTCTTGTTTAAAGTATGATGTTTTTGCTGTGAAGATTGCGCAGTGAGAAAATGGTGCGTGTTAGATGATGGTAGAGACAAGTTGTTGGTGGTTCTTTAATTGCTTAAGTGTTGTATCATCTATAAAGATAAGTATAGCCAGAGAGGCTCATATGCAGTCAGTTTATTGAGGGAATTACTACTTCTTTAAATCACTCAAGGCTTTTATGGAAATCTGATACTGCGTCTGAATCAACCCGAAGCAAGACTCTGTGTACGAATTCTTTTGTTCCCACTTTTCACATAGTTCTGTCAACTTTGTGCTCAACTAGTAAATAGACTTGAACAAAATCTGGGCACAGATGATATGGTAGGCATCAGGAATGAATTCTAACCAAGGCTCTGTCAGCAAGACTGGTTGTATGTGTATTAAAACATCTTGAGAGGACGAGTGATACTTTAGTATCTCTCTTTCAGGTATAAAATTAGTGACTGCAATTGCTTTTAGAAGGGAAGTATATTTAGCTGTTGTAATAACATGTTTACAGAGGTTTGAGTCTCATCCTGAAATTTCTTGCAGTGTTTTTGTTGTTCATTCTCTGGATCAATTTTCTTTTTGTGACAAGACTAACATAATCCTCTGGGAGAAAAATCTGGAGAAAATGTTATCTAACGATCAAATCCACCTCGGAAGAAACTGAGAAAAAGTGCAGCTGGCTTTCTTGAGAAAAGCTTATTAAGCTTACGGACTTTAAAGAACTTTTTTTTTAGAGCCCTGTGGCATTTAAGAAATATACTGATACTTTGAGGAGCAGGAGGGGAAAAACTTCGCTATATTGAGGTTAAATTTTATGTGGATTAAAGTACTTCCAGTTTCTAATAGTTCGGGTGTAGCTTCCAGGGAAGCAAGGAATTGTGCGGAAGCTCTGTCTGTAGGTAATGGCGAACATAAACCTGGTGCCTATTGATTTAGTAACTGTATTTTATTCATAACTATTCATGAGGAAGCTTGTTGGTTCCAAATGGGAGGTTTAATGCACACTGAGGGCACTTGGTAGTCCCGAGTTTTAATACTGTTAAGTGTCTTCAGAAAGGTATTCTTGCGTCAGCCTCAGATTAACATAGGATGAATAACAGAGCAATTCATCAACTAGGCAGCTCTGAAGAGTGTCAGCAAGAAAGCTGACGATGATGAATTGGAGAGAAGTGGATGCTGCGGTAGATAGCCACTACAGCTAACGCTGGAGTGTTGAGGGATGGCAGTTGGTATTTAGGTGTATGCTGGGTAATTAAGTGAGGAGGGACTGCACTCCTTTGCTTGGCCAAGTAGAAGAGAAACACGTCCCCTTCTACAATTCAACAGCTTAAAATGACAGATGGACAACTGGTTTGTACTTTATTGAAAAAGATTTGCATCAATCTTTAGGACTGATAAATGTGAGTTAAGTTTTGAAGACAGACTCCCAAACTTCCCTTGATGTTTGCAATCTCAGCAACCTTATTTGGCAAGAAAAATTTGGATAAGTTAACTTTGAGGCAGATTTAGGTTATTCTGAACTTAATTTTCCTTCAAGTTTTGCACTAACCTTTCTTCGATCTCACAGCTTTCAGTTACTTCCAATTGCTTCAGTTACTGGTTACTTTCAGTTTTAAATTTCCTTTTTTTTTTTTTCCCCTCAGGATAAAGAAAATAGTTGTGAATTTGAGGGGGTTAAACCAGAAATAAAATTGCCTTTGTTTTTTTGCTTCTATCAACATAATAGCATAACAAAGTGGTTTTTGTCATGTGCACAGGTCTTTCTAATCCCATTTAATATGGTTTGTGCTAGAATGGTTTTTGACCGCTCGTTGTTACATCAAATTGTTGAACACTTGATACACGGAGAACAGTTTAAAGTAATAAAGTTCAAGTTCTTTACTTTGTGGGGGCTGTTTATATGGATTTTTTCTGACTGTTTAGTTACTGTAGGTAACTAAACCTGCATGTGCAGGCTAAAGAGTATATGTACAGGCTTTCTCAGCCCTGAGCAGAGTTCAATACTGAAATCAGGATCGAAGACAAGCATTTCAGTATGTCATATAGTAGTCATAACTAGTATAGTATAATGGTATGTTATAGCATAAATTGCTACATCAAACTACATTTTTAGTACATTTTTCTCTTCTGGATTAAGTAACTTGGCTGTTGAAAGTTTTTAGCGATTGTTAATAACTAAAATGTGTTCCTGAATAGTCAGAAGGATATTGTGTCCTGTCTTTCTTGGAACTTCTATTGTGTGCTCTTAATGTTAAATATCAGATACAAAGGCAAGATACTAATAAAGTGCTAACATTTAAGGAGCTTTTTTCCTAGTCTAGTTATGGATTAGTAGTTTCTTGTAGTATGTAATATGTATAGTTGAAACAGTTTATACTACTATAAACATTCCCCCCCCCCCCCAAAAGGCGAAGGACTGAATATTGCTAGTAATGAAACCTGGATAATTTCCAGGCTGTTAAGCTAATTAATGAAACTTAATGCCACAAATATGGATGCAAATATTATGCACCTATCAATATTGGTATCATGAAAAAATTAACACAAAGGACATAGTAGTACATTTTAAGAACATATCACTGTGTAAGTAACTACAAAAATTGTATTATATGTTGATCTTGAAACTGTTAAATTAATCAAATCATTATATGAAAGGAGCAGAAAAATCAGAATACATTTTCTTGAAGTACTTGCATTTTGAACAGAAATGTCTTTCTGCTCAGAAAATGTTTCTAGTTTACAAAAGTAATATAACAGTTTAAGTTAGCCTTCAAACATTATGAGATTATACACTACACTTGATTTGGGAAAGGGGAATAATGCCGAGATATAAAGGTGTCAGTAACTGTTGTAGTGTGAGATCTGAAGTAGCTTGTCATCTGGTTCAGATCATCTGTTTAGCAGAATGTTTTCTTAGGATAAGAGAGATGGAGATACTTTATACTGAAGTTAATGTTTGTACAATTTAATCAAGATTTCCTCTGCATGTACTGTCTTTTTCCAACTTAATCGATACTATTTTTCCTTGTCACACTGAGCTGCTCTAGCCACTCCTTGTCCTAACGTTTTCTGACATCGCAAAGAATTACAAAGCAGGCATTTTTCATATTGCAGCACCGTCAGTGAAACTGCAGTCACTTGCACAAAAAGTAACATCAAAGAGGTTTTTTTCTGAAACTGAACTCTTAAGGTTTTATATTTTGCTATTTCGTGAAAACAAAATAGTGTTTGATATGAGACCTCTGAGACCACATTCTCTCTGAAGTAGACAGCATCTTTTTTTTGTTTGAAAAGTTAATGGAGCTAAGTGAAAAGCAGTATTGAGTTACCAGAATGGTGTTTTTCAATCTATGATTTGCAGACCCCCACTGCATATGAAGAGTTGCTGAAGATAACAAAGAAAAAGGAAGTCTGTTGTTGGGAGATTTAAATAGGCTACACTGAGCCTTCACCTCTTTTGGGAACTTTTTGTTAATCTGTAAGTGGAAAAGGTTGAAGACCACTGATTTAAAGGTATTTTCATTGTAGCAATTACAATCTTGTCTTACATGGGCCAAAGTAAAATTTTGAAACAAGAAACTTCAAGGAGATCATGAAAACAAATTGCGTTCACCACTATGTAAATTGAAAGTTGTTTCACCTGTCTGCATTTATTCTTTTCTTAGGACTTCCTGCTATTAAATGTTTACTGAACTAGTGAGTATGATGATGTTTTCCCCAGATGAGATGTAGAGAATCTAATTGTATTTATCAATAGAGTCCAGTTTGCAGCACGGGAACTCCAAAATATTAAGATATTAATTGCCAAGAGTAGGTATAAGAGATGTAACCTACTAAATTCTGTTTGGTATGCTCTTATATTATTATTATTATTATAGAATAGTTTCAGTAGTAAATTGTCTTTAAGGGCATCTGTAGCTTTCAATTTCAATTGCATTAAAATAGCCACGCTGTTGTCATTCACGAACAAGTATATTAAAGCAAGTTCCAGATGCTCAAGTACCTTTAACTGTAAATATTTCAAGCGATTTTTTTTTTTCCCAAACATTTGCCCCTGATGGACAGCTCTGTGAGCTGATAGGACCTGTTGTTTGGTGTTAGTGATAAATGAACTTGAAAAGAAAAGAATGTAACTTATAACATTGTTTAATACATAGTAGTCAAGCTGCAGATCCTGCCTATGTAATAAATCCATTCTTTTAAATCAATCCTGAATATAAAGTCTTAATTTATAAGGTCCTTTCTGGTGGATTTAACGGATAGATGGAACTAGTGTAATTCAAATCTATGTTGTATTACAAAGAAGCTTATAAAATTGTGTTAAAAAAAATACGTGTGATTTATAGTTAGCATTCAGTTTAAATATTGGATGTTTCATTTGTATGGTGGGTTGCACTTTTTCTACTTGTTTCTTCCTAAAAGAGGCTGTTCTTAAACTTACTGGGATTTGTTAGCTAAAGAGAAAATTGATGATGCTGTAGCTACGCTGTAAAAACTTAGATTATCTTCAAGATTTTAATTCTGTAGGTAGCAGAGATCTTGGCTACCAGACTGGTAGAATAAATACTAGTTTTGTGTTAATATTCTCTCTCTGTTTCTACCATGCCTGTATTATAGATACGGATGCACCCTCTTAGATACGGATGCCCTCTTTCCCCCCTGCCCCCCCCACCTTCTTTCTCTTCTAGTGGTGGTTTTAGTTAATACCTCTCTCTTGTAGTACTAGGAAGAGGTTACCCAGTTATGAAAGTTGTCTCATTGGACAAGATTTAATATGATTAGAAATCATGTTTTTTTCTGATGTAATTAGAAGTTATACATAAGATTGCTATAGTTGTAAAGCCAGAGGGAAGGTGGGGAGAGTCTACTTTAGACTTCATGTATCTGACAGTTTTTAATGTACTTTGATTAACTGAAATGTTCTCTTTATGAATGAAGAATATTTTCATGTAGGTTAGAAAGACCAGAATTATAAATTTTTACTTTTAAGTATTTTCATTAAAAATAAAAACTTTCTTTTTTTAATAATAAATGTAATATAAATATATTTTGAATTTTGGCAGCAAAAATGAAATTTTTTTAAAAAATCTATTATTCTTAAAATACAATATTGAATTTTACTTGTGGAACATGGTGGTTATCATCATGCAAACTTGCATATGGAATATTTTTTATGCTGATTGTTACCTGTCTTCTGATATCTATTGGTGTCACGCAGAACACTTTCCTTTATAATAAACCACTTTTTTGTTAATTCTACAGATTTTGACAAAACAATAATCCTTCTCTCATCATGGTTTCAGTTAGAAAAGTTCCGATCTCAGCTTTGCTGTAATGGCAAGAGGTAAACACTGATGCTGCATTTATCTTATCTAGTTGATAATTTCATCTAATAGTCCCGGAACTTGATGTGCCAATTGTTAAACGCACTGGGCTGTGAAATAATCAGAACTTCAGCTTGCAAATACCAAGCTATTGTTTTCAATAAAGTTGAGTTGAAATCAGCTTTCTATGCTGCATTGCAGTGGAAACCAATTAATTACAGTGTGACAAGGTGTCATTTTTTATTGCCAAAAGAAAGTTTCTAATATTATTCTGCAATATGAACAACGGTTTGGCAGTTTTGGTTGAAATTTAAGTTAATTTTATGGACAAATAGGCTAAAGAGCCTTTGATTGTTTAACTTTGAGTTTTAGAGTTTGTGCATGTGAAATGCCTTCTCAGATGATTTCTGTAATTTACACTGCTGCTAATGCCATGCGATATGTCCTTTTTATTAGTCACTGAAGTCTAGATGGCAATTCCGTTTTATTTCATGTGATCCATCTGATAGGGTGCAAAACATCTCAGTTGTGCAAGATTTAATAATTTCTGGTATGTGCCCATGATTTACTTTTTAACTTCTGCCATTTAAATATCAGAGATTTATGGTTTAACGGGTTTTTCTTACTTTTTAAAAAGGCATGTAAGAATTGACCAGATCAACATTACTGCTATGTCCAACGTTACTATCTTCACTTACGTGGCCATGTAAAGTGAAACGAGTTGAGAAGATATCACAGGATAGTTTGACTGTTGAGATACATCAGCTTTGTATGAGATACTGTTTGCTTATCTGATAGCAAAGTATTTTCGAAAAACGGTGCGAGAGAAGCGCACCTTTTGAAATGCAGCATTAATTAATATGACTGAGTAATACTTAAATAAGCTAACATGTGAAATTAAGTCATGCTGTGCATATAGATTGGTTACCTCTAATACAATTTGATTATCTTTCAGTGTGACTAATACAGCTATTTCACATGCTAAAATGACATTCTTGTGCTTTTTTACTAGAATACGAAGGGCTTAATATTTTTAATTGCTGATTGCATGTTATCTCTCATTGTTTTACTGTAATTTAAAGTCTTTTATTCAACGAAGCACAAACCGATATGAATTTAACTCCCATGCTTCATAAAGATTTGGCATGTGGCTTTTCGTTAGCTCTTATTCTTCTTGGTAGCTATCACTTTGCTGCTTTGTGCTTCCAGTAGTGTATTTTTGGTTTTAAGTACAAATTTTACATTGCATCCTACTTAGCTCAGGTAGCATTTATAAAAAAGAAGCAAAATGAAGATAGGGTGTTTCTTTTGATTCTTAGGAGAGGAGGACATTAAAACATGTAGTGTAGTTTGCTTGAATTGTGTTCACTCCTATGACTTCTGTATCAAGAGATAATGAATATTTGGTATTTTTTTTCTGAATACTTTTCAGGCTTGCCCAAAAACTTTTAAGGAGAAGTAGGTCATGTTGAGGTGGGTGCTTACTGAAAAATGCAAATGTTTCAAGACAATTTCATGTATTTTAGTAAGGAGTGCAAGGTGTATGTGAAGGTGTAGTTAATATGAGGACTAATTTATTCTCAGAAACGTTTTAATTAATGCAAGTAGACAAGTTTAATGTCAATATATTAGTTTTTAAACCGTTGACTTCTAAAAACACTTAATAGAGGAGGTAATTATGGCTTTTACTGAAAAAGTTGAACTAAAGGTACCACCTGTGAAGAACTTCCTCTGAGGTATACCCACTGTTAAGGCTTTTTCATGTGAGTGATAGGTCCTTGCATTACATTGGAGACGCTAATGTCTGAATGGATGTGATGGCTGCCTCGGAATGATGCTGCTGTTAGCAGTGAAAAATGTCGTCCTTATGATTCTTGTGCAGCAGGCCGTGGAGTGCAGCACATTTTTATAATAAAGGTGATGAATTTAATAGCAAACTGGCAGCCAAATGGAAATTGCAGACCTTGATACTGGGAGAAAATTGCTTATAAAGCAACTCCTGAGAGAGCAGGCTTTAAATTTATCCACCCATTTCGACATTGAGGAGAACATAGGAATTGCAGGGTATTTTGCTTGGCCTGTTTAGTTCAGATGGATGACACTTCAGTCTTCCTTTATTTAAGAACTAGATACAGTGTTGTGTTGTGTTTGTTTGTTTTTTTTTTTAAATAAAAAAAATTGCCCTTGCTGCTTAAACTTTACATGGTAAGGCTTTTGGAAAAATCTATTCCTTTATTAGCTTGAAATTTGTTCCTGTTATAAAGGAGGACCTAATATGCATAATTACTTGAAACTTATCAACTGCTTCACAGATTTCCCCTTACGTCAGATTTAACCCTAATGTGATTTGAGATTTAAAAAAACATATCCATGTATTTGAAGGCTGTTTGCAGCATTACACTGATATGAGAAGCAATGCCATAAATGATTTAACTGGTCTTGAAGTCCCACTGGAAGTAGGATACTTTCTCTAATAGTATGTAACACAATTTCTGATAGAGGCACAGCATTTTTCAAAATTGTTGGTACTGATACATTTCAGCAAGCCATCTTCTTAATCTCTTATTTTTAGCAGTGCTGAACGCTGATGTTCTTCCTATATGATAACTAGGAACTGAATTTACAAATGATTCCATGTATGGTAAACGCTGTATTAAAAAAAGAAGACAAAACGTTCTTTAGGGAGCTTACTAAAAGATGATATGTTAATCTGCTTATAGAAATAATTGCGAATAAATTCATTTAGGAATATATACTTTTATTGGACACTTAACTGAATGTCCTCACTGCCACACTTTTGGACTGCTCTTTTGGGTGCTTCGAGAGGTGATCATCATTCAGGCAGAACTAAGAATGAATAGCATTGGATTTTGTCACTGTCTTTAAGGTGAAGAGAACAGGAACACAAAAATATTTCATTGGTCCAGTTTGTCCTCTTAAATGAAATCAGAAGCATGGTCTGTTCTAGAATGATTCTCTTGGTTATATGACCCCTAAGGTAAAATTCCCAAAGGTAAAATATGGCCTGATTTCTGGGCCAACATGAAGAATCTTTTTAGCAAGTATATGAAACAGCAGCTGCTCATTTCTTGCTCTCGATTTAATTTTGTTCTGCCCTTTAGAAAATCAAACCTGTTACCAATCCTGATAGATTTTTTTTTTTAATTTTGTTTATTTATTTTTAATTTTAGTAAAGTAAAGCTTCCTAAGAGGTAGTACCCTTTATTAGCAGAAGACGTAAGGATTAAGTAGTTGTGTGGTAAAAACAGTTGAGCCTCATTCTGGCAGTTGTTGGAAGTCTACCACACACCGTTTCTGTAGTTAATGACTAGCTCATCCATATTCCTTTGCTTAAAGTATAGAATTGTAGCAAAATAAAATGAATGGTTGACAAGTTCTTGAATGTGTTTCACATTTTTAATAGAAAATATAGAACAGAATTTCTATAGAATGTATTTTTTAAATAAATTTCTGTATTGTTTTCTCGTCATAGGAAAACCATAGCCTAACTTGCTTGAGAAATGTGCAGTAGCATTTATAATCTTGTTTTACTTTATGTTGATTTTCTGAGACTGCAATAGGTTCAAATGAACACATTAACTGGACTTCCACGCTTTGTTGTAAGAGGGACCAACTTTTCCTTAGAATTCTTATTTTACCACAGGTAGACAAGTTCGGATGTGTACAGACATCCAGAGTTAGCTGGTGCAACTTTTACTCCTGTTCCTATGCTTTTTATTGCCTTCTGACTGTAAGCATTGAGAGGCACCCGTTCAATTAGAAAAGACCCAGTTACAGGTCTTGTGTAGAGTTGTGACTGGAATGTGTATGCTGAGTTAACAGAAAAAGAGATTACGTCCAACCTGTTTACTGCAAAACAACTGTAGGACCTGTTTTTTTAAAAAAAGAAAATACTGGAAAACCTTGGAGAGAAATGGAAGATGGTTTTTGAACTAATTTAGTAGCTTGATGATGGAAAAAGGAGATTCTTGTTTGGGAACGTGTCCATCTTACTTCCTTTCAGCTAATTCTGGCATTCAGTGGATTCTTCAGTGATCTGTTTCAGCTCAGTAACCTGGAAGAAAGCTAATCAAGCGAAAAAGAGAAAACGTATGAATAGACTTTTGCTCGATTAGTGAGTTGAATTGGCTTACTAAGGCAGAGCTGGTGTGAGAGGTGTTAAGGAACTATGCGGCTCGGAGTGAGAAGACAGGCAGTGATGACTTCATTTTTTCAGCAGCGGTGTGCTGTTAAGTAACTCTTCTTACCCTTCAAAGGAAGGAGAAGTGGTATAGCAGTCCTGACGTTTTGGAGTAATGCTTTTCTGGTGGTCCAGATTTCTGATTTCTTCTGGACTTTTGTGTATGATTTCAGATATGCAGTCTCCTTCCTTTAGAGTAGTGAACTTACTTCTAGTGTCATAGTTTATTTTTTACAGCTTTCTCAAGATCTGTAATTCTTTTCTGGGATGAGTGGTGTGCTGCCTTTTTAACTATGCAATTTTTTGCTTCTTTAAAGGAGAGCAGGAATAGTTTCATACAGCTCACTGTGATAGTTCTTTGGATCTTCCGTTTGGTTAGGATTAGCCTTATTTTCACTGTTCTTTCT
>NW_008824413.1:1378176-1391443 GCF_000699105.1 Pygoscelis adeliae | reverse complement strand
GACTTAAGTTTTTGTGTTGCCATTCATCTTTTCTAAGTTTCAGATAAAAAAAACAAACAAACATAAAACCTAAGAAACAAAAGAATGTAATAGCCTCTTAAAAATGAGTTGCAACTTATGTTACAGCTAGTGGTAGGATGTAACACAACTGCCAGTAGTAACATTTTACTGTCAGTACAATGTATGATTAATGCTCTATTTTCTTTGAACGCTCTGGTGTAGATCGATTTTTCAAGTTAATTTTTTCCTACTGGCTTTTGTTTGTATTGCATATATCAACACAGAGCAAATGCCCATCAAGGAAAGAGGGGAGGGTATTCTAACTTCTCATCACTAGGGGGTGGGGTGTGCACTTATGAGCCTGTATGGTCTGTTTCTAATGACAGCGGTTACACTGGCATTTATCCCCTGTAGTTGCATAAAGTCACGTTCACAGTTTGGCAGTATTGTCTGTATTACATCAAAATGGGTTTCCTTTTCCCTTTGTTTCATCCACTGTGCTCTTCACCTTGCGTTTCAACAAGGGAAATTGGCTTGGTTTAATTTCTTTATGCCGTTCATCCTATCTCATCTTCCTTATCTTTTGTATAAACTATTCTTTCTTTTAGGTCTGTCCTTGTAACCAGATATATTGTACTGACTACTTTCACCTCATTTTTCTACTTCCCCATACTGATATCTACAGTATAAACTTTCAGAAGGAGATTTTTTTTTTGAGGTAAAGTGAGAGCTTCTCTGTGTAGTGCCCAGTACAAAAGGGTGCTGCTTTAATATAAACTACAATGAAGACACTCTGTGTCTTTTGAATTTCTTATTTATTTAAACTTTGATGTGTGTTCTGTGCTCCTCATTTACTCTGTAATGGTAACTATTGCTTTATTTTCAGCATGCTCTGTTTGTTATTTTCTATTATGTTTCTTTAGGGGTCCTAAAAGTCATTATTTTTTAAATGTCTTTGTTACGCTACTCAGAATGGTGTGGACTTTTTTCTGAATTGTTACTGTTGAACCTTAGTATAAGGTATAAAAGAGCACATAATTTTTTTCATGGAATTTACTTTGCACGTAGCGTTGGATTTAATCTACTACATTTTATATTCCAGTCCTCCTGAAGACTCTCAATCTATTCTAACATTTCATAGCTTTCATAAGTATTGTTTACTGCAGCCTTACCATTCATAGTTTAGCTTCTGTTTTGTTTTGTTGACTGAATTTGTAAAGCTCTATTTTCAGTTTGTCTCTAGCAAATACATATCTTGGCATTTGTCATTAAGGAAGACTTTTAAATAGGGCATCTAGTCATTCCCAAGTTTAGGAATTGATCTGTGCATCTGATTGTGGACCAAAATCTGTTAAATTGAGAATTAGTATCTTTTGAGAAATCTCTATGAAAAACTTGGAAGTCCAGTTTGTTGTTGTTCTTAGTATTTCATTGAGATGTTTTTGAAAACAAAAACACATACTCCCCCCCCCCCCCCCCCCCTTTTTTTATCTTTCATGTTCTTAACCAGATGTGAAAGTTGTGTTAGGAGCAGATTATTTCGGAAAGTAGAGATTGTTTATTTAGTACTGTTTGCTTAAGTATGGGAAAGAACTGAAACATTGAGGCGGGGTGTGAATCTGTAAAATTAGACTTGCCTTTTGGTTACTTTCCTTGCAAGAATGGAAAATGAAGGGAAGGAGATAGGAAGCTGAGTTTACTTTCCAGTTTTACTGATTGCCGCTACTTCTCTAAGCGGGCAAAACTCCGTTTACTGAAATGCAGAAACAAAGTAAATTTTAATAAGTTTCTCCAGTGCAAGTTATGTGATTCACAATTCTGAAATAATTGGCAAAGTCTTAGTAAATACGAGAAGTAGGTTGCTTAAATACATTAGTCTCTCTTAATCTTACTGCAGAATGTGTTTCTATATTGATACCAACTAAAAACTTTAATTTAGGATCTCCTCCCAGTATTGGAAGTTCTGAAGAGGTGTCCAGATATCTATATAATTTGCTTTTCCTCCTTCATCATGCAATCAGCAATATCTCCATGCTTCACTTCAATTTCTTCACTGAACTAAAGGGGTAATGATGCAGGTGACATAGATTATTTCCCAAAATATTTTTTTTTTTTCCTAAATTTGCTTCTTGAGGAGTTGGGGGATCATGGCAGCCACTTACCTAAATGGAGTGAAGCCCCTAATATTTATGTCCCATTTGCAGTGCACAGCTACAATTTGCAGTTCACTGTTAATTTTTTGATTTTTTTTTTTTTTTTTTAAATTTTGAGAGGAAGCATGACAGTTGATACCAATAATGCCGTTGCCTTTCAAAGCTGGAAAAAAATATACCAACCAAGATCTTTTCATTCAATACTCATCACTAATAGAGGGAAACTAATAGTATTTACTCACATAAGCTTTTCCTGGCAAGCTGAAATATATTCAGCATGCATCCAGGCTGTTTTGAATAGTAATTATAACTAGTGTTACTAGTTGTATTTCCATTTCCTTGCTACACTGTATGGAGCTTCATAAACTTTACCTAGAGTGCTTGTTGGTACTTTTAAGAACACTTTATGGTCTGATAATCTGGTTCCATTTTCTATAAGAAAATCGTGTTGAAATGAGTTTTTAAAGTAAGTGATGGATAGAGGACCCAATAAAACTCTTCTACACTCTTCTGTTCTGTGGGGTTTTTCTGTTTGTTTGGTGGTTGGGTTTTTTTTCCACAGCACAATGTAATTGAAAGCAGTCAAGCTCTTACGAGATGCTCTGCAGGTCTGGTGGCAGGAGGGGATTGACTATTTGCCTATGCTTTTTTCTTTATCCTTCAAAGATGATTTCAAAAGAGAATTGTTTCCCCTGCAGCCAGTATGTGAGAACAGGTGGGTGAAAGAGAAGAGTTAGAGGGAAAGAAACAGAGACTAGCAGAAAATATAAGCCTGAAAGGCTGTTTCAGGTTTTGGCTGCTTTTGTACTCAAAGCTTATAAAAAGAAGTCTTGAATGTTAAGTGGAGTAAGAAAATGAAACTTTCCTACTCCCATTTGACGTAGTAAGTGTTAAAATTTTATTTCCCTTCTGGTAATGTAGCCTCAGCTATATGCCATTAGTAGTTGTGCGTGGCTGTGATTTAATGAGCAATGGTTCATCTGCTCAGGCAGAATATAGTTCTGGGCAATTAATGTTGGACGCAGTAGTGTAAGTGTGTGATTGAGGCCTCAACTTGGTTCCATTTTGATACCCTGTATTTAAAGTTGAAATACATCTCAGCATAGTGGTGGTGGCTTTTTGAGGGAGAGAGTTGGTTGTTTGTGTGGTGGTTCCCCCCCCCAGGGGTGGGGGTTCTCCTTAAGATGCATAAGATAAGCCATGAAACAAAATTCAGATAGTGACTTTATGGGCAGGCTAGCAAATGTGATGTTGTCTTTCACTGTAGTATCTGGTACCGAACACTATCACACTGAAAAGAAATATACTGTTAATAGGATACCAGTAATTGTGGTATTTTTGGTGCACAAGTTGAAATCCTCTTTCAGTCATCCAGAATATGGGTGTGTTTTTGAAGAAGTGTATGAATTATGTAATGTAAAGCTGCGGATATAACCTCTGGAATGTGCCGTGCTGTCACGTATCTTTTAAGTAGCTCTGGTACAACTTACAATTAAGGTTGCATTATATATTCCACTAAATGACCTCGTGTTGTATGTAACTTTGCAGAATTACCTAAAACTTCTCATGCCAAGTGCGTGGTTTAGGTTGAACTATACTGAAAGCTTCAATTAAAACAGTGAAAAAATTTTCAAGTATGAACATGGGGACGATGTCTTAGTATTTTAAAACAAAAAATACACTTCTAAAAAAATTTGCTCTGAGAGGTTGCTAAAGCGAGTGCTTTTATAATTTTGTCTAGCAGTCTGCCTAGATTAGAATGAGACAGATAGCATGTTTGCAGTTGAGCACTTAAATGTCCAAAAAGACTATCCTGCTGAGTATGTGCTGCACCTTCATCCAATTTCTCTTACTGAGCTATCTTATCGTGGATAGGCATGCTTTACTCCAACCTGAGAAGGCCATGTAATTGCAGCTGTCAGCTTCTGTGGATCTGGGGAATGGACTTGAGAGAACGGACTCATTTTCCTGTGTTGTGAGCAACTGCTTTGTTCTCTTCTGAAATTTCAGCTTTTAAGAAGGAAATTGTTTTGATTTTTAAAAACAATCAGGAAGATGCTGTGTTTGGACAAAAAAGTCTGGTGATGTAGCCATCCTTCATGGTTTGTGGACTGTTTGGAGGTATAAGGAAATGTTGGGTGGGAACTAGAACTGACTGAAGAACTAAAGGAATGAAGAATCATATCTTCCATAGCTAAAAAATGGGACTTCAGTATATGGAGAAAAGATATTGTGGGAGTAGGAGAAGGTTTGGCATGAGGAAAACAGGCAAAAGCATACGTCTACTAGAGGAAACTGCTTTCCAGGGCCTGGAGTAAACCCAAAGTTTTGGAGTCTTGCCATGTCTTTGCTGTCAGGAAATATCTGTGAAACCCAGAGGCAAATTGTCTCATTCCTCCTCTGCCGCTGGACAGTATCTTCTTCTGCTGTCAGTTAATACCTTATTTCATGTGGCAGAGGTCTTTGAATGTAAAAATGCCAGCTTAGCTGACTGGTTGAATTTAGCAAGTTGCCAGATATGAGTACAATTGTTTTGTGGCAGTAAAACCGATCCATAAGATGCACACAGATGAAGACTTTCAGGCATACTTTTTTTTTTCTCTCACAGGAAGAGTGATGTTTCTGATACTGGGGGATCTCTGAACTAATTTTTTTTATTTATTTATTTTTACTTATTTTTGGCAAAGGAGTAAGGACCAGACATGTCTTTGTGAAAGGTGCGGTATCCTACCATCTTGCTACTGGATTTGAGTGACTGTCACAGGTGACTTGTAGAATAATGATGAGCTTATTAAGGAAACGGGATAAGTAAAGAAGAGGAAAAAATGATAATACTTTTGCTTCATTAATAATAGTCACAATTACCTAAAAACTTGTCAATTATCTTAAATACATTGCTTAGCACATCTGTGGTTTTATTATGCTGTCTATGCGTATTGTGCTGGATTTTGCTGTCTCAAAGTAAAAACAAAGAAAAATCCACCAAACAAAAAAAAAATCATCTATGTAGAGAAGGTTTATTTCATAAAGGGTCTGAATGCTTATTAAACAGACTCTTGTGCCCTCAGGTGCATGGTCATGTTTCCTTTTTTGGTAAAGTATACCAAAGCATGCTATAAGTATATTCCGTTTTCAACTTAAAAGTTAAGCATACGCACTGAGTGTTTTAACAAATACTCAAGCTTGGGATATGGATTCTAGGATCAATTGTATCGACTATCGTAGGGGAAAAAAATCACATTTGCAAGCACTCTCTTTGATTTCTTTATAGTGTTTCATGAGATTGTTCGTAAAGGTCTACTTCCCAGAAAAGTGCAATTCCTTCAGCATTTTTAGAGAATATCTCTTGGTGTTGAACAAGAGAATATTAACTTAAAGATGTAATAAGGTATGGACCAAGACAGTGTATATTTATTTACATGGAAAGAAGCATTGTGCTTATTCTTGAAGGTGGTATCTTATTGATGCGTTATCTCAAGGCAGGGCCTAAATATCTGGTAATAGTAATAACTATTGTTACTGATTAGTGATAATTATTGTGGTTTAGAAATCTGAAGAATGATTTCAATTAATAGTGGCACTTTTGCTATGTATTTTGGAATCAAGGGTATATGAGAATATTGTTGTAGTTTGCAGGATAGTTACATTGTGCAACTCTAAAAAAGTTAGTAGTAATTTGTCAAGACATACTAACCTCTTCACGTTCCTGAAGCGAGTACAATTGATGTCTTTTGAGGAAAGGCTGTGGTTTTGTTTTATTAGGTTTTAGTTGATTGCTGTTGTGGCAGTCTATGTAACCATGCCACTTGGAATCTCGTGGCAAAGTGCATAAGTTACCTTTGATGTACCTGTAAAGTGATGTACCTTTATGAAGATATCTTTCAAGGTAGTTTTGACTTGTACTGACCAAAATACTCTGAGGGCAGTTTTGGCTATGGCTACCTCACCTGTCAAGGCAAATCTGCCTAATGGGGGCCTGATGTTACATGCAAATCAAGTATTGTGTGTGAAACAGAAAAGAAGGATGATCAGAACGCCCAGTCTAGTCTATTTTATTCTGATTACTTATAGAATTAAGCGTAGTATTGCTAACCAAATGTTTGCTACTGTTTACGGAGTAGGCAGGCCATCTACAGTTTCATTGTTCTTAGTGAAAGCTCCGCTACGGTTGAAGGGAGTGAGCGTGGTTCTGTGTTTATCGAAATAAGAATCCACCTAATAGAGCAGATAACACTGTAGGTTTTGGAAAGTGAGTATCTGTTTATCATGTAAAGGAGCAAAAAGATTGTGAATCTGCCTATACCTCTGATAGTCAATGGGATTTTGTTGCAGTATAAAAATACTCTTAATGGAGGTTTTTTGTAGTTGAAGAGCTTTACTTTTTCTTGAAGGAAATGAAACTTTGAAGGATGGGCTAGGTATGTTTTAACATACCCAACTGCAAATTAGATTGTACATTCTGTTCACTATGTGGAATAACAATAAATAAAATAGGGCATATAACAGCTAATACCTTTCATTGCAGTAAAAAAAACCTAAGTGGCAATGTTCTTGTTTCTCACTTTATCAGAGGTTGATGCTTCAGTGGTAGTGGATTCTCTTCATTAAAGTTTTGCTGGCTGTGCATGTTTAGAAAAAGTTAGTTGCCTTGCTGATTTCCTGCCTGCTGGTAATGTGTTGAGTCAGATGGCTGAACTAATGCGTGGTACAAAAGGATGGATAACAGTAAGATTAGTATACTAATATGTCTCTTCAGTTTAACTTATGTTCAAGTCTGGAAAAATACTCAGGTTTACTAAAAATGACAATTATAAATAGCCCATTTTTTAACCTTGAAGTTAGGCCTCAGTCATGTAAGATTTAGTTTGATTGTTGCCAGGTTTCAGTTCCCTGGAGAACCATGTTTACATAGGTATATTTATCTTTTAGAAGATTATTCAGGTGTATGTATTTGCAGTGAATTCAAACACACTGGTTTTTTTTTTCTCTCTAGATTGATGAAAAACAAGCAGCTTTTCAAAGCTGACTGGTTATCTTAATCACTTCAATGTGAAATTGAAGTTGTTTAACAGTTGTAATAGAGGAACTCAGTGACAGTTTTTAAGTAGTGCTATTTTCTGCATGTATAAATACAAGCACTTTTTTATCCTTTCAACACCTTGGTAAAAGTATTTAAAGTTACTAAAATTTTTGTATTTCTCATATATAAATTTCTGTCACTGATTGTGCTTGTATAATAAATTACAGTTTGCAGCAAGGTAAAACTGTACTTATTGTACATGTAGTATAGTCTTTTTAAGACTGGTTCTTGAAATAAAAACTTAATCTTTACTGTACATATGATAAGCGTGGGCCATACAGCAGTTTGATAAACCATCTGCATACTGAATTATTTTCTTCTTGATGTGTGATCTGTCTAATTTGTTGTAATTTGAAGACTGTCTTGGTAGGGAATTCCTATCCCAAGCTATGTATCATATGTTATCTGAAAACAGATCATGTTTTGATTTAACAATTTTTTTCCCCACGAAAATTGTAATTCACTATGGTGGGTTCTTCCAAAATCATGTGTCTCAAATTCAGAATTTTTTTTTTTTTTTTTTTTTTTACTGTTATACTTGCTCGTGGCCAGTTAAAATCTGTTTAATTTTACAGCACATGTTGCCCTTTTAACTCTTATTCTGGTGGCAGTTGTCAGTGTCTTGATAATGAGGAAACCTCTCTTTTTTTTTTTTTTTTGGTGTCTGTCCCCCCCTGCCCCCCAAGCCAACCTCTTTATTTTTTCCTGTGAGTGGCTGTCCATTTTCACATGATCCAAATATCCTTTTATATCTTCAGTATTTTGTCTGAATGAGGATGACCAATTTAACAGAGTTCTTCATGCATTTCTTCTATTCTTTATTGAAAATACCATACGGAGCTACATCAATTAAGATATTTGCTCTTCCACTGCTGTCACTGTTTGGTCCCTCCTGGTTAGTGTGTGATTGATAATGGGTTTTGCATCCTGTGGGTGTCAAACAGAACATTCTTCATTAGGGGGGTGGGGAGGTGGAACCTAGTTTTGTGGCATTAACAATTCAGAGTGAGAATCTCTAATTCATTTTTAGAGATTATTCAGTTCACCTTTTATGAGGTTTTCCATCACCTTTGGTCAACCTCCTTTTAATTAGTTCTACTTTTAGCACAGCTATTGTCACTTTGTTTTAGCTTATACCTTGAAGAGCTTTTCTAGGAAGCACCGTTTCTTTAGTTAAATTCCATGCAGTGTTTTGCATGGGAAACTCAACTTAGCGCTGCTCTGTTTTTTTTTAAGCACTCTCATAGTTATTATGTTAGCCTAGCACAGTCTGACTTTGGTAAACTTGTAGTGTGCTTTACAGACTTTCATGCTGGTATTTTAAGTTCTTCAACATTTCTGAAATTTGGCACAGTAATACAAATGGACTAACGTGTCTGGGTGGAATATTTATTCTTGAACTAAATTTTGGAGCCTATTCCTGCATGAGCATGTGTTTGGTTATTGTACTTCCAACTCAGAGTTTCCAGTTTTTTTCTTTCCAACATTCATCTTTGACCTCTTCTGTTCAGATGATTTTGCTAACAAGTTCCATTACTTCATCAAAGTCACCTGTTTTGAAATCTAAGCTTAAATAAAATTCGTTGTTCAAGAATTTTATTGAAGAAGAACAAGAATCGTTGTTCTTCTGTTTGTTCAAGGTTTATAACTTGATTTGATGGCCATCTCCTTTGAAGTCTTCTCTGCTTACTAAAGCCAAATCTAAAACAACTTTGTATGTTGGTTCATCAACAACATAATGGATGAATGTATCAGTTTATCACATGCAGGAAAATTTGACTACTGCAGTATTAAGAATTGATGTCTGTGCTAATTAAGCTTTGTAACTTTGTAACTTAATAAATATAAGCTAAAAGATATGTTGGACATGTATAATCTTTTAACACAGATGGGTAATACTTAATTTAGGGCTGTAGTTTGGTCAGCTGTGTTATAAAATTTCTTAAGGTATGGTGTTGCTTATATATTTGGTTAAGTAGAGATTGTGATTTTGTTTATGTACTGCCTAACTCTGGGAAGTCTTCCAATACTTAAAAGTTAGTTTGAAGTTGCATAGTGCATCTTGATAATGTATTTAATGTCAGAGCAGTGCAATAGTTAATGTATTTAATGTGGTAGATGACTAACTTGTCAATGTCAGTGTTGGTACTTGTCAACCAAAAATTGTTACTTTCATACAGTCTTGTGAATAAAATGCTGACAGAGCCAGGGTAGGGCAGCATGTAAAACAATACCGTGTGATAGGGAGCAGTATGTTTAAAAGTGGGATTGTATTACTGTCGTACGTGATCAGTTAAAAAAAGTAAATTGGGAATGAGAGGAACTAGTCAGTCCTATTCAAATGGATTAGATTCCAGTTGAAGTGATGAAAGTCATCAGGTCAGCCTCTTATGAAACAGTACTTCGTATATGTAGAGACATTGCTTTTACAAATACTGGAATAGCTTTGTTTTGATATGCTTAGCAGGTTAGAATTAGAGATGATCACTTTATAACTAAGTCATTTGCTTATGATTAGGTAAGTTTGCTTTCTCAGTTTTTGGTGTTTCACGTCTTGCAGTATTAGGTAAATTTGTCAGCTGATAGCCAATGATCACAGTTTTTTTAGATGTCAGAGGTACAAAACCTTAGTGCCCAAATCCAGGTTTTTATAATTATAAGGTGTCTTCATCAGCATCTCAATAGCAGTATAGTATATCTTTTTAATAAAGAATCCGTAATGTTAATTCTGCATGACTAATGAGCTAATCCTGACTAATTTTTTTTTCCCCCTTCAACTCACTGACTAAGTACGTATGTATGGTCCAGATATGTAACTTTTTTTAATGTATCAGGTGATCGCTGTGTGCATATACTGTAGAAGATTCCGTTTTATGAGAAGGAAAAGACTGATACAAAGCTATGTGTAAAATTGACAGAGGACATAGGATATGCATCTTCACTTTCCAACAGTTCCTGAAATACTTTATATTAGCTACAAAGCTTGTGTTCCCTCAGATTGCCTTTGCATGTGGAAGATGTGGGAAATTTACTTTGGCCTTAAAACAATGAGTAAAACGGGGAGAAGACTCCCATGACACTACTGTGTTAGTGAATAGTTAATTATTTTTGTGTGATTATGGAAGTAAAAAAGATGCCCTCACTCGTTTCATACAAAAGACAAAGAGTGCATTAACCAATTGAATGTTTTCTTGTAATTGCTAACTCCATGGAGGATGGTTGTGGATGGTTTCCAAAAGGTTGAGAAAATAACCTTCATGTGCTTTACGTTATTCTTTGTAAATGGTGAGTGTTAAGATGCACCTTTGAAAAGCAGGAAAGAATCTAATGGTGCTGCTATTTAGTTCTTTCAAGTAGGTTTTTTTAGTAGTTTTCACTATTTGATTTCCCCTCAGTTCCAAGAATAAACAAAACTGAAATTTAGATAACTCCATCAGAATTTTAATTCTCCACTAAGCTTCAAAACTGATTATTTTGGAAGGTCTCAACCAGGAATTTGTTTAAATTAGTTTGTTTTGTTCTAAAGGTTGTAAAATAGCATCTTGCCTTTTACTTTTACTTGCCTTTTCCTTGCACATACTGGCGGGATAGCATAGGGTGTGGGATTTCTTTGCTGATACCAAGGGGATTCTGATGTGAATTAGGCTATTGTTTTCTGAAGTGCTCAGTATACTTTTTGAGAGAATGTTCTGGCTTTAACTGGAGAGCTTCCCATTACATGACTTCATAGTTGTTCAACATAAATACAATTCATTTCATACGCTGAAGATACCTGTAGAAATTGGACAGCAGTTGATTCTGTTGTGAATGGATGGATTTAAACGTAGGGAGCATGGAATGGGTAGAGAAAATCCATTGCAGACCAGTCAATCTTCATTGTTCACAAAGAGCAATTTCAAAAGCAGACAGTAAACTGAGGTAAAAGATTTTTGTTTAAAAAATACATGTGTGAGGAACTAAAACCATGGAAGTTCTGTCTGATTGAGCTCGTATTGTTAAGCTGATGTTTTTAAATAGCAACAAGTAACTTTGTTTAAATCTCATAGAATGGATGGCTTCTTTCTTTCATTTTTCTGATCATGATTAGTAGTTCGGACAGAATTGTATTACTGCTGATTCTCCCACATCAGAGATATCCCTGTTGTTTATTATTATGGTTAGCTACCAAACATTTGATTTATGCTACCAGGTATGGGAAAAACAAACAAACAAACAAAAACCTCGAACAGATTTAGCAGCTTGATGTATGCGTAACTGTGCTACTTGTAACTCAGTATCTGGGGGCAACTTGCTGCTAAAGGGAGCTAGAGTAGAAGATTTTTGAAAGTGTAATAATTAAGCCTGTGTCGTGGTTTAACCCCAGCCGGCAACTAAGCACCACACAGCCACTCGATCACTCCCCCCGGTGGGATGGGAGAGAGAATCGGAAGGGTAAAAGTGAGAAAACTCATGGTTTGAGATGAAAACTGTTTAACAGGCAAAGCAAAAGCCATGCACACAAGCAAAGCAAAACAAGGAATTAATTCCCTACTTCCCATCAGCAGGCAGGTGTTCAGCCATCTCCAGGAAAGCAGGGCTCCATCATGCATAATGGTTATTTGGGAAGACAAACGCCATCGCTCCTAAAGTCCCCCCCTTCCTTCTTCTTCCCCCAGCTTTATATGCTGAGCATGACGTCATATGGCATGGAATAATATCCCTTTGGCCAGTTGGGGTCAGCTGTCCTGGCTGTGTCCCTTCCCAACTTCTTGTGCACCCCCAGCCTACTCGCTGGTGGGGTGGTGTGAGAAGCAGAAAAGGCCTTGACCCTCTGTAAGCACTGCTCAGCAGTAGTGAAAACATCCCTGTGTTATCAACACTGTTTTCAGCCCAAATCCAAAACACAGCCCCATGCTAGCTACTATGGAGAAAATTAACTCTACCCCAGCCAAAACTAGCACAGCCTGATATGAATGTGAGCCACCAAATCTGCTTCAGCAGTTGTGCTGTGCTGATAGACTTTACTAGTGGAAAATGTTTTGAAGAGTTTGATGCTGTTAATCTAACCCATGTTGTAAGGAAATTTTGTAACAAGCAGAACAGTATATGTTCATTTACTTTAACTGAGTTATTGTGTAAGGTTGATCTAATGCTGAGACTTAACAGAGATATGAATATTCTAGATTCATTTTCCTGATTTAATGTTGACTTTTAAAACACTTAATTTTCATTGACTCTTAAAAGTTTAGTTTAGTTTAGTTGTACTGTTTTCTGTCCATCGGCTAATTACTCATCTCAAGAAGCTTTCAGTTTTACAAAGATACTCATTTGGATGTTGATGGATAGCGTATGTCAGTAGCTAGATGATGTTAGTTGACGATACCAAGTAGACTGCTGAAAGGCTTGTCCAACTATCCTCTTAGGAACTTGTAAACTGATTTTTATCTTAAAAGATTTGTAGGTTTTTTGGAATGTAGTACTGGGATATGAGGAGACACAGGACTTCATCTCAAATGTACAGCTTTTTGAGTTTACCAAGAAAAAGAGAGGAGACTGTATTTAATCTTCTTTATATTATTTTCTTAAGTGAACGCAGATTGCCACTGTCAGATGTAATGCAGGGTTGATGGACTTTTGATCCATCCACTTTTGATCTGGCCATTCTGACGTACTATCGTATTAAATAACGTAAATGCAAGTTTTAGTAAGTGGAAACAAATGCATGACTGTTTTAAATTTGCAAGTTAATTATGTCAGAGTTCAATGTCATGCTCTAAACCAAAACTGCTGATGTATGAAAATTTGTCAGAAGTGGACTGTGTTTTATCAGCTTTGATGCTTGATCATGTTTGTCTGAATTTTTATTTTTTTACTTTGTATTGGTTTCTGAAGGAAAGGTTATAGGAATCTTGTTTGCCTGATGCTCAGGCATTTCACTGATTAATAGCAGGGGGTGGGTAGAGTAAGTGCTTGCCAACATTTTAGTCTGTACACTGATGATGCATGCGGGGTACAGGTCCATGTGGCACAATATTAAAAATGACTTGGTTTTTTG
>NW_008824413.1:1373817-1378153 GCF_000699105.1 Pygoscelis adeliae | reverse complement strand
CCTGCTGCATCAGCAATTGTAGCAAACAGCACTGGTGTTAACAGTGAAGACTGTTAAAATTGTAATGAATAAAACCAACTATTTCTTTGCCAAGTAAGCATACTAAAGCTGCTAGATTAGAAAACACATGAGTTGCAATGTTCCACCAATAATAAAGCACTTAAAAGCTTTCTGTTGACATTTATACAAAGAGAACAGATGAGTGTGCTGTATTTGGTTTTGAAGTCAGTTTGATGCAAACCTTACAACTGCCCACAACAGAAGGAGTTTTGCAGGCTCTTCCTGCAAAAAGAAATGACTGAATTTTGATACTGAGAGCTGACAAATTGCTGAAAGTGCTGCCCACTTATCATTGGTCTGACAGTTTAATCATTGAATGTGTACTGCTAGATTGGGTCAGAGGAACAAAGGAGAAGAAACTAGAGTTTTTTCAAGCAATAAAAAGATGAATTGAAATTTGAAATGCAAACTTTTTTTTTTTTTATTGGGTGACACTGCTGCATGACTTGTATGCCATATTTTCAGTGGTGGTGTCAGAACATACAGATTCTTCTTCATTTTTTCTGAGAGAAAGTGCTGATCAATTTAGTGCATAAATGGGGCGATGCCACATTGTTTTGGTTCTTGTTTTAATTTTTTATAATAAAGGTTGTATTTAAATTTGGTATGTGCTGTGTCAACAAGGATCTTTTTGGGCAGGGGGTGAACATCAGCACACCGCTCATCTTGTACTTTGAGCACATGCTCTGTATTAGCCTTCAGAACGCTTTCAAGAGAGTTTATAATCCACCTGTCTTTAGAGATTTTTCAATAAGAGCAGAATATAATAGTTACATACTTTTTCTGCTTTTTTCTCTTCATTCTTAGTTACATTTTTCAGGTGCTTTGCTTACAATATTACTGGATGCTGTTTGAAGAAAACACTGTATTATATAAAACTGGTATCTAGTTGCAGTTGTCTAATTGATGGGTACTGCTTTAATGGAACATGGAATGGATTGTCTGCCTGGATAAACCCTGGATCCATATTCAATGGATTTGATCCATATTCAGTGGATTTGGATCTTCCAAAGTGGTAATTGTATGTCTATATGTTAGAACATTTGTAGCCTTTGTTTACTAGTTTGGGGACCTATGTGATTGCAAAAGAATTGGAAAAAATGTATTTTGTTGTTTAAAAGTACCTCTTAAATTCCTAAATTGATGATCCAGCAGCAGTTGTGTGCAGTAAAAACATTTTATAAAAATATTAACTTTTTGCACACATTTTGTTGCATTTCACATTAAAAAAAACCATTAAACTTAGTAGTAAAGAATGAGAAGGGACTTGAATCAGTTGTTTTCCCCGCCTGCCCCCTCAGCTCAATGCATGCTGATCTCATGAATTTGAGTGGACTTACTGAAGTCATCTCTGATAGATACTTATCAGAATTTTTCACTTTTCACAAAAAAATATTGTGGAAATACTGAAGGCATTATTTACGCTTGCTTTTAGTGCCATGGCCTGTAAGAAATAAATTTATTGTAAGAATTAACTTTTCCTGTCAAAATGCATAAAATTATGCTGTATGTAAAATTTTGTCATTGATATTTTGGGCATAACTTGATTTCTGTGAGAAAGTAGAAAACTGAAACTGAATGTTCTGTGCATCACTGAGATCCAAGTACCGTGTAGATTTTTAGCTATATGAACATAACTGTTTTTCTCACCATACCTCTTGAAGTTTTAACTTTTAAAAATTTGCTCGTAACTTCCCCCCCCCATATGGACACTAGCTTGTGATTGAGAGTCTTTGAGTGTGGTGCTTTGCTTCTTTAAGGAAGCCTGCTGAGTGGTGTTATAAGACAGTTAGTGTTTTGATTCATTCTGAATCTCTTGCTGATTGTGGCTATTGGTTTGTTCCACCCCCATTTGCTGTGTGTTGTAAAAATCAAGAATGATAGATGAGTGGCTCTTCCGTGACAGATAAACATTTCTTATTTTCTTCAGTTTAAAGAACTAAATTCTGTGTGCATTGATGGCTTAACGTTGAGTTAGACTTGGGAAAGGAACATAGGCTGAGAGTGGCATCAGTTTAGCTCTGTTTAAACGGCTGTAGCTAAATTGGAGCAAATTGTTAATGTCAGAAGATTTGTTTCAGTTCTTCAAATTCTTAGTTCTAGTTTAAACTGCAATGGTGAATGCATTGGTTTAAAAACAGTGTCCAAGTCTGCTGCTCTTTCAAAAGATAAAGCTTTATAATTTAGAAGAAGTCTTTATGATGAGAAATTCTAAAGCTATGGGCACTGGGGATGGGGGTGGTTTGCAACTCTGAAAGTGATGAGAGAGGAAGAATTTGAACCTTTCAGTGATTTCCTACTTTGAATATGATTGCCGAGTGGTTTATGTAAACCCATTTTATGTTGCAATCCAACAGTCTTAGACACATGAGTCTTCCTTCCTCTGAGGGAATGATAATTGACAGCTGAAAAGCAGTAACTTCTTGGTGGTTTTTAATGTGATGACAAACATTCATCTGAACACAGTCCTTCATGTGCTCGAGAGGGAAGAATACTTGATCATTGCGTGTCATGAAGAAATCGAAAAAGTACATCTCTGTGCTGCACTCTGTGCAAATGTAGTCAGTATAAACTCTGTGTCCTTCTTCAGACCATATATTAGAAAGGCGTTAGATTGAAAAGTACTATCTGTAGATGAAGGAAACAAAAGATTGGATTACTTGCATAGTTTTCAGGGACAGAGGAAGAAAATGGTTCTCCTGGACCAGAATGCATATCATTGCCACCATAGGTGACTATGTCATGCCATATTAAGGTGGAACAAGAGCATTATGTTGAAACTAGTTTGTCTTTTTTTTGAGTCTATTCATCCACTGCCCTGCTGTGAGCAAGACAAATTTGTCATTTACTGCTAAAGTTATTACTTACAACGTACGGACCCGAGTATTGTTAAAGCTGAATAGTGTGGATTTTGAAATTCTTCATGTGAGTTTCTGCTTCTACCTACAGTAGAGATGGGTACTTAGATCTTTTCAAAGGAAGGCCTATTACTGCATTTGCAGAGCTCACAGCTTAGAGGAATGGTGAGCCTGCTGTATGCCTTTTTTTTAGCCATATCTACTATTATAATTAAGTCTCACTCCTTACTAACTCTTTTAAATCCCTAGAGTGTTATACAACATAATTACCACTGCGGTGTCAAGATAGAGGTAAAGTAGTTAGAACTGTACTTAGATGTTCACTTTGAAAGTAAAGCTTTCCTTATTTTTAAATCAGTTGGCTTCCTGTGAGATATCATGGTAGAAGAATTTGTAAAGAATTGTATATGTGGAGGAGCTAAAGCCTTGCAAATGAACTTGGGACATGTGATTTCATGAGAGACATGCCAAAGAAGCTTTTGGGAAGGGAAGACGAGACATCTGCTTGGTAGTGTGTAAGAAATGATGTGAAATAAATCTAAATAAAAGGCTGTTTACTTGAGTTCCCCTTACTTTTAATGATATGTGGATTCAATGGTAAAAAATAAAAAGGTGTGCTTTGAGGGTGTGACCTTCCTACTTTTGTACTGCTCCTGTCCTCAGATTTTTAAGTATTTTTACGTATTTCATAACAGAATAAAACGGATACTTGGTAGAGATGAAAGGGGAGTAGAGCATTTAGCTTTTCTAACATGCTGCTGGTGAGGCTTTCTGGAATCTTACCGCACTTCTGATAAACTCTTGAGGGAGGTGCTGGAAATAGAGTAGCAGATAGTTCTATAGATACGTGTAACTGCTTAAAGTGAGTGGCAAAGTTGCAAGATACTCAAGAGGCTAGAAGCTTGAATTTGGTTTAATGGAGACGATAAAAGGACAGATGTGATGAAAATTCAGTACTTTTGTATGGACTCGTGTTGAGACACAAGAGGTGTGGTTAACCAAGAGGCAGGAATCTGAGAAAACTGTTGGTAATGATAAAAGAAAAAAAAAAGTCTTGAAGATGTGTAAAAGGTTTCAGCAGAATCTGGAAAAACCCAGGATGCATATTAAGCAGATAAATAACTTTGAGTTGTGTGTTTGGGAGAATGCTTGTGGTCGGCTGGGCTAACAAGTTGGGAAGGAAGATAGGTTGTGTTCTATCCATAGTTGGAAGAGAGAGAGAATGGGTGAACTGGAGATTTGATGTAATTATTTTATAATTTAAGCAGTAGTCCTTCAGTTCTGCCAAATACAAGGTTAAGTGAAAAGAGAGGCTCCTAGATAGTGTATTATACAGAAAGGGAGTTTGGAAACCTGATCAGCAGTTAAAGAAAAACTGGAAATACATGCTTGTTATTTCACCTATTTCTTCTGAATGT
>NW_008824413.1:1350691-1373801 GCF_000699105.1 Pygoscelis adeliae | reverse complement strand
TCTAAGGCAAGAGAGAAGATAAATTGTCAAGAAGGAGAAGAAACAGTAGCACTTGAGGAGCCGGTGATAATGCTGAGTTGATGTAGCTGACTATCCCTGTCCTGATATTTGTCAGTGCTACGAATGTAGAGAGAGAAGATAAAACCCTACATATGCAAAGAAAACTAAATTTCAGGTGTCTGGTCTTGTAGTGGAGTAGAAAATCCTGAGTTGGTAGGTGTCTTCATTCTGTGTAACATTTGAGGTGTGATAGATGGCTTAGGTTTCACACAAGCCAGAATTCAGTGGTAGTCCTCAAGTCAGCTTATCATACTATCTGTGCGTGTTCTGAATGTTTGGCTCTACAGTGTCACGAATGTGACATATGAGTATTTGCAAGGGAAAGATTAAAATAAGTGTTCTTTCTCTCCTGTGAAAACTAGGATATCTAGTGTTAGTGATTATATTCTACATGAAAGATACAATTTAAAATGAAGTTTTCGGTGCAACTACTCTGTAGCTGCCAAATATAAGTAAAAATGACCATGTTGCTATTTATGCTTCAGTACTTCAGCAGACTGCCTAGCTTGTTTCAGTGTAGTGTAAGTTAATGGAAAATCTGAAGAGAATGAAAAGGAAACAAAGTCTGCCAAAAGATAATAATATTTGTTCAAAGAGATGTGCTAAAGAATTTCTTTATATACTGAAGCCAGTATAAATACTGCTTGTAGTTCTGAGGATTTTGTGGCTGTTGCCGAAATTGTCAATTTAGAAGCAGCTGTGGATTTTTTCCTTGAGCTATGATTATATGGTGACGAAATTTGTGTTCTCTGTTCTAAACAGGTGTTAACCACCAAATCATTATATAGTATACATGATTGAGTATGTCAGTTTCCAGTGGAGAAACAACTTGTTCTTGAATACGCGGAGTAAGTTTGTTAGAATTAATTCAGACTAACTCGGTTGAAAATGAGGTCTGCTGCATTTCAGAGATTTGTCATTTCTGATGCTTTTCCTCCCCGCCCCCAGCTTTTCAAGTGGTGAAATCTCAGCTATAAATCATTTGCCAGAGAAGAAATTGATTATGAAACAGAGGTTATATTAAACTCTTGGCTGCTGCTAGAGTTTCAAGTGACTTCCCATTTCTGTGGCTTCCTGTGGTCAGATGAAAACATAAAATTTCTGTGTTCAGTTTCATTTTAATTCTGAAGCTTTTGAAAGTGGTTATAACAATTCTGAGTAAAAGACTGGAATTATTGATACCTGTTTTTTGCTTTATAGCTCCCACTATCAAAAGCCTTAATGCTTTGGGAACAATGCCTGTTTAAATGTTGGTTTTCAGTTTGGAAGTTGGTTAATACGTTCATTTTAAGTAAGTCTTCAGTGATATTGGAATAAACTCATTGAGAAAATTTTATGCTAGTTGGAATTCTGTAAGTTCTGAAATGCAGGGTTTTTAATTCTTATAGCAGCAATTTAAGTACCAGTTTAACAATTCTAGAAATGAAATATAAGCTCTTGTTAAATACGTTTTTTGGTTAAATAAGAGAAAGCTTTGTGTCAGTTCTCAGATTGTTACATTTTAGTGAAACTAACCTGGATTTGAATCAAATTATCCATTTTTAACTATCTTGTTTATAACTACTCAACTACATCTTGCAAGTAAATACCTCAAGGTGTGGGTAATACAGGTGTAATTGGTAGAAACAGTACTTACAAGTCCACTTGTGACATTCCCTGATGCTGTTGAGGAGTTTTTCATTACTTTGCAATGAAGTAGTAGGACTTTTGGGTGTATATAGAAGTTGCCCAGGTCTCTGATACCATACTTGTCTTCATTTTTTTCATTATCTCACTGGGGGTAGTCAGTAGAACAATATTTACTAGTTTGTTGTCACACCGTGTGCTCAGTAACTGCACCTTTGAGTTGTCAGATTTCTCATTGCTGAAGGATGCACCATTTCATTTCCAAATGCTATAGTTAATCTCATAACTAGCACATAGTACTGTATAGATGCATTTTTGTATTTTTTATGTTAGGTACAGATTTCTAATTTTTTTGCTTTCTAGATGCTTTCTTATAAAAAACACGTAAAAGAACTGTTTTTATACACGTTTTAAATGATGTGAATAATCTTGTAAGTGTTCTAAGGAGCTGCACATAATTTTTATTTCAGTAGCTGAATTCCATAAACAGAATGAATAGGCAGCAAATTTACAGACATGAAGAAAACATTTAAGAGGGGTGCTGCAATTAAAAAAAACCAAACCACAAAAAAACTAAACAAAACCAGAGTAGATTTTTCTTTCAAGTTACCATGATGCTCATGAAGAGAGGAAGAAAATGGCATTAAGATTTGGGAAAGATTAGAAAGAGAAGACTGTCATGCTAGATTATAACCTGTTACTGTATTTAATACCTAATATACGTTTTTCCCCCCACAGAAATTAGCAGAGTACGGAAAGACATGTATAACGACACATTAAATGGTAGTACGGAGAAGAGAAGTGCAGAATTACCAGATGCTGTGGGACCTATTGTACAGTTACAAGAGAAACTATATGTGCCTGTAAAAGAATATCCAGATGTAAGTATATCTTTTTAGTCCCTAAATTATTTTTTGATCCTTGTGGTCGTCTTTAAATGTAAATTTCATGTGATGCTACCCTTGGATCACACTGAATTGTTTTTGACAAGATACTTTTTAGGGAAGCAGTGTATGTTCCACTTGGTGGCTTGATTTGTAGTGAGTGTGAGTGGAAGAAGGTTGCCTTAAATACCAAACTAGTATGGATTATAAAGCTGTAGATCTAAGATCTGAATTATCTTATTCATTCTGTACTGTCAGTCCTGAGACTCTGTAGCGAGTTTTATAAGGGAAGTAGTTCTTGGGACAGTGTTTTTTCCTCTTAGTATGTCTCTAAAAGTCAGTTGGAGAATCCTTAGAGACCTTTTGGAGACTGTACTTAATTACTGTTTGTCCCATACCTGTGTAACCAGTTCTGTCGCATGTAGAAGTGTCTTTATCTTGGGGTTGGGGTTTTTTTCACCTTAAGCAAAGCTCCTTGCTTGCATGCCAATGTTACGTTCTCCATTGGGTGTTCTGTTCTATTATACACCTACCTTTTTGAGGGAGAATGGTTTCGTTTAACTAGAAGAACTATCTGGAACTCCTGTGGTCTGAATGGTTTCTTAAAACAACTTGGGAAAAATAGTCCTGTCAAAATCTACCCCAACGATTTTCATTGATCACTGACAAAATAAGAAATTGTGTTATTCCTCCATAATAGAATTTAGAGGTCATGTTGCAGTGGAGGAGTGCAGGGTCCAAGTGAGGCATTTGCATATTGAAGTGGTATAAAGTAGAAGAAAGTACAGAACAGCAAAAAATGGAAGCAACATTTGTGTATTTCTTTGGCTTTTTTTTGTATCATTAGTTAGATTAAGCTCTCAAAATTGAGCTTTATTATTTTAATGCTGCTTAGAACATACAGACCTCTAAATAAAACCTCATTGTGCCATACTCCATTAAGAAAATTAAGTGCAAGTCGTTATTCAGAACAGAATATTTAGACAAATGTCTCTTCTCCCTTTTCAGTTTTCATGAAGTTGTTTTGTTGCTTTTGGGTTAAAATACCTGTACTGGGAAAAGTGTTCGAAGAATTTGCATTGGCAGTAAGGACATCTCTCTCCCCTTCCCTTCCGTTTTTCTTCCAAGTTAAATATATGCATATGCATATCTATACACATATGTGTACACATATGTACATGCATACATATCCCCACACCAAAAACAGTGTTTCTTCTGAAATTCCTTGGAATTACAGATTTTTGAGAGGAACTGTGCTATGCAATTGTTCCCATAATGTGATGCAAGTAGCTCTGTACTTAGTTACCTGTATATCTCTTAGAGCTATATTACTTACTGGCTTTTTAAAACATAGCTTAGTTGTTGAAATCTCTGTTTTATAACTCAACAATGCATCCTTTGTCAAGAGTTGCCTCAGTTATTGGTTGTAGTTTTTACAGAACTTGATGCTTGCTGTACCAGGATCGTGAGATAGCAGGAAGAAAAAGGGGTTGGACTTCCTGTAATTATTATTAAACTTTTCTTCTAGAAGTCAAGGGTGTAGTAGCTTAGCTCTTCACTGCCAGTTAATTATGAAATATAGTGTAAATAAGCAGGAAGGAGTTTTGTCTCTAGTTACTGTTAAAGCACTTGTGTAACTTTGGGTGTATGATTTCTCTAGTTACTGCTAGCTCTTTGTGTGCCTTCAGAAGAGTGGTCACTAATTTATTTTAATCATGTCCTACAAATTCAGAAGTTGGGGAGACTTGTGATTTGTATACATGTGTCCTGGAATAAAAAGGTAGTTGGTTCTTGTGAGATGATGTGAAATGTTTGCTAGAAGATGTACAGCTTCTACCATTGTGGTGGTACTTGGCAGTTCAAGCTTCATTGGGAAGCCAAGCCCAGCGTTCTCTATGTGCTCCTGCCTGTCCACGTGTTGTCTGTATTTGTTCCTAGCTACTCAGAATGGGATCTGCACAGCCTCAGTAATTGGTTAAGCAACTAGAATATACCGCCACATACAAGAAAAGCTGTGGTTTTGTATGTAGGCCGTTTCTAAGATCTTCTGCGAGTTAGAAATTAAATAACCTCCTTTGCATTCAGGCTAGTACAGCGTTCACAAGGACTGGAGTACAGTGACTCCAGCTTGTCTTAAAAAAACCCTGTAAAATTAACTTGTAAAGATTAATTTCACCTGTAAAGATAATTTCATTGTAATCACACAGTGTTATGTGAAACTTCTTACTCATATCTAGCAATTGATTTAATTGTTATCAGATACAGGGAAGACATGCTGTGCAGACTATCAGAGTAAGTTTGTCAGATAAATCCAGTTAATTCTTTCTATCGCCATCATTCTCTTCCAACTGACAATCTTGTGTACCTTACAAAGACATAAAGATGGATAAACTTAAAACTTATTCAGAGAAGAGTGACCAGAAACTGTTTTCTGATGTAGATTAGATACTATTTTTAATAACAGAAATTAAAAAAAAAAAAAAAAAAATCAACAAACTTTTGGCCCTACCACCATAGGGCCATTTTGTGCACAGAATCCTAAATTAGTTGTAAGGCATGAAAATAATGGTCTGCCATAAGTTTAAGCAAACTTGTGTTTTATATCTGTATAATAAACATACATATATACATATATGTGTAAAAGATGAAACAGTACATTTTCGTAGCCTACATCACTTCGATATTACTGTTTGACTGTCCTTTGAGTACCTTAATAGTTTAGTTTTTTATATGAGTGCATATTGAGTATTTTTATTCTAATTTTTATTCTAAGACCATAGTTGATGCAAGGTGCAACTTTCCAAAAAATCGATTGTCTGAAACAGCCTGTAGTTTTTAAATGCCAACCGTGTAGAGTCTGCATTTCTACTTCTGTAGTAATAAGTGGAAGATATGCAAAAATCTTGCTAAAGAATAACTAGTTTTCTTTTGTATGTTGTATTAATAAGAAGCGTTTTTCCATGATGTAATCACCATCTGAAAATTGTGTAACCGTTGGGGTAGTCTGCTTTCTGGCTCGTTGTTTTTCCATTACAAGTTACAGTGATGCAACTGTGTATGTTTGTGTATATTATTTTCTTCTAGCGCCCTTGGAAGGTGTTAGATCTTTATGGGAATTTTAGTCTTAAAACTGCGATTTGAGCTACTTAGCTGTTCTGAACCATGTATGTACTCCTGAAACTTGAGAGAGAAATTGTGCAGAAGGCACCCAGAAAATTAAATTCCATTAGTTGTCCATAATTTGCCCTTCAGTTAAAAATGTGTTCTCTCTACAGTTAAATCTTTGTATGCTCATTTAAGCCTTTGGTGTGTTAGAGTTTGAAGGCATTTTCAATTCATGGAGAAATATCTTCCATCAGAGTTTAAAAAAGTAGGAAGAAAAGATGTCAGGAAAACCATTGAGCTCTCAGGAAGCAGAAGAATGGAGGATATGCTATTGTTTGTGGGTGAATAGTTAATAGTCTTTAGCATTTCTTATGCTTCAGATAAATGATTAATTTTCTTGAATTTCCCTAAAGAGCTGAGACTAAACTTTCTGTCTGATATCAATTTAAACAGTTTTTGGAATTAGTACCTACAAATGTTGGACTGAATAAATGTTTTCCTATTATAATCATGGCTTTATTATTAATAAGTACCCTGTTAGCTCTGATTAATGTGAAATTCTCTGTTGGAACTCTTCTGCGCCTCTTCAGTAAAAATGTAAGAACTCAATAATTATTGCATCTAAAGTAGCATGTCCTTTGGGTATACTGAAGCTCAAAGGCCAGCAGTGATAAACAGCTTGTGCGTACTTTCCTGACCATTTTAGTTAAAACTGTTTAATTAGTACAACAGAACGATGAACACAGGGATTCATTTTACTATGGGGAACTTACTGACAAAACATTCAAATCCTTTTTCAGTTTGGTAATATCAGAGTTTAACAGCATCCCTAATATGGATTGGGAAAACGATAACATCCTCTTTATTTATTGTTCTGATTCTTTTACTTAAGCTCTTCATTCCCTAGTGGTAAACAGGGAAGGAGGCTAAAAGAGCTGCCTTGTTTACCCTTGCAATAGGAAGGAAAGAGAAAATATAACTGGTCTCTGTAAATAAACTTGGGCTACAGAGTACCAGCAGGGCTGAAGGAATATGTGGCAAAAGGTCAACTACTGATACAAGTACAAATGTATATGAAAGAACTAAAATAGTTCGATTACTAATTTCCAGTCTGAATGAAATATTTGGAAAAACATTCTAGTAGAAGTACTGGGAGCAAAAAAGTTAATTTTGAGTTTGAACTTTATATATTTATGAGAGGCTTTACGTACTCTGGTTGCAAATAGTAAGGGAACGGATTCATTGAGAAAGGTCCCCTTTGTTTAGCTGCTAATAAAACGAAGACATGCCTTAATATTTGTATGAAGCTTTTTTACCCTTTCTGTCTAATGTTTTACTGGATATCCTTCCATTACTGGCCATTGGATTCACCTTTTGAAAGATAAGTTTCTTTTGAGCCCTGATTCACACTCAATAGCTTACATTTTTTTGGTAGCACCTTGCTGAAAGATGACATACATTGTCATAATTTTATTCAGAAATAAGCCTGTCAAATCTCCAGAGCATGTTTGTCCTCAGGGGCAAAAGGATGGAAGACAGTCTAGAATACATTGGAGATAAAGACCCTGTCCTTTAGTCTCTGGCAGTAATCTTGCAGGCTCAGCATCAGCTCAGCAGTACTGATGAACTTGGTCCATATCTCATCCTTGTGAGACTTATTTCTTCCCCATTTAACTCTTCAAGCATTGAGTGCTATTAAGTTAGACAGGTGATTACCTAGTCATTTATCTGTTAATATTCTTATTCCCGTTTCATTCTTACTTTCAAATTTTGTTCTTTAACTATTTGCAGATATTCTGGTGTGTGTGTGTGTGTAAATAAAAAAAAAAAAGGAAGGCAGGGTGGAGGTAAGACAAGTAAAGACTAAGTAAATAGCACTTGCTTTGGCTAGGAACAATGTTTCCCTTAATATTTTTCAAAGTAAATTTGGAAATGTGAGAGAAGAAATGAGTTGCATCTGGTACTGATACACAAGTTGAACGTATTTGTTAGGATACCAGTTTGTTATGGTGATGCTTGTATTAGTAACTTCTTCAAATTAACATCATAGGATTAAACTTCTAGTGATGTCCAGCATGTATATGACACTTCTAGTAGAAACTAGTGGATTATTTTTCTTGTTTAGTCACTATACAGGTCCAACTCATAAGGGTAGGAGTCCTCTCATCTGAGATTAACAGCTAGTGCTAGACATTTGGGCGCCTTCTGTACGTCATGGATGAAAAAGAGTGTGTGTGGGGAAGCCAAGTGCTGAAGGAGAATGGTAGGCTAGAAAACTAATCTAAACAGTTAGTTTGTAGATGCTTGTTGTTTTTCTGTGAATGAAATATCTAAAATTTTAGTTAGAATAAATTAATCTTACTAAAAATGGTTAACTTCGGGCATTACAAAATTTGAGGTTGCAAAGGGATGTGTCCAACTGAATTTTTTGAAGAGCAAGTTAAGACCTAGTAGTCAACATCTGTCATGCTTGGTTTTGCTCTCACAGTGCCTTTCATTATGGCTTGTCTCTCAGTTGTAACTGTCTCTGCAGAGTTAGGCTTTCAGTTGGCAATCTACTTGATTGGAGCTGTCTTCTGAAGAGCTTCTTTTGTTTTAGAATTCTGCGTTGTATGCGCATAAATTTTAGTTCATGGACTACAAAGATAATTTGGGTGCATGGTTTCAGCTGATCATGTACTACAACTCTCTTGTGTCAGTTTGTCTATGCTTCCTTTTGCTGTTTTCCCTCAGAACTTACTTTGTGTAGTAGCTCTTGCAAGACTAAGTACCGAAGAGTTGTGTGCAAATACTAATGATGAAAGGTCAGTTGCGGGGCAGAGAGATTTGTGGAACTTTTTTTTTTTATTAGGTTTTTTGTTCAATCAGTTCTTTTGAATGTTTATCGTAGTAAAGAAGGGTTTTCTACAGAGAGGAGGAAGTGCTTCAGCATGACGTTTTTGCTTCCTGTTGTGAATAGGTCAGGTACACTTGGGCACACCTGCTTGGTAGTTTTTTGTGAATTAACATCCTGTGTACTTTAATTAGGATTGGGGACTGCAGTAAACATGGAAATACGTCAGTAAGGGCTAAAGCCATACTTAATAGAGCAAAGTAGTGCTGTGTTTAAAATACATATGTAGATTTAGAAATCTGTTTAGGCATCAGAATCCCTAGTGGATGCACTCAGTTATTCAAAGTCAAGAACAGATCTTCTCTCTTCTTCAGAGAGCTGAAGTTGACTCCTGAAGGGGGGGGGTTGTAGTTGAGAAGTACAGTGTTTTAAGGAGGTAGGAAATACAGAGAGAAAAACCCGTTCTTGAGAATGAAGAGGTTTTTAAACTTTTTTTCCTCTGGTTAGTTGACAAAGGAGAGCTATAACACTGAGCTGCTGTACTTTCCCTAGAAACTTAACCTGGCGATTATGATACCGTGCTATCTTCCTTTTTTTTTTTACCTTCTTTTTTTTTTCTTTTTCCCTCCACATCTGGTGGTCAGTAAGCTTTTTACAGGCATACTAGATATTTCTTCCTTTTTAGTAGCTCCGTAGTTTAGGTATTACTGTTTGTACACTCAGATTTTCATGGAGTTGCCCTTGTAAAAGTAATTCAATACTTTCTTGTCAGAGGACGGCATGTGTTCTGTAACTTCATACAGGTAGATCACTGAAATGCAAGTCTTCACTAATTATGCTTGGTCTGTGTTTTGCCGGGATAAGAAGGCGCCAAGCCCCATCCTGAATTGCTATTAAAAGTAGTTTTGAGTACCAGTCAAAATATCAGGCTGATATTTTCCTTGTACTTCTCCTAAATCATACAGTCAGGTAAAAATCAGCTTACATGTCCTCAATACTAAAAGGTCTGTTGTTTATTACTAGAATAAGTCTGCTCACAAGCCTTGGGGATGCATATTAATTAAAAAAACAGTTGCCTTTTAAGCAAGAACACGGACTAGTTTTTTAAAGAGGTGTGCTGGTTTTAGGTTCTGCTGTTTCTAAAGTTCTTAACTCATTAATACATTTTAAAGTGTGTATCACTTGTCAAGGAAAAGTCTTCAGTATAATGTTGCATTTATAGCATTCATTTCTGATTTGAATTTGATCCATAATTGAGAAGAACAGGATTGTTGTTGTCTGCATTTGTGTCTCATTGATGTTGTTTGCTTGGTCTTTTTCCATGATTCTTGTTGAGAGGAAGATTGTACACAAATATCAGCTTGTGGAGTAAACTTTCTGTTCCGATCTTTCCTTTCTTCCGTGTTTTGTTTCATAGTTTAGGAACTGTTTACCTGCCTTAGTTTTGAACGTTGTATTTAGATTAAAACACAAATGCTACCTCAGTAGATATCTCTGCATAGGAGATTCTGAGATTGTGTAGCTAATAGGTATTTGTCCATTGTTCTATGGATCTACTCAATTTATTCAATTAGTCTCTGCTATTTTTTAAAGCCAGTAAGAACAGTAGTTGGACACAGTTGTTTCATTTCAGTTACTTTGGCATAGTATTAATTCACAATTTAAGCTTTTATACGTTTCTTTTCTCTTTCTTATTAAGAGCAGTGTAAAATAGTTGAATCCTGTGAAGGCACTGATTCCTTCTGAAATTTGCTACACTTATTTGAAACTGTGTGCGTTGTTTTTCTTTCATATACACTCAGTATTTTAAGAAAAATAATGCTGGTTGATGAGCAGCCAGTTCCTTTTTACACCTTACTTGCACTCATTTTAGCTGTCTCTCATTATATAGCATAGTACCCCCGGTCTTCTGGGAAGGCTCGTGCACCTGTTCTAATGGTACGTTCACCCACCCAAGACTTAATTTTAAGTTGCTTAGGTTGATTAATGCTTTTTCAGAAGCTTCTGTTTCTTTAGAGTATGGACATAAGCTTGATCAATATCTTTCAGCTATGTGGTTTATAAACAATCAGAACATGCTGCCCTAAAAATTCAAGTTCATTCTAGTTATAAACATTATGATCAGTAGTGTCAAAGGACACTGAGGGTTTTGCCCTGTTGTCAGTGATACAAGGACTGCTTGCTCTGGGAAGATCGTCAACTGAATTATGATTTAAAGTTGTCTTAAATATGCAACAGTTTCAGATTATTTTTTTCCCCCGTCAAGTACGGATGGTCTAAAAATGTGAACGCTGCATGAAATAGATATCTCTGTTTTGCTGTTCCAAATTTATTATCGTGATTAGTGGAAATGACCAATTGTTATCTTGTTAATATATCTTAAGTACTGTTGTTAATTTGAATAATATATTCATTATCATATTAAACTTCTGGGTCGTACTGTTTAACCTAATTGTTTGAATTTTATAGTTTGGCCTCATTTGACTGTATTTGATTACTATTCTTTTTAAAGTGAATGTCACTTGCATTGAAAGTAAAGAAAAGTTGCTGTCACTCAACACAAATACTAAAATAATATTTCTTGGGCTTTGATGTCTTCAGATTTTTTTCAAGTTAGTCTGGCCAAAATTGATATGTTGCATCTTTTTTTTTTTTTCTTCCACAAGTGCAAATGTTGTCCTTGAGACCTGAAAAGTTGTAAACAAAGGCTTGTGAGTCTTTCTGAAAGATTTCAGTTTCTTCAGGAGTCAGCAGATGGGCAAGCTGAACGAGCGAGAGACCTGGAACTCTGGCTTTGTTAGCGTAAATAGGGCTGGAAGAGAACTTAGGATACAGAGATATATGTTACTAAAAGCAGGTGGATTGGCATGGGAACCTGAAGTGCATCTCAAAGCTTTGCAGTAACTCTTTCTTACGCCTTTTTTCCTGTGGTAAATACGAGGTAGTTCCTCCTTTGTTGCAATGACTGTGGTGGTGGTAGTGGTGATCACAGAACTGTTGAATGTGGTGTCTGTCCGTCCGTCTCCTTACTTTAAAAGCCCCTGGGTAAAAGGCAAAAGCTAGTTAGAAATGAAGCCTGAATGTAGTAATTGTTGATATGCTGCTATTTTAGTAGTGGTGTAACGGCAAACATTTAGGATAATAGATTCAATATGATTTGATATGCAAAGGTGCTATTATTACTGTAATACTAGACTGTAATACTGCTGCTCTGTACTGCTTGATGCTGGCTGAAGCACATAATGCTATAGTGCATATGTTGTGAGACTTGTACCCTTAAATGCTCCCGACCAGTTGGGCTTTTTAAGGTGTTTCAGGCGCTTTTCAGTTTTGTCTCATTTGTCTTTTTATGTATTACCTTTTTACAGATAGAGCAGAGAGTTGAGGTTTGGTAATATAACAGCTCTTAGCAGAAGTCATTTAAAGCAAACAAGGTGGATTAGACCTTAAAACACTAAAGGGAATATTGATAGGGCTGTAATTTGAGAGATCTTCTGCATTTCTGACCTGTTCTCCTGCAGTTCTAGGCTTTAATTTTGCAAACTTACTGATTCTGGTGGCTGTACATGTATATTGAACACTTTTCTAACAGCCTTTTCAGAAAGTGAATGGAATTGTTCAATTTTTCGCTTTAAATATGGTCAACATTGAGAAACCTATTTATGATTTTTTTTTTAGTAGAAATAATTGGACAACAGACACTGAAAGCTACTAGTCTTTTTTCTTTTACACTTGGTTGAAGCATGTCACTTGAAGTCTGTAGTAGAAGGACAAACTACCAGTTATATAACCCTACTGTTTTTTGTTCTAAACTTTTGGGAGGGGGATTGCTTTTGTTTTGATGAAACAATTTAAAATTACTTTCTGTGACGTGTTTCAGTATTTTCATGGCATGAAATTCTAGACCTAGTTTGGTAAATCAACTCCTAATGAATCTAATGCAGTGCAAACTATGTACATGGAAATTGATTGTGATGTACAGAGTTCCTATGGCTAAGCATTATAATTCTCTGTTTAAATCGTGAGTTTTTGTAGTTCTGATTGTTGAAATACCTGGAGCATTTTCAATATATTTAAATATAAATATATATAAATAGCTATTTCAAAAGTTGATTTGTCTCAAACTAGGTAAGATTTCTGATCCCCTCCCCCGCTGTGAATTCATATAAATCAGTTTGTTTCTACTATAGAGCTTTAATTTTATGGATCAGACTGCAGTTGTGTTACCAATACTCAAACGTGTGTAAAAGTAAATGAGTAAAGCAAAAATTATCTAATATTGGTTGTGATTATAAATTACAATTTAGTCAGCTAAATTAGGTAATTAAAATCAGTCACATGAATGGAAAGCATGTTTATGTTTAGGAAGGTTAAATACCTTCATTTGTGACTCACTTCAGAAATTTCATAAAATGCATTTTTTTTCCCCCAGATATCTTGGTTGAATACGGAAACTTTCATCACAGCTGTCATGCCTACCTTTATCCACAAAACAATCCTATGCATCTTTATCATGTCTTTAGTTGTTCTGTTGCTTGGTGTGGTGCTTTACCTTGTTTTGCTTTTGTTTGGTGGTTTTTGTTTTTGTTTTTTTTTTTAAACTTCGCTTGTCAGAGAGAGTGCTATTGTGGAGGAAAAAATAGTAATTACTATTTATATAATACAGCTTTAAGATCATCTGATTTGGCAGTGTGCAATTTCTGTGTTTCCTCCCACTTTTCAAGGTGACTAATAAACTTATTTTTGGAACTTAAAATTATAAAAAACTGAATAATTCAACATAAAATCTATTGCCTGAAAGGGATGCAGAACTTTGTCTAAAGTTCTGGTAACTAATAAGATGAAATGAAGTGGTTACTGAGCACCTCTTCTTTGCATAAACTTAAGTATAACCTCAAAGCCTGTTTCTGCTCGGTCAGCTCTTCCTTTTTGGGGGAGGAAAAATGACTGCATTTCTCTGATAATTTTAAAAAAGAGAATGGTGTCCCATAAGTATAAGAATTTCCATTTCTGCAAAGTATTTGTAACAACAGTATTGCCATCTGCAACGGTGCTCCAATTTAAACATATCTTTCTCACTTCTGATTACTGAGAATTGGAAGTAGTCTACAGCAAAATTGCCAACTTTAAGTGCCTTGGGTACTGTCACATGTAGTCACATCTAATTAAAAGGTATTATTATGGAAATTAGTTGTTGGACTGTATATCCTGAGGATCCTTTGTTATTGGAATATGAGTTTAATGATGTAAACTGTGAGGCTTAGAGGGCACTGCTGGAACCTACAATTAGGTTTTGGAGACCGATTTACACACAGCTCAACTTGTTAATTCTCTAGATAAATGTGTCACGATTCCCAAGTAGAGCATGGAATTGAACAATTTTTACTCATCTCCTAGTGTTATTGAAACTGATGTCTTGTCACTGTTCTGAAAACCTCATCTTAGTGAATAGGATGAAACAGATTATTCACTATCTCACTTAAGCATGCCTACTATTAGATTGTTCATGGGATCTGATTTCCTGAAAGAGTTTCTGTGAACAATCTTTCAATTACTGTTTAAAGGTTTTTATGACCTCTTAAAGGAGGGAACTACCAAACTGTACTGTGGGCCTTTAAATCATTGCAAATGGGCCTCTAACGATAGCAGAGATTCCTATTTTAAAACCATGAAATTGTTAATTTGTCTATCTTTACAGCTTTGTCACTTATGTTGATAATTCAAAGCAATTTAAAATCCAATTATTTCTAAAATATGACAGTAATTAGATTAGTGTTTTTACATGAACAGAACATGTAGCATAAAATTCATTTTGAGGGATATATTTTATAGTTACTTAAAATGGAATTGAAACTGCCCTATTAAGATTTTCTTTAAACTTGTGGCATGAGGAAAAGGGTTAATGTTATAAACAATCTTAAATGGAAAGCAAATGTGACTTTAATGCACGGTTTGTATTGGTATGTATGAAAAGCATTGAGAAAGCAGAAGTGAAACAAATAGTGCAAATTAATATAGTACAAACGGCAGGATTTCTGTCCTATTAGGCGAAGGTAGAATAATGCTAATTAAACATGCTAAAGGAACAAATTGCTGTTTCACTAAAGTTCTAAAGTTAATGTTTATATAAACAAATACACAATTTGTAAACAGTGAAAATGAGATCAGAAACTGGGGAGGGAGGACGGGGAACGGGACACAAAACCCAAAATGTTTTTCACCATGACTGTGTTTGACAAGGCATGGCTTTTGTCTCTGATAACTGATAAGGTCTCTGCTTTGTTGTGTGTTCTTGTACCTCCTGGCTGCTGATCCAGCCCGCAGTGTTGTCAGCTCAGTGAGGAATGTCAGTGGACTGGAGCAAAAGGGACATTAAATGGTTGACACTGAGGGATGGCAATAAATGAGGTAGGAGCTAAATATATAGGTTTGTGACATTCTAGCAGCTGGCTTAAGTCCTGCTGTTTGTTGCTTGGGTATACTAGCCTTAAAAAGGAAGAGAATGCATTGTAGCATGTGAAAGAAAAAAAACAGCTGGTAGCTTATCAGTCAGCCCTAATGACAGAGAAGGTTAAAGAGTTTGGAAGGACAAACTTTTTGAAAGAGTGCTTTTATTAGTAACATAAAATTCTTAATTTTATATAAATAGTTTTATAAACTAGTCTAAAGCTTTGCAGTTTTCCATGGCTCGTTCAGTGCAAAAAGAAATGAATACTTCATTTGCTGTCGAAAGAAAGTTATTTTAAAAATTAACTTGTTTACTTTTGATTCAAGCAGTTTGTTAGGTCATTTTACAGTAACCTTTTTTTTGTTTTGTTTTCTCGCTCCTTAATGGGACTCTTTGGAAACATTTTGATACTTGATTAAGTGTCTTGCAGTTTAATACTTAATTTAGAAAAAAATGTTTATTTTTGTAATAGATGAAAGCATGAATGCTCTCGAATGGTATAAACTTTCTATATATTAATCCTCCCCTTTATTAGAGATGTAGAAAAGTATGTGATTTAAATGTGATTTTATATTTGATGCATTTTCAAAATGAAAGTTAATGTTTGGAAAAATCAGTGTTTAATTGCTTAAAAGCCTCATATTTGATATGTAACTTATAACTACATCTAGTTCTTTTACATGCAGTAAAGGCTGTTAGAATGTAAGCTTGAAATGGGTCCAGCACCTTAGCTGAAAGATTAATCCTGCTTGATATTGTTTGCTGCTTCTTGTTGATTGAGGTTTCTACTGTTTCTTCTCAAGAACTGTTTAGTTCTTGAACCCAAACTTGGTTATGGCAGTCAGTTGACCCAAAGAGAAGTGAAGAGCAAAACCTCATTTATGGCTCCTCAACAGGTACACTAGTGATGAACAAGCCTTTCTGTCCTCTCTTTTGTATCCGTCATAAGTGTCTGTGTTGGTGGGACACCCTAGAGGTGGTCCTCCAGTGGGCTTAACAGGTGAGAAGGAATGGGCCCAGCCTTTCCTTGAAAGAAGCTGTGGGTTAAAGAGAGTGAAACTGTACTCCAGCCTAAAAGCCTTCAGTGGAGAGGACTTGGCCATTTTTTGTTCTTAAATGTGGACAGGGTCCTTGTGCAGCAGCATAATCTGACATGGTGGGAAGAGATCAGGAGATTCCAGATCTCCGCCTCTTGGGAGGAGCTGGTATGTCCTCTTCCTTAAAGTTTGTTGGAGTGTTTGTAGAAGGGAGGTGTATAGCCCAGGAGCGTAGCTTTTAGAAAACTGCAACAATGATAGATGAGTTTCATTTGTCTTAATATTAAAAGCTGGGTTTTTTTTCCTATGATAGGAGTAGCTTCTCCTTGTTACGATAGTACTATCAGAGAGGGTTTCTATCAATTTGAGATGGTCTTGCATTAATTTATTGTCTTTGTATGTGTTTATGGGGAGTATTAAAACACGTATGCAAAAGTTCAGGTGGACTGCACATAGCATGATGATGCACCAGATATGGTTTTCAGGCCTTGAGTAAAAGAGATTAGAGAGATTTGAGCCGCTTTGCTCAGGGAATTTGATGTATTGTGTTTAGTCAGATTTACTTTTTTTATATATCTCTGTATAGGGAGATTTATGGCTGGGCAGCTATACAGTCATTTGAAAATCTCCTCTTGTATTTAGTACATGATACCATTTATGAAGTGCTGGTTACCTTTTGAATTAACACAGCAGCCCTTTGTGGATCTCTGTTTTGAATTCTGTAAGTTTTTTAGGTCAATGCAAATATTACCTATGTGATACATTATACAAAAATATCAGAATAAATATCAGCAAAATTGTAGCTAATTTAATAAATTTGCCTTTATTCCTTTTACCTGTCTAATGCAAGTGCTGATTGTTTACAATACTAGCTTTTTTCCCAAGTGATTATTTAATTCTGTACAGTAAAAAACAGAAGCACACAGCTTTTATAGTTTTGTGTTAGAGGTCAGTAATTTAAGAGTTATTCTTAAATTATTCTTTCAAACTTGGTAGTCCATTTAGCTGAATTCCCCTGCTTCTATTTAAAGCAACTTAAGCAGTGCAAATTCTTTAGTGTTTCAAAGTTTCTTGACTCTTTGACAATATAATGTAAGGTCTTTATGGCGGCAGTATATCATTCATTTTCACAAAAAATGTACATCTCCCTTTGGGTTTGTTTTGATTGCTTTCTAGCTTCCATCTGAAGGTTGTATTATCTAATGCCAAAATTATATGATGGCAGTGTAATTTTGCCACAGAAAAATGAAAAAGAAAAAAAATTCCTTATACAACCCTAGGACAGTAAAACTCCTTAGTAATCATTTAATTTTAAATTAAATGATAAATGTCTTGGCATAAATGTTTATGTCTTGGGTAAATTTTTAGAAAACTGAATTGAGTAACAGTTAGATGTGGTAATTTTTCAAATATAGTAGGATATTTGATTTTTTGGTATGCTATTAGATAGAATGACCTCCAAATTAGCCAAAGAATTTGTGAACGTATGACGTTAACTCTTTAGCAGCTAATCTGGCAAAACAGTTCCCTTGAGGTTAAAGATATTATCTTTATGTTAACATATAAAAATATTTTTTTTTTCATCTTTTCCGCCTTTGATAACACATGTACACACTGTGTTTAAAAAATCAGGTGGAATCTTCTGCCTACAGGAACTGAAAATAGATTTTCTGGGAAGGCTGTGTTATATTTTGTGGTTGAATGTGTGGATGAAAATTATGTTGGTACACTAGATAACAAGAGAAATATATTTTGAAGATTTTGATTTTTGGATGTACAGGAATTACTACATCCTGAATTCTTATGGCTGCATTTTGATAACGAGTTCTGACAGATAGCTAGTTCAAACAGATAACAAAGGAAACTGTATATTGGCTTCTCTGACTAGTTGTAATGCATTCAGTTAACTAGGTTTAGCTACTGCTGAGGTTCTTCTGTCACATGCATTAGAATTTCTGTGCGAAAAATTAAGTTATTTAGCTAAATTTCTAGCTACCATGATAAAAAACTATTAAAAAGTTTGAACATCTGAATGAAACACCAAATACTTAATCCAAATACTTGATAATTTACTCAGGTTGTCTTAAAATGCAAGTTAACAATTTGGAGAAAAAAGTTGCATACTTCAGTGTGTTACCTTTTTTTAAAAAAAAAACAACTGTGCTCTGGGATTTCTTTTTTCTTTAATAAAGAAAGCTCTATTACCATTATTAAAATGACCTGGAAAGCTAGCCTGACACCCCCCCCCCCCCCCCCCCCCCCCCTTCCTTTTTTATAGATCTGATCCATTGTATTTACATGGGGTTTGTAAAGCTGTTTGTCAGTTAAACAAGCTCTCAAAGCCTTCAGCACAGAGGTTATTAGAGATGAATAATGTGGATTTAAAGAATTTAGTAATTCATTCTAAATACCAGCTATACTTTTAAATGCATTTTTATTTTTTGCCGTTTTTTAAAGGAGCATTTTAAACATTAGGATGCAGTCTGCTAAGTAAAAAGTATATTTTATTGATATCACATGGATAATCTGGTTTGTCTAGTTTACAACTGTAGTGATCAGAAAAAGATTCCGAGCTTTTTGAATGATCACCAGTGGCTGATATTTTGCTCATAGAGAAATGAATGTAAATAATCTGGTAATTGGCAAGTCAACTCTAGCAATAAAACTAACCTTGCAGAATTGTGGCATCTTTAAATGAAATAAGTTGATATTTATTTTAATATTTTTATTAAAGATGTTCTTTAATGTTGCTGTGCTGTCTTGGGGCTTTAACTGTACAGTACTGCTTCATAAAAACAATTTAGTTTTTATTGTAGCAAGCAATATATTTATTAAAATTTATCACCCAGTTAAAAGAACCTCAGTTTTCTATCTGAAATGACATGGTATGCTGTTTGTTTTGACATATTCCAGAATACAATTTGAAGCAGTTTTTAATTTGTTAAATAATGTTACGTTGGCGGAATATAGGTACTAGCAAAGAGAACTTCATAGTTGAGTAGGGCTCAGGGTTACCCTTTGGAAAATGGAATGTAATTCTTGTGACTAATAGGATTACTTTTTTTAAGTAAAAAAGAAAAATCTAAATACAAAAAAAATCCTGATTTTTAGTATTAAAAATTCCTAAAATTTCTTATTTATTGTACCACCTGTTTTAATGTTACTCAGAGAACTTCACTAGTAAGAACTGCTCATTTATACTGTTTCTTAAGGTAGACCAAACTGTTTATTATGGTAATCCATCCTTGAAATCATGAAAGCATGTACTGCTGATGTCCAAGAGGGAAGGCTGCAATTCTCAATCTCACAGGGAGAATGAGGTGTTACTGTTCATCACGTGCTCTTTACTGTCTTATTATTAAAGCTTTACTGGAAAACATAGATAAACTTGTATCAACGTTTCTTATTAAAAGACTGTGTGCAGCCTCTATATAGGCAAGGTCTGTTTACTAGCTGGCCAACAAATGCTAAATATTATGCTCAGTTTTGGTCAGCCAACTGGCTTGCAGCATGTGCCTGTTCATTCAAGAGATTTTAATTCTGAACATAAGGTTAACTATTCGGTGTCTGAATTGTACTGATGCCATTTCACTAGCTTTCTAGATGAGGTGAGTTAGTGGTTAAACAGCATGGAGGAGGACCGACTCATGCATGCCATGCAACATAAATACCCCAGTACTTAGAACTGAGATTTAAGGTGTTCTCCCCTGCCCCAAATCGTGCTCACTAGTAAGCTTAAAAACTTTCTGGAGATCTTCCTCCTTTCGGAGATCTCATGGAATCTATACTGTTGCAATTGACTTAAGAACTTGTGCTTAAAAAAATTAAAAAATAATCTGATTTTAAAGGAACTTAAAATGTTACCAAAATTACAGCTACAATAACTGCGTTATGTAATACCTAGGTTAAATGTAGATCTGGGAAATAGTGATAGATGTAGGTGTTTGTGTGAGAACTCATTTACTCTTTGATACTAGCTGAGTTTTATCATTGTAACCTCTGAGACGTGTAATACGCAAAACCTCTGCACTAATGTGTTATTTTCGTATTCCTCTGGATGCTGATATTTTTGTAAAATATATCAGACTTCAAACCACTGCACATTAACTTTGTTCTTCTACTGCAAAAATACTATATGTTTTAGTAATATATTACAATTATGTTCACATCCTTTATTTTTGCATTAATAAATATTTTACTTAGAAAAGTTTTTGAACTAGACTAAGCTTGTCTTATTCCCATAAGAATTATCGGTTCTTGCCTGTAACAAAACGAGTTACTCTAGCTTTGATGTTGAAAAGTGATTACGGTAACTGAATTAGGAACAAAAAAAAAAATCCCCATAATATGTGTTAAAAAAGTATACAGTGAGCTAAATAAAGATGGAACCAGTCTTAGTGAATTATGTATGCACTGAAAATGATGCTTGGCCATTTAATAAACTAAGAAAAAGAAAAATCTTTTCATTATCTCCTTTTTTCACCAGTGATAAAGATTTTGCTGTTTTCTTTGTGACAACTCAAATTTTAGAGAATTTGAATTACTTTAAATATTTTGAGCTGTAATGACCCTTTTATTAAATGTCAGGGATTAAATTTCTCACACTTGGAAGTAATCTCGAAGGTATTTCAAATGGTGTGCTTAGAGGTTTTGGTTTTGTTTATCCAGTACAAAAGTACCTAATTGCAAATATGACAGATCCTAACTTTCTTAGGGTTGATATTCTGTATTTTATTCTCCGATACCTTAAATGGTTTTATTTTGTGTTTAAGTGATGAAGAGATTATTTCATGGTAGCTCATATGCATAAGTTTCTTACAGCACAGCATTTCTAATTTACTACTTCATCACTTAAATACTTCAATAGTTCTCATTTAGCTTTGATTATAGTATTAGAATGACATATGTCAGATACACCCAGCAAATATAAGTGGGTATATTTGACATAAGCAGATTATACATGTCATGCTGGTATTCACTACATACGTACTTTGGCATTTACTTGGTTATTTTGCTTAGAAAACATCCTGTATTAAGGGATGGAGGGAATGTTTCTCATGCATTGTTGTCTGCAGCCTCTCTTTTATTACCATGAGTTGTTGTTTGGAAGAGACTTCAGGAAACAACTTCACTGTTGTCACTAGCAATCTTTACCTAAAGTTAGTTTGTATGTAAAAATTAACTTCTGTACGTGGTTAGTATTGTCTGTGTTCACTGTATTGACAATGATAATACCATCTGCTTTGTCAGCCTCTTCTCCCTGTAAAATCTCATCAGATAGTCTGTTTTTCTTAACTATGCAAAACACTTGCCAAATTCCACTGGAGCATATTTAATCCTCAAAACACATGCTAATGCAGATAATGAAAGACCTTGCAATTTCAAAATTATTTTATCCCTGAAAATATATTTTCCCCACTTGATTTCTTAAATGTGTACAAGTGGCTGTATACGTAAACTTTTCAATCTTTGTTTTCAGTTAATCTATAGTGTGGTCACTGAGTAAGCTGCGTATATAATGCACATGTTTTTATTTGGTAGTAATTCTTATTACCGTTTTTCTTCAACAAAAGCTCTGTAGCTGTTTTCTGTTTTGATGAGTGTGGTGTTGAATTGCTGGAAATACTCAATAAGGCTTGAAATATATCTGAGGTTTTCTAGTCATGGAAAAAGAGACTTCCTTTAATCGCCAGCTATCAAAAATCTAGTGGTACCATCTTCTGTACTGGATGAAATAGTGGCAATATTTAGAAGTATTACAAGAAAATATTTTGACTGAAAAAAGGGGGGGGGGGCTGTAAATGTGAACTGAAAGGCTATGTCTTTAATCAATTCTTGCTGTTATCTTACTGTTGGTGGCAAATTTATTCGTGGTCATTTTGAGTAAAGAAAAAAATAATTTAGGTGTACATGTTAGTTCTCTTAAAAGTATGTCTCTGTGTTTGTATAGATATATATATGTACATAAACGTACATCACTACAGCTGCTCTTGTAAAGAAAACCCAAAAACCAAAGCCAACTTTCTGACAAAGTTGTCATTGTGAAAATGGGTATTTGGTCACAATACATTAATTGAATAAATATTGGAAAATGTTACTGCTAGAAAGCATATTCAGTGTAAGGTAGGGTAAATTGCCCATTTAAGTTACTTCTATTCTCCTATAAAATGTTTCAGATGAAATTTCTCAGAAATTTAATCTCAAAGCTACCTATCTATAATGTCATGCTACAAGTCTTGTTTTCTTTATTAAACACTAAACTACCTAACTGAAAGTATATGATCTTACCTTCTTAAGGTTTAATATTTTGTTTTCCAGTACCTCAGGTGGTTTTATTCTTGTTTCAAGTTACAGGTTTTCAAAAAAATCTAATCGGCTGTATATCTAGTGTTTTTTATGATGATCTAAAACTCAGCTTAAAGCAATTCAAGCTATTTCTAATAAATGCGGAAATATTTTACAGAAAAATAACTGTATTGCCAGTATCATAAAAGTGTTCCTTTAAAAAGAAAACAATAAAAAAACCCAACCCCAAATTTGCTGATTTTGGTGGGTCAGTGAAAGTTTTTGTTGGGTTCAGAGCCTCATCTACTGAGTATGTGACATGTTTTGTCAGCATAGTGCTATTTTTTATCTTCTACAGTAGTACTTCCAATTTAAGTTTGCATATAAATGTTTCAATTAAATGCATTAACTGCTTTTCTTCATCAAAACCACGCATGAAAATAAGTACTAAAACTTAATTGTAACCTTAAGAAAATTATTAGTACTTAGGAGTAATGTTAATCTCGCTCACAAAGAGTACTCACACTTAACAAACAACATCATGAGTGTCGTACACATTAATCACGCTTTCTTTTGAATGCTTTTCTCTTCTTGCTGCAGTTCCTTTGTGTCTCTTCGTTACTTCATTTCCACAGTTAGCGCTTTAGCCTGTAACTCTGTCAGATTAAGTTATCTCCCAAACGGGCTTGGAATAGGAGTATTATGATCTGAAGGCACAGAAGGTTCCCTCCAAAATGGCTAAACTGACTGCCAGCATTGCTGCTTGAGATAAAATTACCAGATGTTCTCCATTATAACATCCAGTTTTCAGTTGCTTCTTAACCTTGACATA
>NW_008824413.1:1326132-1350680 GCF_000699105.1 Pygoscelis adeliae | reverse complement strand
ATGCAGAGTCTTGGTCATCAGCTGCTTTTTATTTGGTGGGGGAAAGCATATGAAAATGAAGTGAGCAGGAAATGCTGTTCTCCATGTCTTTAAAAAGCAAACTAAACCATCAGGACATTTTGAACCACATTTTTGGGATGCTTTAGTTTGTTTGATGTAATAGTATACAATTTGAAAGCTGATTTGGGTATGGGAAGGGTGAATATAAGTTACAGTTTTCTGTCTTCATGAAAATCCACTTAGAGCTGGCAGTTATATCTAACACTTAACTGAGCTGTAAAATAAAATACTGTAATTGGAAAAACAATATGAATAAGGGAAGGGTTAAGCTGCTTTCTAACTGATGTAGAAGAAGTCTGAAGTTTTTGTCCTGTTTAAAAAAAAAAAAAGGAATTTATGATATGTAAAGGTAGTCTCAAAATGGAGAACATGTAACTGTACTGAAGCTGATTTCTACAGGCAGTTAAGAATTAAATAACACCAAGTGGACATTTATGGTTACAAGTACTCAGTTGTAGTAATTACAATGGTTTTTTTAAGGAATTCACAGCATTTATGTGGTTTTTCTAAGTTGGAGATCAGAAGGTGAGACCAAATGCCAGATTACTAGAAATGTAGACATATTGCAAAGCATTTGTTGTGGATCATCGGTAAAGAAAGGGCTCTTTTTTGTGTGTTTAGAATTTTTGCTGAATTTAAATGTTTATTACTATGTCTTAAAGTATTCTTAGTTATAGTCAACGTGAGACATAGAGCATCTTTTGGTTTTGGTATAACGAGGAACTACTGAGCTTTCCTTGAGATTTTCCTTAAAATAATGTTTAAGCTTTGTATAAATCATTTGTGCTCAACTATGCATTGTATCTGAGGAACACATAAGCTTTCTAAGACTTTTCTTGATTTCCGTAAGTTGAAATAGGCTTTAAGAATAGCTTGTTTTGGCTTTTTTCCAGTGATAAGTAACTAGCTCTGCAAATTCGATGTATAGTAAATCATTGGAACATTTGCTAATAAGATGGTAGAATAAATTAGTTTTTAATTGGGCAAAATAATTGTTTAACCAAATGCTGTGCTTATGTTCTTTCTTGCTATATTTCAATATTTTAATCAAATGAGATTTTTTCAAATTCTTCTCCAGTAATGAAGGAAAGAATTTTTTTTTCATCAGATAAATTAGACCTTGCCATATCTTACTTTCAGGTTTCAAAGGAAAACACAAAATACAAAAGGCACAATAATAGTATAAAATTTAGTACTGCTGGACACCCTCCAGTTCCTCAGATTTTAACTTGCATGGGAAGTTTCTTAAACACTGCATTTCCCATACACTGTAAAAATCAGGCACACTTCTTTGCAACCTCTTATTAATCAGCAGCTTTGAGTCTTTAGCATAGTTGGTTCTTACTTTCCTTTACTACTTTTGTTCTGGGTGTAGGGGCTGGTGAGGCACAGAAGGACTGTAAAAGCACCTGGTCTGCTTGGGAAATAGTTGTTTTATGCATAGGGAATACAAGCAGTTTTTATCAGGGAATTTCTGATACAGTGGACTTGTTAAGTAGGACACCGGATAGAAATTTTATCAGCTCTTGGGAGTGTCAGTTGCTGCAGAGTAATCATTAATATCCCAGAGTAGGTGCAAACATTAGGATTTAGAGCAACTTTTTTCCTAATATGTCTGTTTCTGCTTAAACACCTTCAGTAACAAAGATTCTCATGTACAGAGTCTCCCCAACATATTCTATCTGTCTCTTTTCTTAAGTGTGTGTATTTTGGGCATCTTCTCAAACAAGGGCAACAAATGTCTTACTACAGGATCTTGCTGGTGTGTATTTTGTATATGCTGGAAACTTCAAGCTTGTAAGGTTAGCAAACTAAGGGAATGGGAGTGGCGATGCAGAGAAACAGGCAGAGAGGGAGAGCAACATGGTGTGACTGGTCGGAACTTCACGAAAAAAACTTCAGCACCTGAGCTCCACTAGATACTCTAATTCTTGGCTTTTTATTAATATTATTAGTGTTGTGTACTTCCTGGTTCCCTCCATTGTTCCTAAAACGTAAAGGATTCTAGGTGGTGCATAGGATGCTTTTGTGTTTGTGCATGTCACAAACACATTCTTCTGGAGATTGTTTCTTGAGTTCTAATTTTGAGTTTGTATAGGAAGATTTGAGAGCACAAAAATAAAACTTAGTTCAGCTCTTCTAAAAAAACCAGGAAAATAATTGTGAAATACCACGAGTGAAAATGTTAGCCATATAAAAAATATATTGAGTATAGAGATACATTAATTGCTGGGGAATGAGAGACTAACTTGATGAAGGGAAATGAAGTATTTGATTGCTTTTTCTGTATTGTTGATGTAGAAGCAGTTAACCAGAAGTGACCCATGCTAAGATTAATTTTTAACATATTCTCTAATTCCCTCATGTGTGAAGTTGGATACATTCAAAGTAATGCAGTCTTAAGTTGGTCAAACTGATTTGTGAACCACTGCTGTTTATTTTCTAGCAATTCACTGGGGGTAAGGTGAATCCTAGAGGATTAGACAAGTGCAGAGTGAGAAAAGCTGTAAGAAATTATAGGGAAATATTCCTAGCTTTGGCTCTGTACAAATGTTAGAAGAAGCAGTACTCCTGAACACAGGTGTGTTATTTGTAGGGAACCACAAGGTGATGAAGAAGTGAAGAAGAGTGCGATTGGGTGAGAGTATGGGACAAAGAGCATGAGAAATCTTGAGTTAAGTGTGATAAAAATGGTCTTTTGCATTTGTCAGATGTATCTGGTTCTGATAATTCTGTTTGATAATCTAGCTGGCCTGGCAGGTAAGAGAAGCAGTAGCTGCTGATACAACTGGATTCTGATAAAACTTTTGAGACTGTCCAACTAGAAGGCTTAGTCTACACTGTGTTCCTGAGTTGTGGTCTGCTGGTCACTACTCTCTACCTAGTCCCTTCACAAGAGGGGCAGAATTGTTTTTTTCCTCGGGAGTTCTCAGCTAGGACTTTAAGACGGTAGTCTGAGGAACTAAATACTGACAGTGATCCATCAGTACAAAAGATTGGGAATCATTTGTTAAAGCAATAATTGGCTTAAACCATGATAATTGATTACTGATGACTCAATTAAGACTGCACCTCAGGTGGGGTCCTGCAGAGTTCTCCTTCAGCTTGGATCTCTAACACATTCAAGAATAACTTGGCTGGTGGGATGGAAAGTACACTTAGAAAACAGTTAAGTCATATCAAATGCTTTTAAAGATGGAATTAAAAGTCAAAATTCTCTTGAAATTAGTGTGCCCAAAGTCAACAACGTAGAATTCATTACATCAGTGTAGAGCAATATGTTGTTATAGGGGGGCATAAAAGTTGCATATGAATACAAAACTGGGGAAAACTGGCAAAGCAGAGGTAATGGAGAAGAATATCTGGGGTCAACGAATGTTGAACCAAACATTAGAACTGAATTTTTTGGGGAGGGAGAGAAGAAGCTGGGATCTGTTAATAGGAATGTGGTTTGTAAGATATAATTGTTTTGAGTAACTTAACCTTTTTGAGGTCTCAGCTGAAGTATTGCCTTGTCCAGGCATACTGCTTTAAGAAATGAACAAATTGGAGGGCCCGAGAGGTAACAAGAACGGTCAGTTTTAGAAAGAATACTTATCCAAAAAGGTTCAAGGTGCTAATGTGTACAGTTTGGAAAGAAAAGACAGGGAGTTGAGCTACCTTGGAACAATTTATGAAGGCTCTTTATAAGGAGAATATTCTTGGGAGTAGCTGGAAAAGAAACTGGCTTAACATTTAACAGAATGTGTTGCAGTTCAAGTCAGCAATTTCTCAGCTAGAAGCCAGAATTCTATATAGTGTTCAGACAACGTGAATAAAGTTGCAAGCTTAAGAGTAATACAAATTCCTGCTTTTTTCCCTTAGTATCATAAATCGTTCCATATAATTTTTTTATCCAAATTATCTTGTCTTAGAATTTGATTATTCTTTTAATCACGATCCAAGTTAATAAAATAATAGAGGCTGCTGTTTTTCTTGGGAGATAGAGAATGTAATGATAGTCACCTTGTGTGTTGCTTAGAAGAGTGGTTTAAAGTCAGATTTACAATACTATTTTAGCTTTACCAGTGGAATGGAATAGATATATAAAGATTTAGTGTGCAGGAAGTGTGGTTGTGGAGAAAGCCAAGTTAGATGTAAGATAGTGGTATGATTTTCATATTAAGCATGAAATGTGTAACAAATGCAGGATTTTGATAATATTTCAAGGCTGAACTTTATCACTTGTAGCTGGTTCATTGCTTTATCCAGTCTTAGTGAATCTCCCTTAATTTCCTATGATTCACAGTTTGTGTATGCGTTCACAGGTGCCTTTAATCTTCATTTTTCTCCCCCGACAGTTGATTCAGACTTCATAATACCTCTTTGTTTTTGAGCTTGGAATACTAAATAATTTTGGGAGTGTATCTATGAACAGTTTAGCTGTTGTGAAGCAGATTATTTTTGTTGAAGAACTTTAATTTGCTTGTGTTCATAATTTCTGCTCACTTCTAAATAATTTCTGTTTTTTGCAGTTTTATAAGGATTTCAAATACGTTGAGTTGTAGTACTCAAACCTGATTTTAATTAGCTGAGGAAATGAAAGCCAACAACTTCATAATTCCACTGAATAGTTTTGTTTACCAGGATCTAAAATATCCAGACTTTTGTCCTTACTGCAGAGTTTCTGTTCTCTTAATATCTTCTCGGAATTTAATCTTCGGTCTGAAATTTCTAGGTTTATGTATCCTTTGAGCCTGGTGCTTCATCTTTGCACTGTAGTTGTCACAGAGTACTGCTATATGTTCTTAATGCTACCTTCACTTAGTGCTTTTTTTACTTATGACATAATTTCCAGAATGTGTGATTGAAAATAAAGGGAAAAAACCCTCGAAAATAACTAGGAAATAATGTTATGTATGGCTAAATGGTGGTATTACTGTGTTAAGTGTAGGCAGGGGGTTGTCTGCTGATATTGAAGTTAGCCAACTAAACATGAAATACTTGCTCTATTTGTATACACAACTGAATAAAGGATACAACTTACAAAAAATGACGTGCTTTTGTCATGTCTGTATACACACACATTATATATATATAAAAAATATATCACAAATACAATGTTTTCCAGAAATGTTGCCCATGAAACCTAAAGTGAATATGTAACAAGCCTCAGGTTTTTTTTCTGAAGGAAATGCTATGGCACAGGTATATAAAGAAGAGTTTCTGTAGATGTGGGTGGCCAGCCAGCAGCGTGCTGTCCAGATCGAGCCCACCAGAACAGCACAAAAGGGTGAAAAAGAATGTTTTCTGCAGGCTCCTTAGCTGTAGGCAGGGAGCAAATGAATAGTGGGCCTAGGATCCTTTCCTGAAGGCCCTGTGCCATTATGGGACTGGACCTACACGTGGCACCCAATCAGTCCCGCCACATGGAAGTTGTGTGCATGTCTGGTCATGCAACCAGAATGTGTGTGTTTCTGTGATGTGATGCACATTGTTGGCCTACTGATGAGCATGTCTGGTCGTGTTAGTGGTGAGGGAGGGTGGTTTGTAGTTTCTGTAAGAGCTCATACAACTTAATGAGGAGGAAATTAGGACTACCACTGCCCTAGACTACTGGACGTTAAACTTAAAAACCTATTTTCACCTGAAACCTGTATCCCCCAAAGTATGGGGTCACATAGGTATCTAATGTATGAAAATAGTACTTACCTCATTCTTTAACCTCAGGTATTCAGTGTAGTGTTCTAAACCAATAAACACTTGATGATATTTTAGAGACAGAAATACATCTTGTTAAATTTTAAATTTTGTTTACTTGCTTTTATAGAAATAATCTTTTTCTTTTTTTCCAGTTTAACTTTGTTGGAAGAATCCTTGGGCCCAGAGGACTAACAGCTAAACAGCTTGAGGCAGAAACAGGATGCAAGATAATGGTCCGAGGGAAGGGCTCAATGAGGGACAAAAAGAAGGTAAGCTCTTGAAAGGTAGCATAGTTTCAGATGCATAGTTTTATTTCCTAACAGAGTGTAAGCTCATGTCTCTTTTATTTGTTGTGTTCTTACTATATGCTTTTTCATGATCTAGTGTTTTTTACAGACTTAGTAAGTAACACAACCTACTCTAAAGAAGTTAAATGTGCATGCTCCATAATGGTGCAACTGGGAGTCTAACTAGCAATTATAAAGTATTCTTCAGTAATAACTAACTTTTAATTGCGTCATGTTTCACAAGGTAAAGGTAAAAATTGAAGTTAAATGTATTTTTCTAAGGAAGAGCTGTTAACCTTAAAGGTGTTCTTAATAACTTTCTTGTATTGAAATACCAAAGTAGTGATTTGTGCAAGTAGTGTGGATCGGAAAAAATGTTTAATGTTCTTCTGGCAGTGAGTTCTGTCCGAGTAAACCAAGAAGCACTGTGTTTCTGGATTTGGTTTGTGTTCAGGTGGAGTTGCAATGTAATTAGGGCTGTTCCTTGCCCTGTCCTGTAATATACATGCTCTGCCCATATAAATAAAGAAACTATACTTTAAGGATAGAGCCATCCTGAGTGTCAAGTTGCTCTGGTGGTAACTCCTGGAAGTAATTTCTATTTGCAGGTTTATTTTCTAGCTATTTCCCTCCACCTCTGGTTACTACTGCTGAAGTTGCACCAGCATCTCTTCTGCAGTTTTGAAATGTGCACTTAACAGTACTCTTTAACTCTTTGTTCCCATAAGTATTATTTCTTTTGGTTCTTTCTTTAGAAAACCCCCTCTTTTCCGTATCTGATCAGCTACATAATACATTCTATTGATACATATGTAGCACATAACAATTAAAATAGAAAGCTAATGTCTACCCAGTTAAAAATCTCAGACTTCCCAAAGCTTATGACTGTGTCACTTTCAAACTTCATTTTGATGCCTCTTGTTTTCATAATCTGCTGTAATACTGTCACCACCCTTTTCTCTTATTCTACCTATAGCTATTTGGAATGTTTAGATTTCCACCTTTTGAGCAAAGATCTAACCTATGAGAGTTTTTGGTTGTCTAGGTTCTGTAGAAATAAGAGGGTGATACTGTCTTAAATGCTTGATTTATGAAGGTTTCTTTTTTTAAAACATTATAGTTCTTTGCCTGAATTCATAGAATCATAGAATCATTAAGGTTGGAAAAGACCTCTAAGATCATCGAGTCCAACCGTCAACCCAACACCACCATGCCCACTAAACCATGTCCCTAAGCGCCTCATCTACATGTCTTTTAAATACTTCCAGGGATGGTGACTCAACCACTGCCCTGGGCAGCCTCTTCCAATGTTTAACCACTCTTTCAGTAAAGACATTTTTCCTCATGGCCAATCTAAACCTCCCCTGGCGCAACTTGAGGCCATTTCCTCTCGTCCTATCGCTTGTTACTTGGGAGAAGAGACCGACACCCACCTCGCTACAACCTCCTTTCAGGTAGTTGTAGAGAGCGATGAGGTCTCCCCTCAGCCTCCTTTTCTGCAGGCTAAACAACCCCAGCTCCCTCAGCCGCTCCTCAGAAGACTTGTTCTCCAGACACCTCACCAGCCTCGTTGCCCTTCTCTGGACACGCTCCAACACCTTGACGTCCTTCTTGTAGTGAGGGGCCCAAAACTGAACACAGTATTCGAGGTGCGGCCTCCCCAGTGCCGAGTACAGGGGCACGATCACTTCCCTACTCCTGCTGGTCACACTATTTCTGATACAGGCCAGGATGCCATTGGCCTTCTTGGCCACCTGGGCACGCTGCCGGCTTATGTTCAGCCGGCTGTCAATTCCTTCTACCTCTTGGCTGGGGGGGGACATTTAATGTATGAACGGGTCCTACTGTTATGGGGTTTTAAACTGTAGGTGGGTTAATAGAACTTGTAGAGTTGATATTTTTGTACAGGATTTTGAAATACAGATTTCCTATAACTCGGGGGTGGTAGGAGACATTAACATTTCTGAGTATTAAAATTTCAGCATGCTTCACCCGACATACAAAATTGTGTGGGTGTAGATGCTATATTTTGAAGCGAAGTGTATCGTTGCCAATATGCAAACAATCTTAATTACATACCTTTGTTTGTGACTATTAATAGTAGTCAAACTTTTATATATTCTATTGTATTGTTAAAAAAAAAAAAAGAGATCCTGGGTCAGGAGATTTAGTGAAAATATCGCCTCCCTTTAAGAGTTTGCGAACTTCACCTAGTTTTCATAAGAGAAGACTATTTGATCTGCTCTTGAAAGCTACCACTTTTTGGCTGGTAGATTAATAGGACGTTAAGACTTCTGATTACATGTATAACAAAGTAAATCTTCACTGTGGAATATACTAAAATTTAGCTTGCAACGAATGAATTCTCAGACTATCGATTCTGAAGAGAAGTACGGATACATTAAAAAAGTGAGTACTTAAAAGTTCATTCAACTTTTTTCCTATTTAAACATAGTTTTTAAAAGACATTGTATTTTTATCAATAATACAATTCTTATCTTCATTTATGGGGAGAATTTAAGTTTATTGCTGCTCCCTCTTTGTTTTAGGAATGGTAATTCTAGGTTGGGGTAGTTCATCAGGAGTTAGGTTATATAACTTTGAATAAAAATGTTAGTTCTACTTTATTTATGTTCATAGATATTGTAAGCTAAAACGTAGGCGTCTATTCTTCAGAAAGCTTATAAATATAGATTGAGGCCCCAAGCTTAATGGTCCAGAAATAATGTCTCACTGTTAGTAGTGAATGTATGTATATTTAAGATTGTCATTAACAATGATGCTCTGATACATCCTTAAAAGTTTTGCAGATTGGCTGCAAAGCACACTTAGTTGTGTTAGCAATAGCTCTACTTGCAAACAGCTACAGTAGTGCAAAAAGAAAGAAAAAAACCCTGCATCTGAGGCCTCCATTTTTCTTCTGAAGAGACCCATTTGCAGACCCTTTTGTAGAAAGCATTTAGGAGAGTAAAGATTACTTCAGATTTCTGGAAATTGCTGTGTGTTCCTTGGCCCGCATGTCATAATCCCCTCCCACTCCATCTCTTCCCTGTCCTTCTTGTTCATACTAGCCTGAACAGAAACCGAAGTGGCCCAATGAATTCCACATCAGGTATGGTAGCCATTTTCCAGAGTGTGACTAACAGTGCATTTTTGTTAGAGCTGTACAGCCTTCATTCTTTGAATGCTTTTTATATTAGGTCCCACTGAAGATATGTCCAGCTACCGAAGACGTTCTGTTTCTATGCTATCAGCAGGGTAGGCACTTAGGCATCACCAGCCAGTGTAGTGCATGTGTATGCACCATGTCCTTCGTTACTCTCAGCTGCCAGCTAGGATAAGCACATTTTCTGCAATGCTGTTGGTCACCACCACGTGTTCTGACCTATCCATTCAACAATCATGTAGGTCTTGGAGTTTGTGAAATGTCTGTTAAGAATCACAGAATGGTGGGGGTTGGAAGGGACCTCTGGAGGTTCTCTTGTCTAACACCTCTCCTTAAGCAGGGTCCCCTAGAACAGGTTGCCTAGGACCATGTCCAGACGGCTGTTATGTTTAATGTCCACGACCTCCCACCACTGTGCTTCAGAACCTGTCCTCTCCTGCGGGGAGTTAGCTCTCTATATAGCTTCGGCAGGTTTACTGTCTGGAGAATTGGTATTTTTGGAGTGATTTTCCCCACTGTCCCCGCCTTTTTTTTTTGTAGCTGTTCAAAGAAGAATAGGCAGTGTGAGTTACTGGAGTTTTGTCTTTGAGAAAAAGCTTAGAGGAGCTGAGACCTTCTGAATGAGTCACCTGTTTTTCTGAAGTCTAGTAAGAAAAGGAAAGCTGTCTTCAATGAGGACAAGTTCTGTATGGCAGATCAGCTAGAACTTCGTATGCATTAAAAGCCACAAACTGATCTAGTCAGTGCTTTAATGCCCATTACCTCTTCTAAGTTGTCTGTTGGCTGATATTTTTGGAGCACAGAGTACTTGACCATTGATTTCATGAGATAATGCAGTTAGTGTTGAATATTAAATAGTTTAATATATTTGAATGCTATAATAGTATAACATATTTGAATACCAAATAATATAATACTGCTTGTAAACCAGTGTTGAGTACCAAATAATTTTCTTGATAAAACCTATTTTCATGCCATCCATTCCTAATCTTTCTATAGCTCTTTTGCTCTCCTGAGATGATTGGTATTAGTCAGTAGTTTATCTTTTTCAGACTGGACTTTTTGTTGCTATACCATTGTTGCTTCAGTAGGAAGAATTTCATAATCATTGGTTATGATGCAGTTTGTGATGCATCCCAATAAGATGTTTCTTCTAAAAATAAAGATTTGGAATCTGTATTGAAGACATGATGACCACAAACACACTAAAGTAAGAACGAGTGACGTTTATCAGTTTGGGGAGTAAGCACACGTCCTGCTATTCGCTCTTGCCTCTCTTCCTGATGAATTATACTTAGAGATGAACTTCTTAGTCTTGCAGTGCAAGATGACCAGCTTCCTTGGCAGTCAGTGCCTTTTAATGATAGCCACTTTTTATTTTCACAAGGGGCTTCTCTCTTTGCAGGTTCTACTTCAAAATGCTAATGCACTTAAAAGTGTAAAAGACAGAAGTAATAGTATTCTCTCATGGAAGGTTAGGTTACACTAATTGTTTTTAAAACCCTTTCCTTTCATATAGGGTCAAGGTCATTTAGAAAAGTGAGTATTCAAGATTTTTCCAGTTTTTGACTGAATTGCTTTGAAATTTGGAGGAGATAAGAAATGCAGGTTAATTTGTATGTATATTTTGTAAGTATATCTCAGATCTGCAAACGTGATTGCCCAGTGCTAGTTATAAAAGAAACCTTATTGGATGTGGGAAGGAATTAATTACTAAACTAGTGTCAATCTGTAATGTGACAGCTACATGGTACTAAATACCATCTCCTAGAGTAATCTGTCCATCTACTTTTCTCTTCCTACCTTGCTAGTGGTTGCAGAATCCAAGAGAAAATACAAAGACTGACGTGCTGGAAAATAAATCATCTGGATTTGCTCTGTAGAAAATTTTACTCTCCTGTGTGAGCCAATGAACAGAAATAATGAATTAGGAATCTTTGTCACATGGCCACATCACTTGAACTAGCATCAAATCTTGAAACTTGCTGACAGATTTCCCCCCAGAAAGCAAGGGAAATCCTCAAATCGTTTGTGTCTGAGGCTCAGCTGGTAATCAGAACATCTCTCTAGGCAGCTTTAGACAAATTCAAAATCAAAACCTTAATTACTGAGAATATTGTGATTAGAGCCTGGAGGTACTTGAAGGAGATTATTGGGGAGGGGAGTGGGGTTGCAGGCATTCATCAAAAGCTAATGAATGTGTAACTTTATTAAGACCAAGGCATTTTTTGCTTAGTCTGAATGCACCTCTCATTAGGCGGTGAGGTAAACTAGCAATTTTATCACCAGCCAAAGAATACTGCTTAATAATAAAAGGGAAGACTGTCCAATGATGGATAAGCAAAACACTGGTTTTTGTCATCTCCCTTGTCTTACATGAATTCCATAAAACAGACATTGACACACCCGTAGGGAGTCAGCTCTGTGCTCTTGAACACATTGATTGCCGTTATCTCACTTAGAGGGGTATGCAGCCTTACGGCATCAGGCTGCTGGCTTGTGGCAGTCTTGATGAACTACGCTGTTTTTTCCCATTTCTTCCTACTTTTAGTCAAGAATCTCCTCTAGAACAGTGTGTGAGGAGAGGGCATAATTCGTTTTTACTTCATGAGGAAGCGTCTCATTATGATACAGAGAATTTTTTTCTTACAATTAGTTATTTCAAAGAGAAAGGCAGGCAGCTATGCAATTCTAAATTTGAAGAACTCAATGCCTTCATCTACTGCAGCAGCTTCAAATCTGTTGCACTTTGCTCCGTAGTAGATTGTTTGAACTGATTTGTGGTTCCTGACCTAGAGCTTACTTGTTCCTACATCACTGTTCACCTTGTAAGCAGAAATTACGTAAGGTTTCGTGAAAGACAAGCTTTCGATTAGTACCAATCTTGACCTTTGGCTGGTGCAGAGTTGCCACAGTAAATAGATAATTCCATTTCTTTGGACTCTTCAGTATTTTTTTTATAGTGAGGCTAAAAAGGAATTAAAAAATTATCCTTGCTACCTATGCAAAGCTTGAGGAAAAGATTAGAGTGGAAAAATTTAACTGTCTTGCAATCAGGTTATTTTACTACGTTTACATGCTGTATAGAATTGAAGTATTATATATTTGTAATATTCTAATACCTTTTAGTCTCTGAAATACCACCAGATATACTTTGATTTCCAGTGGAAAGTCTTAACAAATGTTCAGTTTAGCTTATAAACTGAAGTTACTGACATTAAATAATACGTACTTTGTAGTGCGTCTTGTTAAACAAGCCCTATTGTTGCTACCCTAATTATAGGATGCTCAACTTTTACATTCTGTGAAAAGTACTATGTATGAACAAATAATAAAGCTATGGTGCTGACACATATGTTGAAAGGGAATATATTTAGCATATGGTAGCAAATGGTAAAGTTGTTCTGTGTTTCAGAATGAAAGGTTGACCAGCCATCATTATTCTTGTCTTCTGTGAATAAATTGCATGGCTCAGGCCTGTTGCCTCTAAAATCTGCCTCTACACACAAGCATGCTGCTGCTGTTTGACAGTTTCATATATCTGTGTTGAGAAATCATGGCCACGGTTTGGAATGGCAATTTAAAAAAATTCTCTAAGTAGTTGCAAAGGTGGGTTTTTGAGTCTTTGTCAGCACCATTAAGGAATAACAGAAAAAAAAACACCCCACCCAACCGTAAGTGACTAGGCACGTTGACATGTGAAAGTGAAAAGCAAGTCCATATACATAATATGTGACTAGAATGACTGTCCTTTTATTTAAAAAAAAAAAAAATAAAAATCCTTTCTGACAATGCTAGTGAGGTTTCTGAAGATCAGATGCTCACTTTTACATTTAGAACTATAACTATCAGAATCCCTTGTCAATATCCATGATTAAGGGTATTATTTGTTAAAATTAATTGACTTCTACTTACCGGAAACTCGCTGGCTGAGGCAGTGTAGAGTGGCAGTTCAGGATGTTGGATATCATGGATCGTGCTTTGTTAACTTCTGTTGCACATGAAAGCTGCAACTTGCCTATATAACAGGCTGCCAAACTGATGGTTACATTCACTTGTAATTGCTATCAACTTCTGTGACTATATATTAAAAGTCATTGTATGAGCAGACTGCTCAACTGAGACTGAGATATTACCTATACAGCATGTTCCTGAATCTACTGCATGCAGGATAGAAACTTTTAATAGAAAATTACTTAAGGCATTCAAAATGCAGTATTTAAGATATTACTCGGGGGAACAATTAACTTCAGCGTCTAGTATCTTCTACAGTGACATTTCCTCTAAACACACTTTCTCATAAGTATGCATATCTGCATTAAGTTTGATTTCTCAAACGGATTCATCAAACTTGGGATGCTTTCTTCATACTTGATTTTTGACCACTGCAGTAATTGGCCTTTTATTCTTAAACTAACTTTAAACAAAAAAGTCGTATTCATATAAAGGTACTACGGAACTTACATATTCAATATATTACAACTGCCATTTTAATATGCAGTGAAGAATGTACCATATTAAGCTGTATAAGACGTTGTATGTAGCTGTGTGGTGAAGAAAAATCCTCTAACTTGGAATCCATGCAAGCCTGTTTAAGAATATACTTGGTGGTTGACACCACTTTGCCTTCCTAGAGGTTCATTGTAAAACGTAAGATGTAATGAAAATAATTTTGGTTGCTTGTAAGCTAGTATCTTTTTTCACTAGTGAGTACTTCAGAAAATAGACTTTTCTATTCAATTTTTAAACCTTTATTGCATTTGTAACCACTTATTTTGAATGCAGGAGAAGTTGTAAAGCTGGATTTTAGCATTATTATTTTTTTATTAAAGAATTGCTGTAGCATGGCCTTTTTCCCTTTTCACCCACAAAACAGCAGTCTCTTGAGTTATCTCCCTGGTAGTCTGGGAGCGGTGACCCTCTGAAGAGATAGGAGTTTACACTGTAAGCTAATAGTATAAAAAAGGAAAAAAGGAGTCCTCACCGAAAAAAAATAAAAGTCCTCTTAGCAAGTTACTGATTTAATTACATAATTAAATGCTAAAGGCTGACTAGTAGAAACTATACTTCAGGAAATTCAAAAGGCAGCAATGTTGAAGGTAACAGACATTATTTCTTGAATTACCCTTGGCTGAAGGCTGACTCCTAAGCCTGTTTATGGGGGTTTTATAGTCCAGAGTCTCTAGAGTATCGTCTTTGAAATCTTACCTCCATACGTCTTTTCTTTAAGTAAAAAATGTTCAGTTCACATTGACAGTAATGAAGAATACAGTGTAGGTACAATTATCTTAGTTAAGTATGGGAATGTGGATTTTACAAGAAGACAATGTTTTCCTTAAGTTTTTGTATAAGATTTGACAAACACTTCTTATTTGAAGTAATTTATTGCAAAAGTCTTTTCACTTAAGTCTGAGGAACGCTCTTACTTTCAAGAACAGAATGATTTTATTTTGAAGGACAGAAAAATGTAGGTGCCTGAGGGCCTTAAGAATTATTGCAAAGCAATATTAGTCTTTCAGAAAGTATTACTGATATGTATCTGATGCAATGCATCTTTTAGATAGGTTTATTTCATACATACCTTTGGTTTTTATTGGCTACATACTGAATATATCCAGTATATACTGGATATATTTCTACATGTGGTTGATACAAAGTTGCAGCTTTGAGCAGATTTTAACACTATTAAGACACGTTTTCCTATGTAATATGAAAAGTAGCTGAAGCCTTTGAGTATGATTAACTTTGATATCAAAACTTGATCATATGTCATTTTGTTCTGAGAGCAGTTAAATTGGTAAAGAGTTAACTGGTTATTGAGCTAATTGTGGAAATAACTGACTTAATGGCATTAAAGAAGTATTTTGCTAAAGACACTGGAAGCTGTAGACTGGAGGAGTGTAATCAAAGCCACGCTAGTAAAAACCAACATGTATTATACTTTACTTTCCTTTTATTTTTTTCTGTCAGTTCCCTGTGAGCAAAAAACCTTATGATCAAGAGGCAAGAGAATCTAAATTATCTTGAAATTGGAGAAAAGTAGCACAAAGTGTACTGGAAAAAATAGATATCAAGGTAATCTTGAATCATTGCCTGAACATGTGTATAAACAAGTCTCTATTTTATAAATTAAAATTCTATGTCTGTTGAATGGTAATTGACTCATCTTCATCTGCACTGTGGTAGAAACTGTCTTTCTGCAAAATTACTCCTAAGCTTTTGTTAGGTGGGAAGCACAGAGAGTGTTAATTGTGTTATAAAAAATTGACTAGGCTACAGCTCACAGCTGTTTGTATCTGGCATTTGAATAGAAGTTTTGAAAGGCTTGGGGGACAATTCATACTGAATTGTTTTGAGGTATTGACAAAATTGTCTGCAAACGTCTATCTACATTTTACTTTGTCTAGCAAAGTAGTGAAAGAAGTGAATGGTTTAAATAATGAAAGTCTACTGTAACCTGAAAGTTTTTCCACACTTACTCAGCAGAAAAAGATGAGAGATAAGTTACTGAACTAGGCGAGACTTTGTTTTAGCAGAGTATGGGCATTCTTGTGTACAGTCATATGATTTCTTAAAACTTTAATCTTCTCTTGCCAGGGTAATAGTGTTGAGCGTTATCTAATAATACTAAAACGAGGGAGTTGATTCTTGTGAGATTCCACAAATGATAGATTCAGTGATATTTCCCTATCTTCATGATGCGCTATGAAGGACAACTAGTGGTTTTGCAGACTTTATCACCATTCTCATTTATCAGCACCACTAAACTCTTTCTGGATTCTAGATTTTTCTAGGCTATAACCTTAACCTATTGGGCTGCCCTTCAGTGGATTATTTCATGTTTGGTATATGGCTGGGTTTTTTTGAACTTTCTTAAGAATTAATGTTGTGGTATTATAAGCTTGCTTACCAGAAACAATTTGTGTTCAGGGTTGTGTTTTGAGTGTGTTTGAGTATCATGAAAATGTTCTTGGATTTTTGTGTGGAAAAGACCATACTTAGTTTGCAGCTCATGGGAATTTCCCTGTCCTGAGGGAAGATTTGAGTCTACTTAAATGCGGGAATGGAGGAAGAACCTGTTGATTCAGGGAGGAAGGCAGCGTGCTTGTGTTTCCCAAGTAGGTATCAGTTCTCAGCAGCTCTTGCTTCTCCATATTTTTTGGAGGGGCTGCTGGCAGGCGGAATACAGCTTGTTGTTTACCGTCCTGGATATGGCTCCTTCGGGTCAGATTTAGCAATTTTATTGAGACTGATAGGAAGGCTCTTTTGCATGGAGCAAAAGAGTAAGCACAAAATAAGATACCACTGTTGCTAAAACTAAATACTTAAATTACTAATTGAACATTTAGAAGATAGAGATATTTGACTTTCTGCTACTTTATTGTTTTCCAGATAGAGACAAGTAATCTGTAGTGTTTCATTGCAGCAAGATACTGGATTCCTTTTCAACTTGGAACAGTCAACTGTATGATAACAATCGCAAATTGCAATTCCTAGAATGTCTCAGTGGTTTGCCATTTAAACTTGTTTTTAGATGGTGACAGTTTTCCACTTTTCTCAGATCTGCTGGCTCTGTGTTAGCCTTTGTCTTGCCTAGGCTTGGATTAAAACGGATGTTATTAATCGCAAGTTACCCTTTTGCTAGGAACAGCCTACAGTACAGTATATTAAGGTTATGAATGAAATTCAGGTGACTGTGTAGATGTTAATGGGTATGCAGTGGGACAGTATCCTTACTTTACAGTTTATCCAGATATAGTTGCAAGATTTTATTGTTGGTCTTTACACTTTTCAGAGGGATTTATTGACAGACAGTTGCACATTTTTATTAGCCTTTTCTGATAGTAATTAGCTTCTGTCTGCTAATTATTCACATTTTTCACATCTTTTTGGGCAGTAAATGGGAAATGTTTTGGTGAATGTAGGACTCACTGAAGTGCATGCATACTGTGAATATATCTTAAAAAAAGGTGTTTAAAACTCATAACTCAGTTTAAAGTGTGTGTTGAGTACTTGCATGAAAGGACGAAAACTTATTCAAATGTTTGTTAAGGCCAGGTACACAAATCTGTTTTTCTGTTAAAGAAAACTTGGTACTCTTACAGTAGTAGAACACTTAACTTAGCAGTGGCCAGTACTGAACTTGCTTGGAGACTGTTTAACTTAATAGAATCTGACATTCTGTGTAAAGTATCTGATTTGATTGTTAAGTGCCACAAACTCGCTATGAAACACACACAACACACTATTCATGCTTGCTTGACGAATTTGTTAATGTAAGTAAATCTTGAATGTTATTTGGATTATAAATCAATTCAGTACTATAGTCCTACAAGACAGCCAAAATCTTGTCCTCTAACCTTAGTAGCCTGAAATGAAGAAAACATTAGGCTGGTTTTGGGTGTTGAAAGTAAAATCTGTAAAACAGTGACTTCATTCAGGCAGTAGCTCGTATGTGCCTGACAGAATGGAATAACTGGCAGCTGAAGTAACAGGAAGACTCTGGCTGTAAGAAAACAATGGCTATATCAAATTCTTAGTTGGTTTTATTAGAAGATATTATAGAATTATGCAGAGAACTTGATCAGAATGGATGGAATCAGTACAGGGAGGAGGTGTCTAGTTGGTACAAAAATGTCATGAATTTGCCATAGTTATTGGGAAACACCAGGATGTTTTCATGTATGAAGAACTAATCTTTCTGGGGAATGAACATATGCACAGTAGTATAAAGAGCAATCCAAAATAATTTACGGAGCAGTTATATTTTCACAGCAAGAGCTACGGGAGATTTTTTTCTTCTTGAGTCTTTGTAGGATCATGAAAATCTCTCTCTCTCTCCCTCTCCCCCCCCCCGGTAAAGTTTTTTTTTTCCCCTGGTCCTCTTCAATGAACTTCTTCCTTGTTTCATAAGTTACATTCATTTTCCTTGCTTTGACATACGGTTCCTCTTGGTTCTCTAGGGAGATCTCTGACTGTCTTTTCCCAACTTGGTCCTTGCTGACCTCTTTCTGAGTGCTCATGTGCTTTATAAATCATTATAATAAAAGGAGGGTTAATTTCCATGGTGCTTCCTTTGTCCTCTGAAAACAGGATGAGATGCCATGAAAGTGCACTAAACTGAGTTGTGGTTTCTACCAACACTTTACATATTTGCATGAAGGTAGCAAATGATATAAACACTGGAGTTATTATTTAATGGAGTTGCAATTGGGGGACTTGAGTAATTCAAGCAAGGAAGATAACAGGCATAAGAAAATCAATGACAGACTTCTCATGCTACTAACTAATTAACAGTTAAAATCATGTAACATGCAGAAGACAATCTGAAAGGGAAGAAAAAAAATCCAACAGCAAAAATACCATTAAAAAAATATTTCTTAAGAGTCAGGGCGATTGCTGAATTTGCACTATTTACTTGCCTTGAAGTTACTGGAACATGAACTCTGAATGTAGTAGCTTTTGAAGAGATGTGGAGAGTGCGAAGAGGTGTGGAGAGTAGATACCGATGTTGCCCTCAGACTTGGCTAGATGTTTCTGTAGGTAATTTGTAGATGTGACATGAGGAATGTGTAAAAACTAAAGGTTAAGATTAATTGGTATCTCAGCTAGAATTCTTGAAATCCCTTTTGATTCCTGACAGAAGTGAAATAGGCAGTGTAATTATGAACCAAACTGTCCTGGCTTTTATGCATCATTTTGCAAGTATGCTAGTGGTGTTTTGCCATGCACAAATGGAAGGAATTTTTCTTCAAAAGCAAAGAACAGCCTGTTAATTGAATGCCTTGATCTGGCATATGGCCAGTGAGTGCATATAACCTAAATTTACATAATAAGTATTATATCCAAACATTATGATAATACATTTTTCTGTGGTTAGTAAGTCTGGTGCAGGTGTTACTTTTTCCCCAGTCTTTCCACTGTGTCATGGCACAAGGTTGGTATGACTTGTTTTCAGTGAGGATAACATTTCATGGAGGCAAAAAGGAATTGGGTGGTCTGGTGTGGGGTTATTTAATTATTTGGAGGTTTTTTTTAAATTACTTTCTTTGAGTGTTGGTATTGTGGTGGTTTTCTTTGTTGGATTTTTTTTTTTTAAACACTGTTGATAGCACTTTATCCTAAGAAAACGTCTTCCAGCTCGATAGCCAGCAAAATCAGACCCCAGTGTTACGAATGAAAAACTGAAAACTGGTCTTTCTTTTTTCCATCCTCTCTTGATATAGTCTGAGTGTTGTACATGTATTGTCTCTGCAGTCTGGAGCTCTGGGAACAGTTCCCAAAATCCTGTCCAAAGCATGGACATGGTCTCCTAGTTCTCAGTATTTTTTCTCTTCCGGCCCACACGTTTCTCCATGTCAAAATGTCAGTTCCTTTTCTATCCATAGGATTGTTAAAGTCTGGATGACAGATCCTGACGTTTGGGCCTAGATAAACTTTTTCTTTTTTTTCTTAGTAAGTGTGATCATGCACCTTAATTTATTGGTCCTTAGTGTTTCTGCTGTGTGGTACTTGGAAGTGTAAGGAAAGAAGTGCTGACAGCACCTGGTCCATTCTGTGGGAAAGCTGCTGTTCACTTAAGCAATTGCATGTTTGTCTTGAATAAGGAAGAAGCAGTTTTTTGAAAGATGGGACCCCTAGCACATTAATACCAGCTCTGCCACTGCTTGTGTACACTTTGGAGTATTTTTATAAATGGTTATCTCGAATGTTTAGTCCTGCAGCCGTACAGAAACGATTAATGCTTCCCTGGCAATCAGATGTTGCTAAAGGATTGGAATGCCAAACCACATTTAGCTGACTGAATCCACTTGAAGTACCTGACTGATTTAATTGATCCACTTGACGAAATTATTTGGGAGCCACTTAAGATGCAGGACTATTGATTTCAAATGCCTGACATATTTACAACCATATGTATTCAAGGGAGTTTAATTCTTAGGTTGCTGGGGTCTTGGGGGGTATTTTGTTTTAACTAGCTTGCTGAACTGACAACATACTGTAATACATAATTTGAAGACCTAAAAGCTAGTAGTTGACAAAGAAATTTAATATTTAGAATGAATTTTTATAGAGACAAGTGTAGGTTGTTTTGGGTTGATAATATATGTTGTAATCACTCTCCATCTGGTGAGTAAGTGAGCTTCAAATGACCAAGCAGTCTTTGAGGTGGCTTTGAAACAATCATTTATGTTTCAAGTTGACAACACTGGAATTGAATGTTCACTTAAATTTTGACTGACAAAAAGACGTAGAACTTAAATCTGTTAACTTACACTGACTCATAACAGCATTAATCAGAAAAGGTCTTAAAATAAGCTGTGTTACAAGCCAAAATAAGTGATAAATTTTATAGTTATTAATGCAGTTTGAAATATTGAAGCTAATCTGGAAATTAGTCAATATGTGGTAAGGAGACAAGGGTATTGCAAATGCCAAAATTGGTTTTTGCAGCCTGACTAGTGGAATTTTTCAGTATCCAGCCTTTTAAAGGGTAAGTTCAATTTAGCTTGAAATGCACCTTTTTTGGAACAGTTAATCTGGTAGTAGAATTAACCTTACCTTTAAACCCCCCCCACTTCTCCATTTCTAAGAAAAATCAGATACTTTGAATTTGCCATGTCTACTATATACACCTGAAGAAACAACTGTTTTGAAAAAAAACAAACACATTTCCTATTGATTATCTGTTTCAGTTCTCTTAAGGAAGTCTGATTTTATTTCGTTACTGCAGGCTTCAGACCTATTATTTGCAATCTAATTGAATAAGTGTTTCATGACTTACAGTAGAAGAATCTACCAGGCAGAATAAAGTATAACGGTTTAAAATTAATCATATTTGGCCTATTACTTGTGTTCGTATTAAACCCACTTTCAGTTGGCTGTTTTTGCAAGTTGGAGTATTAAGTATAGTGGATTTGACTAGATAATAGCACCAATCTTGCCGAATGCAGAAACTGGCAACAATCTGGCATTTTGAGTATGCTTTTTGGATCCTGGCCTTTCACAGTAGTAGATACAGGATTTTTCCAGCGTCTTCCTTGGAGAACCACATAACAGATGGGGGAGTGTTTGCAGGGGCACCACTAGGAGGGAATATTCGGGTTCCCCTGTCAGCAGTATCAATCTTTACGTCAGGCTGTAGTGTGTGGGAGTTCAAATACGCAGGTTACATTTGCTGCTCAAACAGTTGTTTATAGTGACCCTTAGGGAAGAAGCAACAGAAGGGATATAAACGTTGCATGGGCAACAACAGCAAGCTGACAGGCAATGAGGTTTGCCTTACTGGCTGGTTAAATAAGGCTCCTTTATTGCAAGAGGAGGGAAAGATAAAATCAAGTTGAACGTTTAAAGGAAAAAAAATGAAGCAAATTTGAAGACCCTCAAAATGTCAAACAGTTTGTTGCGCACATTCATATGTTAGCTCATAAATGCCAGTTCTTGTAAAAAGCCTTTCCAGCTTTTCCTTCGATCTGAGTTTCCAGAACATTTCGGGGCCTACAGCTGGGCTTCAGAGTTAAGCTGATTTTTTTTTTTTCCCATGTTTTTAAACAGACCTCTGAATCAGGTATCTCTTGTAATTTTTGCTGCTCTCCTGACCTTGAAAAAGGATCTGTGCTCCTGCAAGAGACATCTTGAAGGGTGGTTGGCAATCATGGAATCAACTAGGAAAGCATTTTATTTACTTCAGTTACCTGGCTTGAAAGCTAAGCCTTAGGAAAGAACTGTTTCAGCTTCCTTTGTTAGTGTACATTTCCTCACAGCTGAGTCACTGAAAACACAGGCTTGCTTTTAGGGATCTTTTTTCCCCTCCTGTTAGCTTGGAGGTGATTTTGTGATCATTTAGAGAAACAACCAACCAACCCCTGCCCCCATCCCATTTTGTTCTTGCTTCTTTAGAGTTTTGCAAGAGCAAGCTTTCAAACTGTCAATGGCAGACCATAGTTGTGGGTAACAATATTTTATAGACTAGTCCATCTAATACTGCAGTAATTCTGCTTTTCTGGGCTCTTCAGAGCTGCCACCAAACATCCTCTCTCACCATTTTATCCTGTGATCAGTGGATCTCTGAAACTGTGGGCTGCTTCTAGGGGCCCCATGAAATGTGTCACAGAGAACCAAGCTCACATATGTGATCTAGGTGTGTGAAATTGTAAGTCTGCACTTCTAATAGAACATATCTGTGGGTCCTTAAAAAAAAGGGGGGGGTGGTGTCAAATGGCTATTCTTGCCAAAATTATACTAACCGCATACTTTCATAGTGACTTTCTTTATATGAATGTATTTTCAATATACAATGAAAAAAATACAGATACTCAATAATTCTGCATTTTTAGCTGTGGAATTTATTACCAACACCATATCATTAAATATACTAACTAATGAGTTTTTGTTAATTTGAAGATGCAGTAAGCTTAGGTATTGATAATAACAGTAGTGGGAAAAGTGCCCAAAGAATATTGTATTTAGTTCCAACTTAGTTAACCACTATCATGTATATATTAAATTAATTGCAAGATCGTTTTCATTCCCTGATGAGCTGTGTTCTGGGTAATGTGCACTCCCATATTTGCTTCTAATACCCTGATACATGCAATCTGTTGGAATGTTTTTAAGACAATAGCTATTTAATGAATAGCTTGTGTGTACAGGAGAAAAGAATAAGCTTGATTGCTTACAATCTGACATTTGAAAAAGCATTTTTTAGATCTCTTGTATTTGCATATCTAATTGCTATGTAATCAAAACTAAGTGAACTGTAGCTACTTGAAACCAAAAAATGAAAGGCAATCGTCTTTACGGGGGGAAATATCCCACTCACATGCAAGCCTGTCTGAATATTAGAATTATATTCTTCTTGTGTTTAATTATAGGTGTCTGACTGAGCAGTAAATTTATGCCTGTGTATTAAAGGAGCGAATGTGACCCTGAAACATCAGCTTTCCTTTGTTGAAGCAAAGCATTGGCATTGAGAGAACTTTAAGTGTTGTGTATTTTGGTGATAAGGGATTGTGCCAGAATAGCTGTTAATTACCTGCTTTGTTTGATATGGAAAGTAGTGGTTCTGCGCTTTTCTTCCCACCAGTGACAGTACTCAATTAAAACTTGTATTAAACAGTGATAATGCCCTCGTTTATCTGGTGAGGAAGATGTGAGGTGAAGAAAATTAACAGGGTTTTTTCAGCTGTTTGGAGGCGGCTTTGGTTTTTTTCATGAACCTAGTGACAGTAAAAAACGAGTTTTGTCTTTTTGGTGTGGTGGTGTGTGGTAGGTTTTGGTGGTGGGTTTTTTTTTGTTTGTTTGTTTTTAAATTCGTTATAACTCTTAAATCTTGTGCTTTACTAATAATGGCTACAGTAGCAGTAAAAAAAAAATCCTTAACTGTAATGTGGAAGTTACAACTTTGGAAGATGCTTGCCCTATCCTGTTCCATGTCATTCCTCTGTGTGAAGCATCTGTTGCCATGGGTCCTTATTTCACTGCTTTTTGAAATTTTATTGCGTTGCCTACATGTTAGAAAAAGAGGGGTTTTTAAAATTAAATTTATTGCCTGAGCTTTTCTATTCCAAGTATTTAAAGCATGTTTTCTAACGTAGTTGGTTTTCTCAGCTTCTGTTAATATTTATTATTTTGTAAAGAATTGTCCTCAGATCTGATTTTGCAAGATTTTGTAATCAGCTTCATATTTTCCTCTCAGATTTCTTAAGTATGTGACAAAACCAAATGTAGTATTTTGGGTGGGAACCCTTCAGTCTGAGATAGGATTCTCTAAGTAGCAGCTATTTTTTGCTTATCTAAATAGAAATAAACAGGTAAGGCAAGAAAGTTAATGTAGAAGAAAGACTTGGTAATCTGTGTGGATCTTTGTTTCCTTCAGGTAGCAATTCTGAAGAATATTCTAAAATTGAAAATGTACAAAATACATCAGTAGAAAATGAGAGGGTATAGAATTGCTACAGTAACACTTAAATCCTTTTTATTTCATTCATCCAAAGAAATTAAGGAATGGCTTGGTTGCTTTACTTACAAAGTTTGGAAGGTCTGCGTTCAACAAGCTCTAACAGCTTTATTCTGGAGTGAAAGCTAAATCTTTGATGCTAGACTAATTTGGCCAAATATATGAAACAGTAAGTGAAAAGGGAGTAATTACGGTAGCAACTTTAAAGCGTGTACACAAAATTCTTTTGAAGATCTCGGTAGATATAGCAATGCGTAATAATTCAACTAGAACTTCAGAGCTTCAACTGTTAGATGAATAGAGGTCACATGCAGAAAGTAAGGTTGGTTGCCTGCAAAAACAAGGCACAATTAATAAAGTTTGTTCAGACGGCATATTACACATTGAATGGTTA
>NW_008824413.1:1322679-1326058 GCF_000699105.1 Pygoscelis adeliae | reverse complement strand
ACCTTAGAATTAAACAAAAAAAAAAAAATCATTGCAGGTAAAACAATACCTTAAAAGGCTTTGTATGGTGTGGAAAACTTGCAAGATTTTCTTTTTTTGGTGAAAACCTAAACAGTGTGTCATTGTTAAAGAGCAGAAAGGTAGCTTTTATTTGGTAGTGGAACTTTGTAATCTCACAGGACACAAGCAAACTGCAGTGAAAAGTCAGGTTTAAAAAAAAAAAGTTTTAATTGTGTGAATTTATCATTGTTTACAGAAGAAACTGTAGAAAGCCTTGCTTAGATGAGATCTCATAAATGGCATGTTTTTGAAGTAGTCTGCTTTTCTTTTGAAGTAAATGTTTTTCTGGGCCTATTAAGTGATAAATTTCATTAAATTATTTAATTGCATATAATTGGCAACAAATTTTCACGACTTGATTACATTTTCTTTAGATAATACAAAAGTCAATAAATGTAAATTTGTTCCTGCTCACCACACAATTCCCCTTTCATACAAAGTAAATAGTGATAAGCATTAAATAAGAATTTGATAAGGTGTTTTATGATCTGGTGTTTTTAAGTGGAACTATCTCTGTCCATTTCTTTAACTGTTTTTCCAATTTTCTTTTTTCCGCACTGTAAAAAGAAAAAAGTGGAATGTGAATTTGAGGTGCATTTAGATTAGTAGAATTATTTCATGGCATAGCAGTGCTGCAATACAGTATTAGTATAACTGTGTTGGCTCATCCATGTAGGATTAGGTTCTGCAGTGATTAGATAGCTTCCTGTGATCAGACATGCTCGTTAAATAGTCATTTCACTTTATAGGTGAGTGTTGCAACCCACACTGTCCAGTCACAGACAGTATTTAGTATAAAATCCCAAATAAAGTTGAGGACTATGTTCTTCCAGAACGAATAGTCTTAAATGGACATATTGTACTTTTTGTTCTCTGTAAAGCAAAGATAATGAGCCTACCAGATTTTTCTGTTTAAATTAAATTATTCTGATTACATTTCATTGACTTTGATCACTTGAAAATAATTTACTAACATTTTTAAAGCATTTTCTTTAGTATGCATTTCAGTTAGATTTTTGAGGAACTATTTAATGTGTTTTCTGTTAGAGAATTTAACTATTTCCATATAAAAAATTTAAAAATAATGTTGTGCTATTCAGTTTTGAATGGGTATTAATCTGCTGTATTGTCACATAATCTCTACATGCAGATCTTTTTGCAGAGAGGAAAATTTCTGTTGAAATTATTTGCAGTGTTAAAATGTGGAAAAGTAAAGGAACTTTTTCTCCTTTAGCAATTGCCTTTCCTAGCCCCTTTTTGCATGAGCAGGCTTTCCCTTTATGTTCATTATCCTTCTAGGACTTGCAGTCATTTTTTGGGGGAATTTCAATGTATCTGATTGTGCCCTAGAGTGAGGTTCCTAAGTCTAAGACTGAATGGAAATTCTCTGTTCCAGTCGTAACTTTTTTTTTCCCATTTGAAAAATGCCAGCTGGAATGAACAGATCAGGTAATTTTCTGCACTCACCCCATTAACAATTTTTCCTGAATTTCATTTTGAAGTTGGACAAAAATGTTGTGTTAAGTCGTACACTTATTCAAATAGCAAAAGATCACTTTCTTGGTAACCTTTGAAAAAAACCCTCAAATTTCTTCTACCAGGAAACTTTAGGACACGAAAAATCTAGAAACTGAGAGTTGACTTCCAGCTCTCCAAATAATCCTCCAGAAGAATACTGTTTGTTAAGCATCCTGGTGACAGGGGTTTACATACCACATGAGGAAAATTCAGACCCATAATCTGAGCTGATGGCACTTGTAATTTGAAATATATATACACCTGCTAAACATGTTTTTTTCTCTCTGATGAAAGCAGTACTGCTGAAAGCATGTCATAAAACTTGTTTTTATTGCAGATGTACACAATGTATCATAATTTCTAGCAGGCTCAGATCCTGCCTATGTAGGATCAGCAACTAAACCACTGAAAATGTGAACAATATTTTATTTATGGTTGGGATCTATAGAGCATGTCTCACATCTGTACTTCTACCTTTTAGCTGCATAACAATGTACTTGCATGCATCTGGAATTTGAAGTATTCTGTCTACTGAGGTCATTCTGAGCACAACTACATAAGATTTTTAAGTAGATAGTGGTGATATTGATGTCCTTTATCCCCTCTTTTCCTTAGCCATTTGGACAGTTGAGAGGAGAACATGATTCTCTAAGCGGTAAAAATTCAAAATTCACTGTGAAAGAAAATAAGGAGAATTTACCATTTAGCCCTTGGAATGTCTGTGCCTCAAAGCTAAGCATTTTTTAAAATCAGATTTTGAGTGATTCAGAATTCTCTTCAAGAAAATGTGAAGAATCCATCTAGAAACAAACTTTAATTCTATGTATTAGTGGAGTCAAGTTATGATGACCTTGGATATGCTCTAAACCAATTTGTAATGATTACTGTCAGAGCAGTTCTTTTTCTGTTGAAAAGTAATGGCCTATGATATATTGGAGAGTAGATTAGATCATCCTGATGGTTCCTTCTGGTCAAAGTCTCTGAAATTGGAAAAAAGAAAAAAAAAAAAAAGACTTGGTGTTAAGCTTAGGTATAAAAAGAGGGATAACAGTAAGATGTACTGAGTAAAATTTCAATATAGTATAATGGAATTTTTAATTTATCAAAGTTTTATATAAATCACAAAAACTTTCATTCTCTCTTTTTATATATATAGTGTGTGTGTGTGTGTGTGTACACTATTGAAGTATGTAGCAGTTCTACAATCAGGTTGAACTGAAGGGTTTTCTTCCCCCATATCCAGCTTTGTGCATCATGGACTTCATACATATATTCTTATATACTAAAATGAAAATAGTTTATTGGTGAGGATCAAGCTAAAATTTTGGGGCTGCAGTATGGTTTGGCTACATGTAATCTCAGAGAACTCAAATTTTAATTGTGTAGTTGTTTTGATTTTTTTTTTTTTTATATTACGTACTATTGCTTTGGTCATACTGTGAACAGGGCACTTCTGTAGTAGCCAATGCCTCATTAATCCTGAATGCAAGAAGAGTATTCAGCAACAAGTTTTAATGATTAGAGTGCTAGGCTTTTGTTGTCTGTCTTGTTACCGGCCTTAGCTTAGCTTAGATAAACTTCTTAATTTAAACAGGCTTAGCAGGGTTTTTGGAGACTTTTTGTTTGTTTGTTTTAAGAAAAGAAGTAAAGTATGTTCACCTGTGCAACAAATTTGAGACTGCCTTCAAGGATTTTTAAAGACGAAAAAGGAAGTGAGGCATGATTGCACTAATAGGCAACAGGAAATTAAATTCTGCAGCAAGTTTGATGAGATGAACAAGATCAGGCCTGGAGATCAGCA
>NW_008824413.1:1320004-1322658 GCF_000699105.1 Pygoscelis adeliae | reverse complement strand
TGTTAAGTCTCCACAAAATAGTGACAACAGTAGCAGAAGGCTTTTTTTTTTCCTAAACATACTCATAAATGCTGATTTATCTGTGGTTTTTACAAATACATTTTCTATGATGATAAACAGTTTCCTCCTTTCTGCAACTGAGAAGAGTAATTTTCATATGTATCAAACTAGATACTTTACCACTTCTTTGAATTCCAGTCTGTTCACGCTGTCTTCATACCAGCAGTTACAGTGGTTATAGTGTTAAGAGCTACGTAATTTCTTGGAGGTGGGGGTGAACATTAGGACATACAGAACTTGCAGAACACATGGATTTCAGTATCCTGGGATGACTTAGCTAACAGGACTGTGTATGGTTGTCTACATACCACAAAAAAAACATGCTTATCCCCTTATGGAAGGGATACATTCGAAATGCACCAAGGAAAAGCTCAGTATGGAGCTGTGTACTAGTTATTTCTGTGCCTGGAGTTTCAGATGTTACGCTTATTCAGAGTTAATTCAGCTGCTCTTCGGACTTGGTGAATATATACGGTGCAAACTTTATTTCTTAGTTTAATTCTTTATTTTCTTAGTGCCTATACTTATGTATGTATATTGAGGAAAAACTGTTTGCATGCCTGTGTTTTTGAATCTTTGTGTGTGGCATTTTCATGTACTATTTGATTATCAGATTTAAGAGTTTATTCGTTGGTATCTTCAGAGTAAAGAATTGGAATAACATCTCCTGCCTAAGATGGGGCAGTGACTTAAAACTCTAATAGGTAAGTTATCCTGCATGTTGTATTATGTTAGAGAAGGCTGTTACAACAGTTTATATATATATATGTATGTATGTATGTGCCCCAATAAAAACATTTCGCATCTTGCTTTGAGTCACCTCACGTCTCAAAGATGACAGCTTTTTTTTTTTTAAAGTGCTTTGTTCATCCATTGATTTGTCTGTGTATTTTACCCTGTTGATCTGTTTTAACTTCTTCGTGGAAGATGAGCTATGCCTCCTTTTTGCTTTGCATACACTGCAACTGCAATGTATCCCTTTCTTGCCTTGTGGAGCTTGAGTGCTGGTGTGTTAAGTAGTTGTATATTGTCTGCTAAGTCAGTTTAGTCACTAAAATTTTATTGCAGTGGTTTCAGACTTTATTATCCACATTACGATAACGTGACGTTCTACTTACAAAAGTGGGATACATCTTATTAACCCTGCCTGCAGGGTAAGGGCTGGGGGTAGAACAGGGAGGATATGGAGGTTATACTGTGTACACTTGGCTGAGCACGACTTGCACTGAAAACTTTGTTTTTACTCTTGTTGAGTATTACTGTAGTTTGTTAAATAGTTAAAACATGCTTTACTAACAGGAAAAAAAATCCTATCAGCAACTTTTTCTGATAATTTTTTTCTGATTTTTCTGAGCACTTTTTAGTGAAGGTGCCTTTTCCTATGAGACCATATGGTTTTACAGCAAGAACTTTGGGTATATGGTGTAGGCATTGTTTGTAAATTACAACAGAAGATAAAATTCTTTCAGATTACTGTATGTTACTGTGGAGAATAGCATTGAAATTGGTAGTTTGGGATACTTTGATTTAATTCTCAGTTCTTTTCAAAAGTCTTTTAGTCACTACTTCTGTTCCGTAACATTTAAATGGACTTCAATGCTTTGTATGAAATAGTTGCATAGGTAGGAGGGGTATCAAGATAAATAGTTGCATGGGTAGGATATGTTGCATAGTAAAAAGGGTATTAAAAACCTTACTAAAAAAAGTAAGATATTTTTGTCATTGGTATGTTTGGTAATCTTAAAGTGAACTCAACACAGTATAAATTCACTTTTCTTTAAGTGGATGGTATAATGGGTGTTGAAATAACCACAGATATCCTTAAATCAGAATTTAATTCAAAGGGTCTTTACTTATATTTTCGTCAAATTAGGCAAGATTGAAGAGGCTCGCACACTCTTAAGCGGAGTAATGCCTGAGCTCTGTAAGTTCATCATATTAGTAGTCCTCAAAGGACAAAATCTTCTTGCTGTCACAAATTATTGAAGGTTTTCTGTGAGTGGTATGGTACTATGTTTGGATTGATTAATGGTTAGTTCCCATTAAAAGCCTTAGGACATCTGTTCCCACTGTTTCATGTACATCCTCAGGAGTCAATTGAATTTGTGAGTTTCTTAAATTGGCCCCTGCACAATCATCTAAGCAGCAGGGGCAGCTCAGGGGCAGTAGCAGAGTTCGGACCACTATTTTCAGTGATAGCTGGTTGTTAAATAAACTTACTTGCAGAGTTAAACTGCACCTTCACATTCCATGATACCAGATACATGACTGTCTGCATTAAAATGTTTTTACTCCTAGTTTGCTATTTCACCATTAATTTCACCCAATAAAGTAACAAGTTTTTGATGAAAAGGATTCTTGTTCAACAAAAAGGAGAAAACAGTATAATTTTTTGAATTTTTTCTTCATAGCTTTGAAACAAGAATCTTGTGTATGATCCTGGAATCTTATGCTTTGTAGACCTCTGAGTTACTCTTCTAATCAACTAAACTTGATTTTCTTTATTTTGAGTTAATTTCTAATACTTTATGTTCGATACTTTTAAGAAAGATGAATTTTTTCCTTTTTAAATTCTATTGTCTGCTTATAGTTCA
>NW_008824413.1:1232197-1319977 GCF_000699105.1 Pygoscelis adeliae | reverse complement strand
CCACAAACCCCAACCCCCCCCAAAAAACCCAAAACAACAGAAAACAAAACCAAACCAACCCACCTTTAAATTATGCCACTGGAGCATTTAATTCAGTGCCAGTACTGTTTGAATCGGTGCCTGCTGCTTGTTGCAGCTGGAGAAAGAACATTATAATTGCTGGTAATACACAGAGAACTAAGTTGAGGAGTTAGACCTAGGGTGAAGATGCCCAGGTCTTTGGCCTACTCTTGTGCAGAAGTCCAATTATCTGAGTAAGTTGCTTAAGCCTGTGCTGTCCCTGAAAGAAATACTTATTAAACTGTACATTGTATCAGCAATGTATACTCCTATCTGAGTATATAAAAATAAAATACTCTTTTGTCAGAGAAGGGTGTAGACGCTGTCTAATGCTGGTTTAGCATTTCAGCAAGTTCACATTCCATGTGTGTAGCGATGAGGAACTTCAGCCAGTTCACTGATTTGTCTTAACTTAAAACATTGATTACAACCCTGTACTGGTTGAGTGTAGTTTATCTGTGATACAGAATTTAAAGACAGTGTAACTTCTCATAATAGTGTTTTAAGTATGTACTTTAATGTACTTTGGTTATATTTTTTCTTATGTTTAGGCATCCTGCTTTTGTTTTTCTTGATGATTGCATGTTTTTCATAAGCAACATTTTTAACTTCCCTATTTACCAAAAAAATTGGACTTTCCTCTTTCATATATAGTAATTACATAGTTGAAGTGTGGGTGAAAGGAATAGAGAAAGGTCTTTAAACCATTTTTTGAATGGATTACATGGTACCATCCCATCTCGCTTAAAATTAATGAGCTATTATGGTTGCCCCAACAGTAATTGGGTATTAGTTAAAATAAACTATCCTCTTTGCTCATTTGCATCTGTATGAATGTGACTTCTAATTTTTTTTTTAATTAGCCTCATGCTATCAGATGAAATGCACTATTTTTTTGAAAAACCATTGCAGCAGCTTTTATGTTCTGATAACTGCATCACTATAGCATACATACAAACTGTCTTACAGGCATGTTAGTAGTGGAAGAGAAAGTCATGTTTGTCTCCCTTTTATAGCTAGCCAGCTCATGCATTTTTCACTCTTTTCCCATTTGCAAAGAACTTCTAAAAATTGTTTTTCTACTTAGTTTGCTATTTTGAAACTTTGTTTCTGATCCTGAAAAGGACTTGAGCTTTTTTTTGATTGCTTTTTATCTTAAAATTCTAAAATACAACCTCAATCAAATTTCTAGCTGATTTTATTATTTTTTTTTTAGCATGTATAATATTAATTCATAAAACTGTGTGCAAATCACCAGTAGTGATAGTGCAGGAATACTTAACTCTGGAAAGGTATTTTGTGTTATTCGTCACTGAAATGAAGGAGAACTTGAAGGAGGTGGGGGTGAGGGGAAGAAAACTGAAGTTTGTTCTTTCTTTTGTGACTTGACTTCTGTTGATTCTTGCATTGATTTCCCTTAACTAGGTTGTCTTATATTATGACGTCTTGGGATTTCAATTTCAAGTGTAAACAAGAAGGAATAAATTGTGTCCATCATAGGATAAAATAAAAACCCTAATTCCAACTCTTCGTGCCTCTCTTAAACATCTTAAAGAAGCAAAATAGGGCACAAGCCCAATTTTTTTTTGCTTTTCAGGTCTCCTTTAAGAGCAGAGACAACCATGATCCAGCAGTTTTGGAGGTAGAGGCAAGTAAATGTTTTACTTCTTGTAAACATTCCAATAAGTTTTTGCAAATCACCTATAATTTGAGGAGACGCTGGTTGAAAAAGAATCTCAAACCCCCCTTCCCTAAATGGTGAATTTGCTTTGTATGCTTGATGTGAGGAAAAATATATTTAAGCTTTTATTGATTATTGACAGGTTTCACATCAGTTAGATGCTGTTGCAATACCTAATTGGTGTAAAAATATACAAGTTTAATATTAATAGGTTTTTGTGATAATAGTTGTTGAAGTTTTTTATTTTGAACCTATCTTCAAAATGTAAATTGTGTTGCGTGGTTCATCATAGTGATTTTCTTTTTAACAACAAAAGAAAAGTGGCTAATATTTGCTACCTCCCAACTGCTGGTGTTCAAATCAGCTCTTCATCATTCTCACTAAGGGCAATTCAACAACCTCTTATGTACTGGGTCTAAACCTGTAATTATTTCTATGTTTGGGACATTTCTGAGAGCTCATGTTGAGTTTCTCCTGAAGGTATCACTGGTGTTCTTAAATTAGTATTTTTGCTCTTTTGTGAAGGCTGTATTGGAGGTACAGGAAGGAACTATCCACCTGTATTGCTGAAGTTTTAAAAATCAGTCAGCCTCTTGAGTGCTACTGCTCATCAGGAAATTTGCCTCCTTCAGGTATCTCAGGCTGCAGTTCCAGGGCTGCTCTTCAGGCAATTTGATTCAATACTTGCTGTTCAGTACCACTGGCACAGCCCTGGATAAGCATACTTTCTCCCTTCTTTGTGACAGTTACTGGTGATTTAAATGACTATGATGACCCGCTTCAGTGCTAAGCCAGCTGAAAACTAAAGCTGGAAACTTCCTGTTGCTTTTGAGAACCATGAACTGGATCACAAGCACTTTAGTACGTCAAGGTGGGACCAGCAGCGCCAACTTAGAATAGCTTAAACTTGTTGTGGGACTACAGGCCTTAGGCAAAGTGCAGTAATTGTTCTTGGATTAGTTGAGCTGGATGACTGTGGCTTCTTGGTATGCTGTGGAAATGATGCTTTTTACATCTTCAGATGATAAATGCAGGGTCCCCAACTCGTTTTTTAGACATAAAATATGGAACATACAGGCTTGAAATACCTGTTCTCTCCACCACTAATGAACTTTTTGCTGTGTTTAATTTTCTTACTTAAAGATGCAGACATTTGAAACAGCCAGAATTTTTTGACTGTGAATGATACTAGATGGGTGCTAACTGAGAACTGGGAAGCAAAGCTGTGAAACTGTACACGTGGGTTTTAGTTTTTTGACATATCAGAGCTGGTTTTTGGGAAGGGCTGGAATTTTTCAGTGTTTTTGGTGTCTTTTTCCTGTTTGAAAGTAGTGAAGTTCATTTGTGACACATCTGGATGAATTCTTAAGTCATAATACAGTGCAAAGATTAAAATGTAATAGCGAATACTTAGAGATGTTTTAATTTTGTTGGCAAACAAAATTGGTTACGATTGCAACATGGAGAATATTAATGACAAGAGGCATGCTGATGCTGTTCATTCTTACCATGTTTCTTTGAGTGCTTTGTAAACAACCTTCTTCAAACCCATTCAGTTAGGAAACTAGTTATTTTTTTGGACCTTCCTCTTCCTTATTATCAATAAAAAGAGACAATTTGCATCATTTCATAACAATACAGGATTACATGTATTTGGGACAGTTTTGCTCAACTTCTCTTTTGGGAGCTGGGGGGAAATGTGCTGTTCCATGTTAGAGGGTTACAATAGGGACAGGAAAGAAGCTAGATTTTGGTCAGCTAATGTGAGAGTATAGTTCAGTGGGATAAAAAATTTTGCTAGTCAATAAGCTGTATTGACCCAAACTAATACCTGTGCCAGTTTGAGAAGGGAGAGGATGGGAAAAAGAAAGTGGCCAGGTCAGGAAGTGGGAGGTCAGCACCTGTTGGCCGGCAGTAAGTCTTTGTCATCTATTTGAAATGCATTTTGATCAAAGGGATTATGCTTGTGCTTTCCTGAAGAGTAGGAAACATTTAGAATGAAGGAAGCCACCTTTCTTCTAGCGCTCTCTCTAGGATGTGAGCAGACCGTGTAATTATTTTTGTCCTCAATTCATGCGCAATGCTGTCTTATTTTCTAAGATGGATGAAGCCACTGTAGAACATAAGGCAGGCAGGCACATAATGACCTTTTCTCCCCAGCCTTACCATCTTACTTCAACTTTTGTTATTCAGAAGTATATTAATTTAAACTGTAAAACTTTGGTTTGATTTTTGTGTGGGCAGATAAGCATGCAATCTAAAACCGTATATAATGGACGTTTTAATAAAACAACTTTGGAACTTGTATTCTGAAGAGTAGAAGCAGTTAATTTTTTAATAACTTTTTGCATGCTTCTGATAATGTACTGGAATCTATTAAAAATTACTCACTTTAAATGTCTTCAGACTTGGTTAACCCATCAAGGATTTACTTTGCTTCTGTGGCTTCATACTGTAAGGACATTCTGTTTGGTTCTTTTAATCTGTCCAGTATTTATTCATGATATTTCTCTCTTCATTAATATTTTTGTTTAGCTGAGTGAAATGGCTAGATCCACCCATGCTTCTCTTTGGGCACTGTGTTGAAAAAGCAGAACTTGAAATTTTGCATAATTAAATAAGTCTTAATTTTTCACACTACAGTGACTTGCAGTGGAGCTGTGATAATTTGGTTAATTGTAGTTTTTATTCAGTTTGTGCACTCAGTTTTACTCAAAATCTTGCAAATGAAAATGTCAGCAGATTCACTATTCAATGAGATTTTTTTTTTAATGGTGAATGTTTTTGTACATTTTACCAAAATTTGTGGGATTCAAAAAGTTCATGTGAAACTGGATGTCTTTTTAGAAGGATGATGATGTCTCCTAAACAGCAGCTGTAGGACTGCTAATTGAATGTGATCTTGAAGGATGCATATCTAGACAGTCTCTCCTAAGACCAGTATATCTGTATGCAATGAAAATATTGTGATATTTGACTTTGAATTAAAATTATGAATAGCGTTCACTTTCTTTTGTGTTTATGTAATGAGCAAGGGTTTTATTACACTTTATTTTCAAGTTTAAAAAGTGTCAGAAATACTTTTTCATAATTACTCCTTTACATAAATGTTATTTCAATGATTTCACTTAAAATTACTTTTTCCTATTAAATATTTTCACAAGGTTTTTATTTTAAATGTGTTGCACACATCCTATATAATGAACTGATGGTAGTGTGTAGTATTTTAAATGAACTGAAAAATTTGTGGTTTTCAGCTCACTAAGTGTAGAAAGCGAATAAAGAATTCCAAACCCCAACCTTAAGGACAGATTCGGTGAAGGACCAGAGAGCTCTCTGTGAAAGCCACCAGAGAGTACTGATAGTTGCAATGTTTTAATTCCTATGAATCATTAAAGTAGTACTGCTGAAGGGAACTACCCACCGGCTTACTGATGTTTTGTTTTTTTTTTAATCACTGTATTGATGTCACCTGAGAGGTAAAGGGGGATACCGACTCTGAATATCCATCATCTCTGTACTGTAGGAAAGATTTCCCTAATATATTTTTTTTTGAGCGGTTTAATATCAGTGCCAAGCTGGCACTCAGCTATACAGTCTTTAACTGGCGTGACTATTACTACATTTTAATCTGGCCTTGAGTACACATGCCACATGCTGGATACCCCTCATTCTGCAGTCATTCTAATCAATAGAGTTGTTGCATGAAATTAGTTATAAAGAAGGTTTGGAACAGTGGTCACACTTTGAGTTATCTAGGTGGTAACTTGGGTGTGTCAAATCCCATATAATTGTTGCAAGCATTTGAGACAACTGCTGCAATAAAACAATATAATTACAGACTGTGTGCAAGGTTTCAGTCATAAATACATGGCAAGTTTGTGTGCTGAGATCATTTGAGGCAGTAGTTCTGAATTCTTTCAAGGACTCAACTTTAGTTCATTAGCTAATATTTATTGACAATTGTGTACTCAGTGACAAATTTGGGGAGTTTTCTCTATTCTCTGTAACAAAATTTTGTTTTATTTTTAAAGTAGAAGTTTTATTTAATTTGTGTTAGTATCTCGCCTGTTACTTTCTGTTTGTCTTGAACTGTTGTCTGGGTTATTTGTTTACAAATAAATTTGTTTTGTAATTGTTGCAACTGAGTAAATATGGAAAGAACAGAACTTCAGGAGGAGGGAGTAAAATTATTAAAAACCAAAGATATATAAATATATGCTTGTGTAATCACCATAAGATTAAATTATTATAGTTTTAGAGTAAACTTGCTGTTTTGATAGCTTAGTGAAAAAGTAAGAGAATAGAGATAAAATACAAGGCTAGACTGTTATTATTGAATGTGTTAAAACCTAACAGCCTTAGCAGTAATGCTGTATAAAATGCTACAGAAATGCTATATTCTTTGTTCCACTCAGTACTGTACTACTGGTTATGGGTCACCGTTGAAGAAAAAGTTGAATAGATCATGGACAGCAACATACTACACTATTTATGCACTGCTTAGAAGTATTACCATAGTATGAATCCAAAGCAGACAACACAAAGCCCACATAGCCCATTCCTCAAAACAAAAAAAAAAAGGGGGAAAAACAAAAAACAAAAGCTCAGAAAGCCTGTATGAATGGAAGCTCAACCTGAATAAAAACATTGCAATTAACTGGTGAGCTTTCTAGCTATGGAGCAAATCAGTTAGTATATGGATTAGAGTGACCCTGAAATTTAGCTTCTCAGTTGTTTCTAACTGGTAAAGAACCTCTTACCCTGTCTGGACAACACAATATATTTGGTAACATGCTGTGAACTTATGCCACCTGTAGCATAATGTCTGTTTAACAACAATACTCTGTGGAAAATAAGTTTGTTACATTAGTCAATGAATTTGACTGTTTATCTTCTCCAAAAGACCCACGGACCGTAGAGGGGGTCGCTATTTAGAGCAGAGCAAGCCACCATCTAAGCAGTGGGATAAGAACCATGGGCAGTCATCTGCTTAGCAGTACCTGGTCACTAAGATAAAGCCCTTCTGTAATAGACAGAGTTTCATGAGGCCTGCTGAGTGCAGAATTAACTTTGAGCATCATTTCTGGTCACACTCCTCTAATCCAAAATGCAAGGCATCCTTCTAACGCTTCTGTAAATCTGAAAATTCCAGAACTTAGTACTGTGGGAGAAATCACTGTGTAAAGAAATGAGAGAGAGCAAATAACTGAGTGACATATTCATTATATAATTCATTAGTGGAAAGCACTCCTAAGCGATTACAAAAGGCTTTTTTTTTTTTTTTTTAAAGCCTTATGCAATAGGGCAGCATTAGTGCTGCTGTATGATGAACAGGGAAACAGGGCCACTGAAACCCAGCTGATGTCTCCTGTGAAATTACACATTTTTAAGAAGAGCGTTGAGATTGCAAATTCAAATTAGAAGATGCTAGAATTAAGGTTGGTAGTTACAACCTTTTTGCATAAATGAACTTTTCCTTGGAGTTAATCACTATGCTGTGAGTGACTAGTGGTTTTTTCTTTGCCACACCCTTAAATAAATGGGGCACAGTATGTTCATTTCTCAGGTAAGCAACTGAGATGTAACATTTAAAGTGGAAAATGTTGATTGCTTTGCGCGCCTAACTTGAGGTGAGTGGAAACTGAGTTTTCAGAATACTTAACTTTTAAATAGCAATTGATGTATTATAGTAAAATTACATTTGACGTAAGCAGCACTGATAAGTGCCCAACATGTCTACAGAGTTGCAAGTCAGGCAGTCAGAGCATGGGGCTCCCTCCTCCTCACCCCCTGTTGTGAGTGGTTTAGTGCAGCAGGGGAGGGACTGGGCTGGCTGTGCAGTCTGCTGAAGGCATGACTGACAGCTGGCAGCTTCCTGCAAAGGGATATGCCTGTGCCCTCCTTTGTGCCTAGTCTGCTGCTTGTGGGATGTGTCACTGAGCCAGTTCAGCTTGCTAAACAGGCAAAACCTAATCTGACAGCAGTAGTTTGCTGCTGTGTTAAACTGGCTCTAGAAGGCCCCAGCGAGAGCTGTTGCTGGTGCAAAGAAGAGGGAAGGACTCTGCAGGCAGCCGAGGAGAAGGAGAAAGGAGTGAGCCACCTGTTTTGGTGGGAGTGAGGAGTTACCATTTCAGCTCTGTTGTTGAACTGAAGTCTAAGGAAGAAACCCTTCTGTACGAGAAAACTCAGAATAGTTCTGACTTGTGATTTGGGAGAGTTTCTTTCTCTGAGGTGACTATGTAAGATCAGCGGTCTAATTATAAGCACAGACACTGTGTCTAAAGCTGGCAATATTCATTTAAGCAACCACTTATGAAAAAGTTTGGTTTATGCTTAGCGCTACGTTTTCTTGTTGGCATAAGAGGTGATTTGAATCTCATTATTCAGGATAGCATTTAGCTGCCTAGGCATGTGAATCTTCTTGCCATCCCTGCAGACCTACAGGAAGCAGGAGTGATTGAGGTACTTGCTCTTCATTATGCATCTTAGAGGAAATCTTCAAGGTAGATTCATCCCAAGGATTGAAATAAGAAAGGGGAAATAAGAAAAATATTAGATGTAATCGTACCAGTGCTGATACCCTGGTTTTCTTTAAGGTCGGGGTTCCGCAAAGCCCTTCAGTTTATGCAGGAGATGTGTTGTAACACTGATTACTCTCCCCACCTCTGTTTTTTGCAGTCTGTCTGTGCATGTTCTTGTCAAAACTCACAGTAATTGTTAACTTACACATTTATCCAGAATAGAAGGAGCCATTCCCAGGCAGTGTAAGATACAGGTTTTGAGCTAAAGCTCTGGCATTGCAACCATGTCAGCCTGGCCCTGGCAGGAAAAACAACTTTGCTTTTCTGTGCACGGCCTCCTTCCTGCATTTTGCCACGTTCTTGTAGCCCAGCAGTAAAGTGCTATTGGAACTGTCCCTGGTTAAAGTATTAAAGTTTGAAGTTATTCCCTTTCCTCTACGCTTTCCCCTCCCCAACCTGCCTCTGAACCAATCTAAAAAGACAGACGTGATGAAAGTTTGTTTTATCTCTTTTAATTTTTTTAAACTTCACTGAGCAAGAACAGTTTATGGCTAGGGAAGTTATTTGAAGCTTAACTACTACCTAGGTATGTTTGGTTTGAGTCATGAGTCTCTTATTTTTGTTGCTTTGACAAATAGTAAAAGCCTAAAGATCACAGTGTCCTAAAATGAAGCTAACAACATATCACTATAAAAATAATTTTATTTTACAAGTTATCTGCTTTGAAAGAAACAGTGGTAACTGTTCATATTCTTAAACAGAGGTCACAACTTTTTTTTGTGCATACAAAGAGTAAAAACTATGAATCTGTTCTTTTTTACTTCAGTTGTTTTTTTTGGGGGGGAGGGAAATAGGGAAGAGTTTTCCCTTTGATTTTCTTAAATTTAGCTGGCAGTTTTGTGCAGTTTTATAACTGTATCTGAAACTTGTCTATTACATCGTGGGTTAAGGGGTGGTACTTTTCCATTTTCTTGGCACACTGAGGTTATGTTAACATGTTCAGTCTGAGTTTCTGTTAAAAATGTTCTGTAGTGACATCTTCGTATACTTTTGTGCAAAGATTTGGAGTGAATTTTCACTTTTCTTACTAAGTGTTAAGCAGTTTCTGAAAAGACGTTGAGGTTAGTAATCACGTATTATTGTAAATGTTAACAGCATGAGAAAATGGGGAGGAGTAGTTCTCTTAAAAGCTTACAATTATTTTGTAACTAAAAAAAGTGAAGGGTTGACATGACTATATTGTCATTTTACAAAGTTATCTTCACAATATGCTCCCTTAAAACTTTCAACAAGATTTATGCAGAGAAATCCCTATTGATACATCTTTTATTTTTCATACATAGATGAGGAATATATGTGCTCCATCCTTGAGAAAACACTAAAAGCAAAATGGTTGGATTTTCAAGCAGGGGCTGAGTCACTGGACACTGGAAGTGATAGGCAAATCGAGATTAGGAAAGTAGAAGTGTGGATATGTTGACATTAAAATGCAGGGTGTGAGCAGCTCTATTTATTCTGATAGCTCCAAAAGGTCACTTAGCTATTACATTTTTTCTCTTCGTATTTCTTTCTCCTCCTTTTCTTTAACAGTGCTGTAAATTCAGTCTGAAGTAAAAAAAAAAAAAAATTGGTCATTTATTCCTAATTACATATAAAAAAGAAATTTAACAAACTATGTATGAATTAATGTAGCTTTGTCTGTTTCTTAGACTTCTAACATAAATGAGTGAAAATTGCTGGAATTCATGCTTCGATTAAGCAGGAATAGCACCTGAAGAAAAGTGTGGTTTTATTTTGTTATTTCTTGACCCTCATGGTTTGTTCAACATCACTTATATGTGGAGCTGTCATAGAAGAGCCGGAGCACAGGTGTTTGAGGATGAGCTTAACTGAGAAATGGATCAATTTAACACTGAAGTTATTGAGCAGGGGAGTGTTCATGTGTTGACCAGGTTTGCTATGCAAAGCAGCAATCAAATCTAAGTAAGGCAGAGAGGAAATAAAACACAGATTAGAGAAATAAAAATGGATGAAATTCAGTAAAGACAGATGCAACAATTATCTGGGGCAGTTACCCATGATAGTATTTCAAAAGAGGAAAGAAAATGTTTCAAAAAGTGTGAAATTATACTACCAGCCTAAGAGCTGGTCATGTTCTCCGTTGAATACAAAAACATAATTTGTTTTATGTTTTTTACTTTTACACGTGCTAGTGACTAATACTGCATTGATTGCAGTGTTCAAAATTCAGTATGCTGTAAACGGTAGTCCAAATTGCAGTCAAGAACAGTGTTTTGGGTTGGTTTTTTGTTTGTTTGGTTTTTTCTTTTGTTGTTTTTTTTAACTATTAAAAAATTGCTGAATAAATATTCTGGAGTTTATACTATATAGACTAGAAGACTGAGAAACCAATGAACGGATGCTTTTTTCCCTTAAATACAGCTGAGGAGTAGTGGTAGCACTTTTCTTTAAACAATAGAGCACGTATTCAGAAATGTGAACCCACAGCTCAGGTATTTCCTGTAAGTTCCCAAATCATTAAACCACAGGCTCTGATGATGCTTTCCATCTTTTGTGTTCATTGCACAGATGAAAGTAAAAGTTTCATATGAATGGAAAAAGGAAAAACTAAGAGGCTCACCCTGAAGTTGGAAATAAAGGTTCTCTTCAAAGTGTTACTTATACTTCATTTTATATTTATATTACCCAATCATTCACAATTGCAAAAAGCTTCCAGTCCTAAGTAAAAGAACAGGAACTCACCTCCTGGTCATGTCCTTTATCATTGGGCTAAAGATGCCCCCAGCGCTTCGTGCATTTGGTTTTTTTTTCCCCCTCCTCTCCTGGGCAGTGATCTGCCTTCAAAAAGGGCGAAGTGGAAAGTGCCTTGTTCTGCCTTTCTTTGGCCTGAAGTTAGGGCGCTCCTGGAACATCAGTGTGGTGATGTTGATGCATTTTTGGCTGAGGCGGTGCTAGGATCTTGATTGTCATTTCCTGGACCAACGTACCAACCGCTGGACTGTTACATTGCATTTTCTTGGAGTTGCAACTTCTTTCTTAAAGCAACTTTCTTGAAGTTGCCATGCCTTGAGTTAGTTTTGGAAGGTGTATTAGGTTAGGTTCTTTTAGATGTCAACACTTTCAACTCTCCCTAGTTTGAGAATCCTAGATGAAAAACAGGCATTAGACTTTCAGTTTAAGTAAGACTATTTTGCCTTTCAGCATGTACTTTAGCAGAGTTTTAGACACCTTGGTAAGTTTTCAGGTGGAATAGAGAGGCATGTGTTAGCAAGGCTAGTACCTTGGTGTACTAGTCTTCCTCCTGGGTAGAAATATAATGGTAAATCAAAATATAATACAACTAGAATAATGCTTAAGTAAAAACTGAGACATACGGAAGAATTTTTATGTACTTAAAAGAGTAAATTTAATAGTATTATATAGTAAAATATGATGTTATTGACATGTTAATCCTACTTTAAGAAATACCTTTTTAGGTTGGGGAGAATAACTAGTTCATAAAAACTGGTCTATTCTGGATATATTTTCTGTTTTGTTTTTAACATCCTGTTAATGATCGGTAAAATAAAACTTCTAAAGTATGTTAAGACTCTGTAAATTGAGTAATTTAACTTCTGTGTGTATACCTATATGGTATATAGGTGCTGCTTGATGCTAAGGTAGATGAAAGAATGCTTATTTTTGTCAGCCTTTCTCCATCTAAACCTGAATAGCAGAATCAGCTTTATACTGATTAATAATGCTCATAAACTTAGAGGCAGATAGGTTTATGCAGAAGTGATGTTAGAACAGTTGCAGGTTATTTTGAAGTTAATTAGTGACTGCTAATGAATGGTATTGAATCATGAGTTGAAATAAACTTACTGTCTGTATTTCCTGATTAGAGAATGCTCTGAAGAATGTGTCTGCTCTCACAGATTAGGTTTTGTTGGTCTAAGCCTTCATTTAAAAACATCTTATGTACCTCGAGATTCAGAAAATGGAGGCACTTCCTTTCAAAAAGCTGTCTGAAGATAATCCGGAATCAAGAAGACTGTTACGTTCAGGTTTTATTGGTATTTCATTTTCTTTCAAGGGAATTTGATATTGACCTGGAGTACTGTGTCCAGCTCTGGAGCCCTCAGCATAAGAGAGACACGGACCTGTTGGAGCGGGTCCAGAAGAGGGCCACGAAAATGATCAGGGGGATGGAACACCTCTCCTGTGAAGAAAGGCTGAGAGAGTTGGGGTTGTTCAGCCTAGAGAAGAGAAGGCTTTGGGGAGACCTTATTGCAGCCTCTCAGTACTTAAAGGGGGCTTCTAAAAAAGATGGCAGCAGACTTTTTAGCAGGGCCTGTTGCGACAGGACAAGGGGGAATGGCTTTAAACTAAAGGGGGGTAGATTCAGACTAGATAGAAGGAAGAAATTTTTTTACGCTGAGGGTGGTGAAACACTGGCACAGGTTGCCCAGAGAGGTGGTGGATGCCCCATCCCTGGAAGCGTTCAAGGTCAGGTTGGACGGAGCTCTGAGCAACCTGCTTTAGTTGAAGATGTCCCTGCCCACGGCAGGGGTGTTGGACTAGATGACCTTTAGAGGTCCCTTCCAACCCAAACTATTCTATGATTCTATGATACTTGTTTATGGATATTATTACATTAACAGTGGTCAGTGTGTGAAAATAATCACAGTATTGTGAAATGCCTTGTACCGCTTATTCCCTTTTCTGTAGGGGAATAAAATTATACTTGGATATCAGTGTAACTCTGCCTCCCTATGAAGTTTACTACTTTTGGAATGCTGGTAAAGTTAAAATGTTCAAACTCTTAACTGTAGTCCAAAGTCAGAGAAATGAACAGCCTCACTCCTCTGACTAGGTAAAGTTTGACACTTCATGGTAATTTTAAGTATCAGTATTAACAATTGCATTAATCTCTAACAAATATATCCAGCTATTGTGTTTATGCTATGCATTTCATGTGCTAAATTCTCATTTATTCTCTGAGCATACCGATGCATACAAAACTTCTTTACTTTCATCCCAAAACAGTGAAATATTTAGTCTTAACAGGGTCCTGGGTTTTGATAGTACTCGGCAATATAGCTTGTTCCACAAATCATTGCTCTTATTTTTCATACTGGCACAACTTGAGACAAATATGCAAGGAGAAAATCCTGGAGAGATGCAATCCTGTTGCCTATTTCACAGAAACTTACCCTTTGCGATGGGGAGTTTTCTGCTGGCTCCGCTCTCTGGAGCAGTTCACTGTCCGGCTATAGCCGTGCAAGAGCAGGGCGTTGTGAGTGCGCTGCTTCGGCGGTGACGGAGCCTTCCTCTTTTGTCAGCAGACCGTGGTTACTGGATCAGCTGAGTTGTGCTGTGAAGCCACAGCTTTAGAAAGATCCAGTGTGGTGTTTCATGCATGTAGGAACCATTTTGACTGCAGGGCAGATCTGAACTTGGGGCAGCGCTTGGTTTGAAGTTTCCTGAGCACAGACTCTGTGTTGAGGCTTTGAGACAGAGAGTAGAATCCTCTTCTGTGCATTTAAACATTAGGTGGTTTCATGCCGTCAGATTTTTTCAGAATAGTTCTTAAAAGACTTTAGATAATGCTCTTTGACGATGTTTGACAGCTACTGGCTAGTTTAATGTGAGCTGGAAGATGCCCACTTCTTAATCCAGAATTGTCTTGAAGGGGGCTTAGTATACAATAATAATGGATAATTAAAGACATATTAAATAATACTAACTTGTCTGACATTCAGAACAGTAAGTATGTGGCTGTTAATTTAAGCAATTGATCTGTTGCTTCTACAGGAGAAAACTTTGATCAGAAATTCTAAATGTGAAGTAAGCTACCGTGTTCTCCCTGACCAGGTGCTACTCCTTCAGCATTTCTTTCGTTACATTATTTTTTCACCAGCTTTCTGCTTGTGAACTGCTACCATTAGAAGCTCAGTAGGAGCAAAAGTCTAGGTTAATTTGCCTGACTGTAACTGCACAATTAAAGCAGTTTATCAGCAGGGGTTAGGACAATCAATGTGTTCCGATGCTTCATGTTATAAAATTACTTCTGTTGTTCAAACAGATACTGTAATTAGTGCATCATTTTAAACTGGTTTTCTTAGGGCTGGCTTGGAGTTTCATCTGATAAAAATCTTTATTTTTGCTACTTACCTAGGCATTTATTTTGATTGCAGGCTACTTCTAAAGTATTAAATTCAAACATTTTATTGAAATGTTAATGTCAGGAGTATATCATGTGAATAAACTTGCGAATACAGGTTTGGGGGGCTGGGTTGTTTTTCAGTTTTTGTTTGTTTTTCACTGGTCAGTCTTGTCAAGACTTAGAGTCACTGGCAAAAATGGAAGGAGAAAACTCCATGTTTGTATTTACAATTATTACTACATACTAGCATTTAATACCTAGTTCTTACATAGATGAACAAGTTGCTTCATGTCAGATAGTAAAGATAACTGTGTGTTCTGTCCCTGGCACATGCATAATTAGATTTCACTTAGGATAGTTTCATGAGACATGGTGAGCCAGTCTTTAAGTGGGAGTTATGTGTTAAATATGGTCCCTCATCTTCTCCCTTTCCCAATTATAGCACTGACTGTGTGTTGGCACTCAGTAGCCCCTTACGATCTTATTCAACCCACTTGTCCAGCAGAAAATGTGGTGGGAAGGGGGTGTGTTTTTGCCGCATCAGCACGTTGGCCTGGCTCTCTGAAAGGCTGGTGTGGTGCTGGCTCCAGTCCCAGTGGAGGAATAAGGACTGCCTGTAAGGGGAGTGAACTTTTTGAAGTTGTTAGATTGGTCACAAAAGGATACAATAAGACAACAGTAAGAGACGATTCAAGTGATTTTTGTTTCATTAGTGCTAGAGCACTCATGAATATGTATCAGCTGATGTGGAGTTATTTGTATATCTGAGACTTCTAAGTGGTTTATTCCTTGCCCAATATGTTACAGAAATCCTGTCTTCCAAATGTTTGTTTTCAATGATCTCCACAGCAGGGACCCCAAAAACTTAAAAATAAAATTGTGTAGCTCAGATTGGCAGAAAGAACAAGTTACAAGAACAAAGGTTACATTGAACAACACAAGATGGACAACTCTTGTGGTCCATGAAAGGTTGGGAGTAATGACCTAGTTTAGGGAAAAGAGCATTCTTCTTAGATTCCTCTGGCTTGGTTTTACTAGTTCAACGGTGTTGACAAAAGGTTGTTAAATAAGGTGTAATCCGTATTGAATGGTTGAGTACTGTTTCTCTTGGACTCATTAATTGAGACTTGACATTGTTACATGGCTACAATACATATCAACTCTTATTTAAAAATACCTGAACTAGAGCAGGACTAGAATTTGCTTACAATGATCTTTCTAATTTATCACTTTCTAGTGAAATTTAACTTTTGTTTTAAAATTGCTTTAAATGAATATGTTAACTTCTTTAAATTCACACAGCTTCTTTTAAACTGCTCTTCCAATTATTTTTAAAACTTTGATATATATGTGTGAATGTTTTCATTATGGAAAAGAAACATTCAGCTAGAACTACTGTCAGTTGTACCTATAGCACAATTTATTAGACAACATATATTGTGGTAATTTTACTAAATAGCTGAATTTCTTCTCTCCACGTCTTACCTGCTCCATTTGACTGTGAGAAGTGGCTATAAGTGATTATACTGTTTCTTGTATCTTAGGATAATTTTAATTAGAGTTCTTAGAATGTACTCGAATTAAACCTTTGTACAGTTTAAAGCACTATAGCTATTCTGATGCCTTTTAATTTTAGTGTTAAATTTGACATTATTATGAAAACATTATTTCTTCTTACTTTAGCTTTTCTGTGTATTTTTCGTTCAGTGGGGAGAGCAGCTTGCTGTAATAGGTTGGTGAAAACAGAATTTAATAACCTATCACTTCAAGGTGTGTGAGGATACTAAGGTTCATTCTCAACTTTTCCTTGAGCCAGGGGCTTTATTTCTTTAGAAGGCCCCTGTTGTTGCTGCTGAGCTGTGTTTGTGTTTTCTAGTGGCCAGTGTTACTGGAAATTGTATGAGTTAGAGTGGAAAAAGCGCACAGGGTGGGGGTTGCACTTTTTTTAATACTATGGGCCATAGCTTTCTGAAAAAAATGCCATGTGGAAAACACTCCTTCCACTCTTACCACATTGCATTCATTCATCATTTATTGTCTAACTAATATATCCCTGCCTGCATATAAACAGATACTAGGAAAGTATTTCTTTTCAGTGTTTATTTAATTTTCCTTCAGTGGCATTCTGACAGCTGGAAATGGCTGGATTCTACTTCACCAGTTTTTAGTTCGTCAACTTATTTTTAGTCAGTCAGCCATACTGTGAAGGTCTCTAGGCCTTTGTGGTGAGAAGAAGAGTGTGAGAATTTTTTAAAAGTTCTTGACAAAATATTTTGTGATAGCTTTCTTTCTGAAAATATTTTCCCCTTTCACCATTTGAATTCTTTGAACAATTTCAGTCAAGCTTGACAGGCACTTCTTTCCTTTGGGTTTAAAGTTTTTTGAAAATTATTGGCTAGATAGAGGAGAGGCTTAACTTAATAACTCTAGTCGAGGGAAGAGATGTACTGAGTTTTCAGTCACCTGCTTTGCGTAGCTTACAGCAAGGTGGTACGCTGCTGTCTCTTTCTTGTTAAGTCAATAGTCGAGGTATTAAGAAGGAAGCTTTGGGATGGGATATGAAGATGTAAGTAGAAATGGCCTTAAAGGACTGGGATGCAGGAGGTTTAAGACCACAACTTGGAATTACTGTGGTAGGGTGAGGTGTATGGAACACACAGGACACAAATCAATAGGGATCTGGTCTTCAGTATTTCTTCTCACAGAACAACTTTTCTAATATTAAAGCTTGGCTGTATAGATGCAAGTCAATTGCATCCTCTGCCTGCTTTTTGGCTCCCCCCTAAATCCTTCCCCAAGAAAAGAAAAAAAAGTAGAAAAAAAACACAAAACAAAAATCTGTAATTACGTTACTTTTTCTTTTATTTTTGTGCAACTGAATTTCGAGGAGTTGTACCAAGATTTTTTTTTTTAAACTACCTGATTCATTGACCTTAATAGCAAGATAAATATTGAGCAGTTTCTTCAAGTCCATTATTGTGTATAGGTACCCTGAGGATAATGAGTGTATATGCACAGGCAACAGAATGAAAGCAAAATCTGTTTACAGAATTAGGCTATATTTAAGGATACTGAAATTTCTGCCAAACAAGGAGCACAGTGAAATTTCATCTGCCAGTTATGTTGCTCTTAATGTTCTTTAATTTAGCAGACAAGGTAGTTTGGTTGTAATTAAGCTTTTCTAATATTGTTGTTCCCCAAGGTTGTGGCATAAATCATTTTACTCTGTAGTTTTCTGCATCTTCACTGCTTCCATTTTTCCTGTATAATTCTTCCATAAACAGTCTCTGGGATGCAGGAGAACTCCATGCTGTAAATTACTTCTTGTGTACGTTATATAATTTTGAATATATGCAGTTGAATTTCTTTTTCCCGAGCCTTTTATTCAAGTTTCCTGGTTTTCTTGGTGCTGTTTCTTCTATGTGCATACCCCTCCTGCTGTGGTAACAAACATTTTTTGCCCAAAATAACTCTCGTGGCAATTTCTGTTACTCCTCGCTGCTTTTTGTATAGGTAGACCTGGCAATCAGGCTGAATTGCTCAACAGTTCTTACTGAAGGACAAGAGGCAATGGGCACGCTGAAATAAAAGAAATTACATTTAAACATAAGAAAAAGCTTTTTTTTCTTGTGACTGAACACTGAACAGGTCGTCTGGAGAGGTTGTGGAGTCTCCATCCTTGGAGATATTTAAAACCTGGCCCCCAGCAACCCTGCCCTGAGGGTTGACCCTGCCCTGAGCAGGGAGATTGGACTGGATGATGCCCAGGGTCAGTTCCCACCTCAGCCATTCTCTGGTTCTGTGAAGTAATCTGGTTTGTCTTAGCTGCAAGTCACTTCAAGATAGCCACAGTTTGTAGTTTCTTTCTACAAAGTTATGCAGCAGGGCAAGTTGTAGTCATTCTCTCCTGCCCATCTCTTCTCCCCAAACAATTTCAAAAGAAAACCCTAACCAACCCTTAAAGTCTTGGACCATATTTATGAGTCTTAAGAAAGATACCTTCCAACTTGAATTCCAGATATATTCAACTTACCCGTTCAGTCTTTTCTATAATAAAACAGGGTTGCAAAAAGTTGTTTTCAAGACTTGTTGCACAGAGGACTGGTTTAATTTAAGTAAAGATTTTACTTGGGAGAAAATATGTTTTCCCAAACCATCCTTTCAGGATTTAAAAGGAGAATGAGGTAGCATGAAAAAATTGCATCTCTTAACTGCAGGAGACACAACTGCAGGTTGTGTCTCCTCCCATGAGCCTAGCCCTGTCATACGTTGCATCTGACTTTCTATTTGAATGACCTGGTGTAGATCTGAATTTCTGTCTTTAGGTAAAAACAAAACAAACAAATAATCAAACATACATATTGGTATAACTTTCCACTAGCATTTTCAATAAACCAAAAGACATTTCTTGGAAAACTTAACCCACTAAGAAAGCAACCTTGTGGGACAGAGTGGAAGTAGTAGAGGAATTCTAAGCCCTGGTCCATTGAGGTAGAAGAGAAGAAATTGGAAGCCCATTCCAAACTCTATTCTCTTATTTTTTTGACTAATTGTTTTTTCAAAACATATTGTGTGGACTTTTATTCTTCTTAAGCTTTCTTTCAGTCTTACCATTTGACTTAAGAAATAGTACTCTCCACAACAACAGGACTTTTATTAATGTACTAGAACACTTCTTGACCATAGAAGAGCATATATAGAAATAGTCATATACTAGTTCACTTATACTGGTAAGTATTTGTATGATTGTTTGTGCTGTGAGGTCTGACCTTAATAGTTTGTGTGATTATTGACCTTACACACAGTGTGTTCCACCTAAAAGTAAATTAGGGGTGTATAACTTTTTGTGGGGAAAAAAAAAATCTACGGTATCATCTATTGTCCTATGTGCAGCTTTTTTTTTTTTTTTTTACAAAAAAACCCTGAACAAACAAATCCTCATGCTGTAACAGAATAATTTGAAGTACAGCACCAATAGTTGAGATTATATTTCAGTTAATCTGAAATATTTAAATACTGAATAACAGAGAGGCAGGCTACCTTGTTTTATATAACAAAGAAAGTATTTTTCTGTATTCTGAAAGTTACAAATCAGGCATGCATCCACTATAACAATGTGCGTTTTATTTTTCATTGCTGACAGGTGGTAACTCCTCCAAATCTTCCAAGTTTTTGGGACTTAGCAGCATATTATTTTCATTATGAAAGAAATCGATGCAGCACAGTAAGGCCCCTTTATGTTTGTGCCCACACTATGTATAAGCATGCCATTTAATCGCATGGTAGCTAAAACTGCATTTAGGCATTCCTTCACTTTTAGGAACAGAACTTGCCATTTTACTTGGGGAAATGTTTCCAATATTCCTCTTGCCTTTTTTTTTTCCCTGTGGTACTATAGTTGTGCAGGTTATCATGCGTCTTGTGTTAGTAACTGGTACCTTTCCCATTCCAGCGTTGTGTCAGCTCACCACCAGTCAGTGCAAGAAGACATAGTGGCATGTTCCTTGCTCTGCCCTCTGCTGGTTTAGGAACCATCTCATTCATCATACCTGTGACATAATAATTTGTACTACTTCATATTAATATAGCTTGTCACCATCTTAAAAGAAAACACCTCACTCCTGATTTGGATTAAAAGAAAATAATAAATTGAATTGTTTAAATAGTAATAATGGAGTTTTGATTATGATTGAGTGAAATAAGCTGCAAATACTTTGTGGTAGATAGTTCTTTCAAAGATTAAATTACAGCAGAGAACATGTTATAACTCAGCGGCACTTCGCGTCAGGTTCTGTTTTATAAATGATGGTTACTTTTCTCTTTCTTCAGCTTCTGGAATTCACAGAGATATTTTCACAGCCACCATTGTTTAGAAAGTTGGCTGAGATAGCATTTTAAAAAAAGAAACCACGGTAGCTGATAGTATGGAGTAGTGTGTATGTGCACATATTACATGAAGAATAGTGAAAAGAAATTTCCTTCAAAGTACTGATTCTTTTACATAAAATTTTCCATACATCTCTCACGATTCTGTGTTTTTCCCCCATTTTTATCCTTGTCTATTCCACAAAACATTTCAGACTTAAAGCAGCTGAATTAAAGACAGAACATTCTAAGGAACAGTGCTCTCTCGAGTATATGTGAATATAAAGTACTGCAAGTATTTGTTCGTATTAAATCTTCAAACATTTCCCCTGGATGTCTGATTTCCTGGAAGAATTTTAGTGAACTTTGGGGAAAAAGACACATTTACAATTAACTTTGCTTGCCTTAATTTTTTTTTTAAATATGAATTGTGGTTAAGTCACTAATGTTTGTCTTACAAATAGGAGGCTCTTTTATTATGCCCAGGATTTTACATTTTAAATAAGTGTTTTTGTTTATGCGGGCCTTTATTTAGATTCAGAAGTTACAGTAAACCTTTCTCATTTACTAAAGTTTTGATTCCTCACACACACTTTTTTTTTTTACTCGTTTTATTACATTTTAAATATTGTCAAATTTAAATTATGTTTCTGGGAAATTTAGCTAGCTTTATTCACTGTTTAATAAAAATGAAGTTGGAAAGTTTCTTGTGTGTTGTGTTCATTATCTTATTTTTTGAAAGACTGGATACTTGAATGTGTTAATTAAATTTACTGATATCTGTTGTTTAAAATGTTCACATTAAAAAACCTGTTTTGTTTAGCATGCCCTCCCTTTCTGAAAATAGTACTAAGGTTTATCTTTGGGATTATTAATGCCATTGATGCAACAGAGTACGTGTGTAATGGTGACCATCTTGTTACATGCTGTTCTGTGACTTCAGTATTAAAGCCTTGTCATCTCCTCTCTGCACTTCGTCAAGTACATGTAGCTCTGCTTTGAGAAGTGCAACTTCTGTTCCTTTTGTAATGTTTGATTCTTGAACCTTTTCTTCATGAGTATTTAAAAGCTATTTTTAACACTGAAAAATTGCTCCCTTTTCTTGTCCTTTGGAGTGATTCAGATGGAGTTTCTATGTATGGTGTCTGTTTTGCTTTTCTTGAAAATATTAGTTTGCTTAACCACCAGTATGTTTCATCTGTCTAACCCTTGAAAGGCTCCAAAGAATATTGAAAGCAATACTGTGTTTGTAGTACTTCTTTTTCTTGTTCCATTGTTAGGTTGGGAAAGGTATTCTAAGAAATCACATATGTGTTTTAAAAAAAAAAAAAAAAAAAAGTATGAGGTTCCAAAACACAAAGTCCTGAAAAAGATATTTTGCATCCTAAGTTCTTGTTAAGTAACCACATAAAACAAAACAGTCTCCACAGTATGAAGTCTTTTCCCATCTCACTGAAAATACAGTTCGTACTATTCACAGAATTGTTTGTCCACTGTTTATGTAATTGTTTTATACAGAATGTAACTGCTTCATAGCTTCCATGATTTTTTGTTTTGTTTTGTTTTGTTTTGTTTTTTAGGAAGAACAGAACCGAGGCAAGCCCAACTGGGAACACCTGAATGAGGATTTACATGTACTTATCACTGTGGAGGATGCTCAGAACAGAGCAGAAATAAAACTGAAGAGGGCTGTTGAAGAAGTAAAAAAGTTACTGATACCTGCAGTAAGTATTTGTATGCAAGTCTTCGATTTCCATTTCCAGAAGTTACTTCTGAATTACAATTAATACTGCAGCAGTAAGATTAAGCTTGCAGAGTGGCATCCTAAAATGAAGTTTAGGTATTATTTTGTAATACTCTAGTGATCTTTAAAATGTCTCTTCCCAGATCAAATTATTCCTCAGAACAGAATAGTATTTTTAAGAGATGTTCATATTTTTGCCTGTTTTCGATACAGATGCAGGGAATTCTTACCATCTTTAAAAGGCAGTGCTGAACTGTTACACTAGCTTTCTCACCTTCTTTCAGTATAAGGATGCTTCACTTTAAACCTGGGGAAATATGACATGCTTTTATGTTTCACTTTGAGCTGATTCTGATACTTCAAGAAAAGAAGGCATGTTTTCTTAGATCATCACATTAAACACATTCCAAAAAGAACAAAACCCTTCAGAAACACCGTATCAAAAAACTTTGCTGTCAATATACTGGGGAAAAATAAACACAGTGAAACTGGAAAATGGGTTGTCTTTCTCATTTCCTGATAATATAAACTGCTGCCCAGCCAGATGACTTAAAGCCTTTTGCAGGGACCAGAATTACCCTGCAAGAGCCCTTCTCTTAGATCTGCTCTGTATTCTCACTCAAAGCAAGGTGACTCAGCGTGACTGTATAGTGCATCCCATGCCATTAACTTGCATCTTGTGCTGATCTTTACCACCACTTTTGTGCCATTATAAAATGATAAAAATAAATTATATCTTTTTCATTGGAGGAAAAATTTTCCATATTATGAGGAAAAATTGAGATTATCTTGTGAAAGAAAGTAGTAGGTGGTATTAAAATGACCTAGTGATTTTGGGTGCTTAGTGAATGCTAATAGATGCTGGCTGTGAGGAAACTTGTGACGACACATGCTGTATAAGCAAATTTATTCAGAACACATTTTTTAAAGTTACCAAAGATCAGGAGAGAGACTTAATTTTTGAATTAACAAAATAAGGTAGAATATTAAGCAGGAAGTATGAAAAAAATGTAGTTTAGACCTCTTCACATTGCACATTGTCAATCTCTGAAAGCAGAAGACAACTAGAGAAAGTAGATCTTCAGAATTTATTCATTTACTAAAGAGATCTTGAGCACATTAGGATTGAGTTTATAACAGGATTAGAAATGGTAATAAGAAAAAGATTTTTCTATATGGGCAAAACTTGAAACCCTTATGTTCATTCTCTAACTACTATGCAGCAAATAGTTTAAAAAACACAGAACTCAAACTTCCCTGTGATACAGAATTAATTTTGTCAAATGTCTGTTGATTCTTCTACCTCCCTTTTATTGCTGAATAATATGACTGAAGGGTCATGTTGAAGATGACCTGATAGGTCACAAAACCCCAATATGTCTGAAGTACTAATGTATACACTCTGTGTATGTTTGTGTTATGCTTGGTTTCTGGAGCTGGTGTATGGGTGTGTTTTGAGCCTCCAAAAAAACCTGAATACATTAGTATTTTTTCATTGTGATAGTGTCAGCCAGCTCTTTGTCTTGAAAATATTCTTCCTCGTTTAGTAACTTAATCAGTTGGGGGAGCTCTATAATCCTGATTACAGGATTTTTTTTTGTTGTTGTTTTAGTAAAAAACAACAACACAGGGCTAACTATTGTCCAGATATAGCATCAGTTGAAAAACACTTTGTTCATTTTGTTAACATTTTATATATAATGTGTAGGCATAAGAGATTTGGGCGGCGCTTATTACATGCACAAGAGTTAAAGGTCTGTTGGCTCTCATTTCTGAAAATTATGCCTCATTGAAACAGGCATGTGTAGTACATACTAATGAATTAGCATATAGGTGAACTTGTTTTTTGCACTATCTGTTGCATCTGTTCAATTAGTATAAAAAATGGCTGTTTAATCAAATTATGGTTTCAGGCAGTTGAAAAATTCTGTTTTAGGATTAAAAGATACGAATTTAAAACTTCTATGAAGGAAGCCATAAACCTTTAAATAATCAGGGTAAGCATGAGGAAAAAAGAAATCCTAGCTAATTATAATAAGATGGGGGAAATTGTGGATGTTGGAAGATTCCGAAGATGCTCTGAAATGTATTAATGGAAAATTGCAAATTCCCTTTCACGTGGTAGAATACCTGCAACTATTACTGTTTTCCAAATAAATGTCAGAGGACTAAAATTGATAAGAAGATATTAATATATTTCTGTTTTATCTCCATCCAACTTGAATAAAATTTGAAACGATTCAGTCTCATTCTTGTCATATAGTGGCAATGCTTTGGTTTTCTGAGATACATTTCAGAAAAACAAGCTAGTGTTAGAGATAAGGATTAGTTACTAATTTCTTGGAATAATCAGTTATTTTTATACTCAGGATATTAAAAAGCCTAATTACATTTTATAGCAAGAGTGCACAAATAGGCACATTTCTAAAATGGATTTCTATTTGAAGGTACTTGGGTGAACAGAGACTATTTCAGTAGCAAAGTGTGTTTCTTCTCATCTTTATGAATTTGGATCACTAGTGAATTTTTTTCCTTGTGGAAGTGAATTATTAATTTCCCTTTCCACTTGCTCTTGGATTTTTACCAAGATGGTGGTATAGTCAGACAGTTTATGTTTGGAATTGAAAAGGACAACTTGAGGCAGACTGGCTGAACAAGCCATTTTTTTCTCCCTAAGGAGAAAGGCCAAAAGCTTTCAAAACACTTCCCCCCTCCCCAAATTATTATTATTTTGTATTTAATTTGCATTTCTTTGGTATGAAACTCTTTTTAATTTTGGCTGTACTTCAAGTTCTATAGGACTAATTCTTTTCCCATAGTTCAGTGAGATACTGGTCATTATCTGGACCTGCAAGATCATATGGTACTGCTGCTTTCATGTTTTTCTCCGAAGAAAAACAGGAAGAAAAAAGCAGTCTTCAGGCTTTTGGGATCACATTGAGCTGTACCATCCTTATGCCTCCTTCTAAAGTGAATCCTACAGGTTATTGATCTCTCGTCTCTTCGTTGTGAGAGCTTTGACAGTTTATTTTTTTATTTGCAAGAGTTCAGTAAGGATGGGCAGTTCTCTTGCAAAGGAAAGACAAAAGATGCTCTGGATTGTGCACATAAGAAAAAACGCAGAGCCTGTGTAAGGGGACGTACATAATAATTAAGTATAGCATACCAAGTTACAGGGTTAAGGGTTTGCAATTATTCTTTGAGATCCTGGGCAGTAGGGCTGAATTCCTCTGCTAGAAATATGTAAGGCTTCTACATGTTCTAAGAGGTGTTGAATAAACTCTTCTAGCTGAATGTGTTTTCTAGATACTCCTTTTGTTATACAGATGTCCAGGTCTCTCTAATTACTAATTTGCCTTTATACTAACGGTCTTCATATAGGATGAGGCATGTACTACAGAATTCAAATTTCAGGCAAATACTTTTTACCCCTTTTTCCTTTGACTCCATATTCTTCCTTTCTGAGGACAAGATCATATTTCTGGCTTCTACTTAACTATTCTAATTTGGTCTGGAATTGGTGTTTTTCAGATTCTTTGTATTGCTCTTCCTGTGTTGGGGCAGCAGTAGTTTTGCTTGGTTGCTGCCTCCACCTTGTCTGAAGACAACTGCAACATAGTATTAGTCAGTGATGTTCCCTGTCAAACTGTGTGTATCATTTGCTGCTACGATAATGGAATTTTAAGATTGTGATGGGTAGGAAATAATGTTTCAGTAGAAGATTGTTCTATTTTGTTAGTACATTTGGTTCTTGCCTATAAGTTATTTTAGACTTTTCAGTCTTGAATATCTAAATTTAGCTGTATTGTATGGGGGAAAGTATCGTTATTTAAACAAAAAAAAAATCATTGGGCTTAATTAAAATAAATACTGCAGCAATATTGATTTCATAATGTCAAAATTCTTAGAGTGGATGAATGTCAATGGCAATGATTGATTTTTTTTTTAAGGTAATTCAGACACAAATCATGCTATATAAGAGATAAGATAATTATTCCTTTAATATGGAAAAACATTAATTATGACTTAAAGTAGATGGGAGTCAACAAGCAACCAATTTTATAATGGTCATTTTTGTGTATTTTTGTAGCAGCTTCATGCATTGGACAACAATTACCATCGGTCCTCGATAGTGTTCCCAAGCATTTCATCCTGTTTGGTATAGGTGTTTCAGTGTTGTAGTTGAGGAATTTAAAAATGGAGTAAGAAAAGATGCAAAATAAAGATGTTACTAGAACACAGTTTTCCACACCAAGGTGATCTATAACATAAGTTCATAGAGAGTCCAAATTACCAAAACCTAATAAGCCATTTAATAATAGAGGAAAGTTTGGATAATTTTTGCTGTATGGAAGAGCTGAAGTTGGAAATTAATTTTGCTAGTCTTCAGGTCAAATTAAAAAACCAAAACAAAACCAACTTTGCAGAGCTACGAAGCCTCAAATGTTAAAGCAGAAATACCAAACTGGCCTGAAGAGTGCTGGATTAACTGATGTTACTGTCCTTTAGCCATATCATAGTTGCTGCTACTGCTGTAGTCTGTTTCTAGCAAGCTGTTCGGAACGCTGAGTAAGTCTGAATTAGTGAAACTGTGTAATAAAGGAAGTAAAACATACACTCTTGCCTCTAAACATTTTCATAAACAACAGAGAGAAAATAGCTACGCCTAACAAATAATAGAGTAGTAAAACTCAGAATGAGAACAACTGTGTAAATACCTGGAAATTGCCCAAGAGGCTGAAGCAGTTGCTGAAAGTGATTGATTGAATCTTCTTGAGTTAACGTTTTACTATTGGGTGAATTTACTTTGGCCTGAAGGGCTGGTAATGTTAAGTGCAAGGCACTGCTAGAAAAGTAAAAGTAGGAGCAGCGAACAGAGTGCTTAGAAGATGTGTTAACCAGGGCAGTATGATAAGAAATACTGGCTGTTTTCAGAGGAAAATAAGCAACTGAACACTGTAAGATCTTGTATTTTACTTTACTTGTAGTGCAATAAAAACAGCCTCACCAAGTTGCAATTGAATTCTAGATCATGGAGAAAATAGGGAAAACCTGTGCTGCTGATGACTGCTTTCAGTACCAGCTGTGACAAAGGATGGGACTGGGAAAAACCTTAAGAATTTTTTTTTTATGTCAAAAGATTAAAACAGATAAGATACACTGTTTATAAAACAAAGGATTATTGTATTCGGCATAGTAGAAGGCAGAGGAATTAAGAATAAAGTTAATAGCGGAAGAAAATCTGGGGAAGTAGGATTTGCTTTTCACCTTGAAGATAATATTAGCCATCTTTTTGCTACGAAGAAAAAAAATCATTGAATAAAAGAATCAAATAACAAACTATTCACTGTAAGCGTCATAGAGCATGATACTCTTTATGTTCAGCGTCTTGAAACATAGTATGCCAATGAAAACATCAGCAAAACTTTGAATGAAGATCTAATGCAAACAGCTACAACAAATGTATGTGACCCAATGGTTAAACAAAAATATTTGTGTTAAATGGGATACAGTCTCTTCTTCGGTATCCGTTGCTTTAAATTGTGAAGAAATGTTAGAAAAACACAGTACAAGCATTTTGTGGTTACACTGAATGGCTTGCTTTGCTAAAGAAGTGAGTCTCTTCCATGGTAGTCCAGCTAACGTGCAAGGATTTTACCCACAGACTTTCTTCTTCCAAATGTTCGCTGTACTCCTTATCAAAACAGCAGCAGCAGAAAATGACATTCTAGTGTTTCATCCAGTTTAATGTGCTGTATACTGCATGATTTTTACCAATTGGAATATTCTTCATAGTGATGCTTGGTATGTAAGTACCATAACTGTCCTCCTTCTGTTTGCTCCCTGTTACTAGAGATGTTATTTTGATGGCATTTCTATTTTTAGTCACTCCGATTTACAACGCATTTTCTTTATATAACAAGAGAGAATGTAATGAAGGGGCAATAGTATTGGCAGAATGTTTTGTTTTTCAGTTGGATAAGTTAAAAGCATTTCTTTCCTGAAGACTGCCTTCAGCAAGTGTGATGAGGTGGGGCTTCTTTATTCATTAAAGTAAATTTCTAATACCTTCCTTATAAGTGTAGTTGTAAATTTCCATTGTGGTTTATTTTCAACTTCTTACAATAAAATAAAGAAGGATATCTTAATTTTTACCCTGAGAACTTTGTGTACTGTGAATTCCGTAGAAAAAAACCTGATACAGTAGAAAGAGCTTTAATTTAAGAATTTTTAATCGTGCTTTAGCTTTAGTAAAAAGAAAAGTGGCTATTGTAGTAATGCTGTACATAATTTGTTGCCCTGTAGCTAAGACCAGCAAAAGCTTGAAATTTGAAAGATACTAGGAGAAGAGAAGATTTCATTTGTTTTAGCCATCTAAAAAGCCACAACAAATTCTGCATGCAAGTTTGACTTCCCTGAATAGCTCTTTCTAACTCATTCCTGCGTGGTGTGCTGGTTTTATATTTTTGCTTTCACAAGTGAGAATATAGTGCTGCCTTCTGTAGTCTCCCTGTTGAAATGTTGGTCATGCTGTGCAATCCATTGTTTGCTGCTTGTTCAATTAAAGTTATGAAATCTGTGAGTGATACAGTAGCAGAAAAAGGACACTGCTGTCCTTAAAAGTGTTTTAGGAAATTCCTGCATTACATCTGTTTTGTCAGTTCTGATGCAAGTCTCTCACAGTGCACGTCATGTAAATGTTCAAAAGGGAAGCTCTGTAGGTAGGGTAATGAAGCAGCCCAACTTCTTGGGAGTGACTGCTAGATAACATGTGGTAAACTTTTTGATGTGGAGGAGAGGTGATAGTGTATTATTTTTAGTAGTGTGAAGCAGACATAATGTTTCCATGACAGTATGAACCAAGGGCTGCTGCAGTCCTGCCATTCCTTCATGATTTGCTGTTCCTGCTTCCTGTTTTGCATCAGAAAGTACTGGCCTTCATCTGACCGTGTAGCGAGTCCATTTGGTGCAGAGCTTAACCTTGGATTAGCTGACTTGCTACGGAGTCAGTTTTGTTTTACCACTGACAGAAGTGACGGAATGAGAACATGCAGCCAGAGAAAAATGGGATTGCAGCAGACCACCCTTAAATAAACTTCTGTAGAACTGTGAGTGAGTATGTTCACCTGCAGATAGGATGAGAATAAAATAATCAGAAACTCCATGTAGCATAATATGACAGTGGAAAACAAAAGAGGAAAGCCGACTAGTATGTAGGTTTTCCTCTTCTGTTTTCCACTGTCCAGTATGTCTAGTACTGGTAATTTCAGTAGCTTATTCACAAGTTGAATAAAGAATTAGTTGTTGAGCAGTCCTTAAGTAGATTCTGATATGCATTTTAATGGTCTTATTCCGCTGAAAGTTTTTACTGTAGTGCAAGTCTGAGTTTTAAAAATGAGGACAAGAATCTCTTACACCAGTTCACATAGGAAGTGTTCACGTATTGTACTTGATATGTTACTGCAGTGTTAAATTTTTGAGCTTACACTAGTATTGACTATTAACAAAATTATTTCAGGCCAGCTGCAAGTGTGAAGCAGCTCTCTCCATCATTGTGTACTGTGGTGGAAACCCTGTAGACCCTGTGGTTCATTACCATCAAAATAAAGTCTGTTGATGGAAATGATTTTTGAGACCATGTTTACTACAAGATATCTAGGTGATTTGCAACTTAATTGAAGTAAAACTTGTTTAAACTCTGTTAAATTCCTCAACTCTCCTGAAATAATCTTCATAGTACTAAGGAGAAAACAAATATTATTCATCAGAATAATACATCAGAAAGTTGTTCACGAGAATAATTTTGAAAGGGGATATAAAATCTGCTCTTTTGTGTTATGATTATAAATTTGTTTTCAACTTTCCATTTTCAGAGAGTTGGCACAGAAGGAAAAGGTAAACATAAATTTATGATCATCTGTGCCCTCACATATATCAGTTGATTGTTTTACAGATTTGGACATGTAGTCATAATCAGGTATACTTATGTAAATATGCCTAGTTTTATTAGCTTAGAACTTAGGTAGCAGTTCATACTGATTCTTGTTCTCACTAGGCTTTCCTTATACTAATGGGAGAAAGAAGCTCTTCCAACAGTTATTTCTAAGCACCTTAATCCAGTTGTTACTCTGAATCTTCTTCCGGACATCTCTGATGGCTTCTAGAACCCAGGGGAATTGGTTGATTGTGCCTACGTACAGTTACTGTTGAATACCCTATCTCTTTCCCCTTTTCCTTCTTCTCCAAAATATTTATTAGAGATGTATATCGCTCTCTTCTGTATTCACTTATTTAAGGTGTTACAAATGTATAACTTGAGAAATGGTAGATTGTAATTTGTGAAAAAGACCTTGGGAAACTTACAAAGTAGTCTTCTTCTCAAAGAGAAACAATGAAGCTCTGTTGCCTGAAACTCAGTAGGCACATGCCCTTCCAAAGCAGGGTTATGCATTGATTAGGAGCTGTAATTAGGTTCCACATGGGTTTTGTCTGTCTTTCAGAAATGTGCTTAATCTATCTGGGTAGACAGAGTTGTGGAAGAACAAATAACATTGACCCGTTCTGGTAATTCATTTTGTAGTATCCGTAACTTTTTCTTCATTTCTCATCCCATTTTTTAAACTTGCTTCTTCTATTCTTGGCTATTTTTCCCATGCTTCCTGTAGTCTTCTTTTTCCCCTTCCATATCTTTGTTCTTTTTCTATTGATGGCCCCAGAGCAGAACATGTAAGCTGGGATCTTTATATAAAATCTTGTTAAAGTATTTCTCACCTTATGCAAGAAGTAGATGATGAAGCTATGATCCTCCTTGGCTGTCCATCTTGATAAAGATGACAAGAAAATGGCAACAAATGACCCATGCATTATTTTCCTTATCCTTCATTTCTAGCTACAGTTGGTCTTCTAGATTTCTGTTTTACTTCATATTTTTGACCTCAAAATAACTGTACTTGTCAGTGAATTTTCTGTGAGAGTTTGATTTTTAAATTTGTATATACATATCTTCACTGTAGTTGAATTTTATTGATCTTGGGTACCAAAAGTTGTTTTTTTTTCGTTTGTTTGTTCGGTTGGTTTTCTTTTTTAAAATCACAGCCTTATACCTAAGCAGAAGAAATGCTAATTGTAGGATTGTGATTCCTGGGAGACATATTATAAAGAGTAGAAATTTGTTGTCCTGCACTTTTAACACATTTTTATACTAAATATTAACTGGACTATATTAAGGAGGTCAGGTCACTTTATGTACAAGTCGTTTTGGCAGTGGTTTCTGGAGGGATCCTCGCAATTGCAAACATTTTTGTGTGAAGTAATAGTAAAGTAACCAGTAAACGTTTCGCTTTTCCAGCTATTTAAAGCATTCTTTATTGCCAGTGTTAGTTTCGAAATCTAGGTTTCTAATTATACAAAAATAAAGCTTGTCATACAAACATCTGTGGTTTTAATGCTGACTGATGATTTATAGTCATCGAGTTGTTCTACATTATGCTATTTTGACGTCAGAGCACAGAAAATTCTAACCTTTGGAAAAGTGCCAAGGGTTTTTCACCTACTATTCAATAGAAAACTTACGTGTTTCTTTTTTAAAACAGTACAGAAATGCTTGAGCTTCCAGTGCAGGACTAATAAGATTTCTCTTTCTTTCATAAGTTGTTTATAGGCTAAAGCTTTAATATGGGAATGTTCTGGACCCTGTTATCAGGAGAAACATAAGTGAGCATGATATAAGAGATTGGAGCTAACTGTTTTAAATAGCTTACATCATTTTGGACTAGGCCATTTGTAACATAATTTAAATTAAACCAGAGACTGGTAAACTGTCCTGGAAAGTGAAAGATTAGATGAGATGTTACTGGAAAGTTGCATTGCTTGGAACAGAGTTATTAATGAGAAGCATTTAAAACTCCATCAGGTAGTACTTTTTCATGTGTGTTGTTGGAAATGGTATGGTTTTTTATGTTTTTTTCTTACATCTTACATATTTTAGTAAGTATTTTAAAAGCTCTGTCTTATTTTCAAACATACTTTATTAATAGGGATAACTTAATGAAAACAGAACTGCCTTCTGCATCTTCAGTATTACCATTATTAGCTGATTTTTAATATTTCCACAGCATCTGTGTACACAGTTATGTTCATCAAATTCAACTTGTGTTGGAAAGTGGAGTGTGTTTTAAATTCCACATCACTTGGAATTATTGGATAGAAGGAAATCTGAACACCAGCAAATCTTAGGAAAAAGTCAGGGGTCTCTAATACTATATATCCAGTCCTTTGATATTGCAGTGTCTTATGAATATGGATTGGAAGATTGGAAGATGTGAAGTTTTCTTTTTGACCAAACATAGCTGTAGGTACTAAGAATTTCAGTTGCTTTGTTTATGAATAAATAAATCCAGCCTTTGATAGACACTTTTCTACAGTCTCCAAAATTGCACATTGCAAATCCTTTTTCATGAGACTAAAAAAATCAAACCCCAAAATCCACCATTTGGAGTTCACTGTCTTAAGATCATTTGTAGTAATTTTGATGAGAACTAATTTTCTGTCCTGTAACTGCATGCACCACTATTCTCTCATCTTAGAAGTAGCTTCTTCAGGATTTCTTCACTCCCTAGCTTATGTGTCCTAGTTTGAAAACAAAATTTAAACATTGACCACCCTGGCTTTCTTGGGTACCACACTAACTATACTGATATAGTTGTATTAACGCAAGCAAATGTTATGTCTGTGAAGGTGAAATGAAACTAGGGGAAGGAGTAGAGATGTGTCATGCACTCACGGGCACTGGAATGCTGTAGTGACAGAAGTTACGCAAGTAGGCAATTCTAGTTCTTTGCTAAGCCTTCTGGCTATGTTAGGAAACCAGTGGCCTTATTTTTCTGTATCTGCTAGTCTGAGCTTTTAGTTTTTAATGAGTAGACCTATAGCTGTTAGGGTCTTAGAGAAAAGTTTCAAAGCTTTAAAATGAGAGCTTGCTAGCTTAGTTTGTTAGAATTTATAATCAAAATCAGTGCTGTCAACAGAGATGTGTTGAATAATAAAATCTTCGTGTCGTATTGTGCAGGAAAGCTGTCTGAGAGAGTATAACCACTTGTTTTGCCTTGGAAGATAAATTATGAAAGAAAAGGAGTGAAGAGAGTTGTCTGAATTTCTCCCACATTTTTAACCCACTGTAGTATGTATGGTAATGTGCTAATCTGATTTTTCAGTTAATGGTATTTCTTGTCATTTGGAACAGATAGACTATTGCTGTAGTGTTTGAGAAGAATACTGTTTTTTCTTAAGCCTGCAAAAGCAAGGCCTGTATTTGCCTTTCAGTAGTCATTCCTGAAATTACTGATTGATTTCCAAAGAAGGTGGTTGGGCTGTAGAGAGGGACTCCTTTGGTGATCCTTGCAGTATGAGCTCCTGTCTTAATGGATGGTGGAGAACTCTACAAAGAGATGCTTTATTACTCAGCAGTGAGAGAAGCTTCAGGGAAATCTGTTACTTTTGAAGATCCAAAGGTCAATCAGATTCAAGAAAGGTACACGTTAAAAAATCAGGCTTTTAAAATTCCTCTGATCATAGAAACACTTGTTTTCCCCTATGCTAGCAAAGATACTCTTTAAATAAACGTTAACTTCCTCATCTGTAAAGTGTGGTGATAGCTCCTTACTGATTTGTAGAATACTCTGAGGAGTAAATGTTTACTTAAAAAAAAAAATTATATGAAAGGTCATTACTGGAACACTAACTCTTTTGTAGCAATTTGTAGTTTTGCAGGTGGTCCTGAAAACAGAAGAATGAGCAAAGTTTATGTTAACCTGTAAGATGGGGGATTGTGGGGGAAACTCTGAAGGGTTCTTGGTGTTCATGCAGAAAGTTGTGCTAATAAGATATAGTTTCATTAATTTCAGCTTAGAATTAATTTAAAATTATCTTGGAAATTGTTTTGTTGCATAAGCCTTCATGTAAATTCTGTGTATTACTGAAATATTTTTGTGGAGGAATTTTAAAAATTATAAATATATATATATCCAGCTACGTAGCTTCTGTGCTTTAAGGCTTTAGTAAATGAGGTATTAAATGATATGTCTTGTCTTCCATGGAAAGTAAATGGGAAGTTTAGCAGTTTTGCAGAGTCACCTAGGAGTCATGCTCAGCTGGGCAGCCTTAAAGTGACTCCAACAGTACCATTTGAGAAAATGTCATCGCTTGTTCCTGTGTAAATCATATTGCAGTGCTTGGAAAATAAAGTGAGCATGTAAGACACTAAAGCTGATAAATAGTGCAATTTATTATTATTATTATTATTATTATGCCATGCTTTACATTCTATATATTTTGCAGCTGTTAGAAGTAATCTGTTTTGTAGCGGTCCCAACATATAAATTTTAATCATCATTAAATAATACTTTCTTTCACTACTTACTGTAGCTGGGATTTTTTTTTTTAAAGATCCTAAGTGAGTCCAGTAACCGGATCCCATTAAAATTAATAGTACTTTGTACATCTGAGGTATACAAGCACTTCTAAAAATCCTAGTCTAGGTTACTTTTAGGAACTTGAAAGTAAGATGCATGATTGTGTGGATATGATAGTAATGATCAATGGTTTAGGTTTGAAATCTAGGAATTGATTTTTGCTAAAAGTCTCAAATTGATTTGGAAACTTTAGAAATCTTTGCTAAGACAACTTCTATGATGATGTAGTTGAGACAATCCCCAACATACTCTAGGTGCTGGTTTTATTTATTTTTGCTGCATTTTAATCTGTTTAATCAATTTCCTTCAAATGTGAATCACACGTACCCTTTCAGCCCAATTTTAAGGTTGAAGGGAACCAAGGAAACTAGATATATGACTAAATGTCCTTTAATGAAAAGCACCTGTGGTTTAAGGCATGGCTTCTCTTATTAGATTCAGTAAACTGCTTCTGCTGGAGGTAGCTCTAGTAGCTCTTGGGGGGGGGGACGGACCCCACTTATTCCTTTTGGTGTTCTGATATCAGTTTGGCCTTTTTACTTTAATCCTTTCATAGAAGTGTCAAAGTTAGAATCCTGTTTAATTAAAACAGTTATTAGCAGGGAACCTTAACTGGCATAAGAACAGTAAATATTGCTCCATTGTGACTTCTCTAAACAGCTTGTCTTTCAAGGGAATCTTACGTAAAAAGTAGAAAAATGAAGCTTTGTCTTTAAAGGTCTTCAGAACATCAGCCTGTTACTTATGATAAAAAAAAAGTAATTTCAGAAAAAAGTCTTAGTTTGAGAGTTGTAATTATAGAAATTAAACAGTAAACATGTCTATAGTCCTCTAAAGCATTAATATTATTAGCATGTATTAGCAATCCAAACAAGTTAAATAATACACTGAAAAGCATAGAAATCATGGTTCACTGTGGATTTTGGGGGAGGAGAATCTTTTTTTTTTTTTCAAATTATCCTTTCAGTGCTCCTCTGTACATAGCTTCATGCTTTACTATTGGGGCATCCTTTAGATGTCTAATTAAGAAAGTTTCTTTTCCTCAAAAAACATGGATGTGTTGCATTTCTGGCAGAGAACATCATCTGTCCTGTGTGGCACATAATCCACAGTTAAGAGGGACAAGCAAGGGCATCATCTAGAAAGCATGATTGAACTTAAAGGGTTTTTCCTTTGCATTTCTTGGAAAAGAGAGATTGATACAGGTGACTATTCCTACACTTGTATCAGTGTTTGTTGATCCAGAAGAATAAAAAGATCTGATCATGATTTAAGTCTCAGTTCCTTTTCCTACGAGAAGTACTTGGTGTTATAGTGCAAGGCCCTCCTGTTCTCTTGATACCTGAAATGTGGCATCTTAGGGATGCTAACCACAGCATGGCTTTCCTGTCCTTCTTTGTAGATTTTAGTTCTGCACAGTTGCATAAGGAAGGAGAAGAATGTCTGAAAACCAGAGTATCATCCTTCTTGGTGAGCGCTCATAATCCTGAAGGAGTGAAATTGGTTCTCGTCTCGGTAATGTGCACCTTCCTCAAGCACAGTTCTTTGGTACATAAATCTATCCACACTTGCTTTCGGAAATTGTCTCCTAGGTCTTCTTTAGACTCTCCACCACCTTCCAGGATCTTTGCTATACGTTGTGTTCTGCTGCCTCGTCTCAAATATGTTGCTTTCAGAAAACTGTAGCAACTGGTATTTCTGAATCCTTGCTGAGTCCTGCAGCCTCCTCCAAAAGATGTTCTGGGGAAAGAATTCATAAAATGGTATATGAACCACTCTGTCACTTAGGCCTCTGCAGTTAACATCCAGACCTCGCACTCACAACTATGAGAAGATGTACAAAGAGTACCTTTGGTTGCTTCTACATTCTCTGCACGTTCAGCAGTTTTTTAAGTACTGACTTGCACAAAAGCCTCCGTGTTATTTGCTGATTATCTTGTCTTCCTTCTTTAGGTAAACCAGTTGGGTTTTCTTACTCTTGAGATACCCCTTGCTCTCCCTAGTAAGACTGACAGTCTGTTGTACTGTTCTGCCACTCTCAAATGTAGAACAGATAAATCTTTGTTCTTGCTATGTTTTCAGAACTGGTCCTGGTTTCAAGAGTGTCTTTTGTTGGTGCTGACAGCATCTCTGCTGCTTCATGTATGGTCACATAATGACAAATGTATCTATGGATCTTGAAAAGACTTGCAGCTTTAGCAACCACTTTTCATCTGTGAAAGTATTCTTATCTGGACTCTCGCATCCATGGGTCCCTTGCTTTGGGAAGGAGTTAAGAACCATATTTAAGTCAGATTTGAGGTTTGGATACTTTTTCACTTCTTCCCAGTAGGCGAGAGACACTGTCAGTTCAGTGCAGACTTTTGTCTGTCCGTATGTCCTAAGACTCTCAGAGAAGCACTGTCTCCAAACAAAGATAAAGCATCACACTTTTTCCTTATCCGAATGATGAGCTTGTAGATGACTCTTAGCTTTTTGCAAAGGACGTGGTTGATCCTGCTTTAAACGTTACATCTTCACTAAATTTCAGGATGAAATTTACAAAAATAACATGTTTCCTACCTACCCTGCAGAATTCACAAAGCAATGTTGGACTTCTCAGAGGTTATGCCGCTTCTTTCTTGGAGCAGATTTCATCCATCGAACATAAATGGAATCTTTCAGTAATACCAGCAGCTGTTCTGACTTTGAGACTCAGGTCTCTTGGCACCCGTGTGTCAAGATGACCTCAGATGCCAGATTGAGTGATTTATGAAGGAACAGTCAACCTTCCAAGTTTTCACATCTGTTGCAAATCCTGGACAGTGTTTGTAAAGGGATGCTATTTTGTCTTTCCTCTTTGTGCAAAGGATAATTATTGCCTCTGATAGGTGAACCTCACTCAAGATCAAATAATATAAGTCTGTAGATTGCAAATCGGTACAGGCTGTACATCCAGATCTGGAACTGGGGACTATCATGGGTGTCTTCCAGCTGCTTTCCCTGGACAATATATGCTGGCAGTAATGGAAAGTGCGGCAATGATGGTTTCATGTCAGGAATAATTATGTAGTGGAAGATCCTTCAAAATATGCAAATGATCAGTCAACACCAGTTGTACTGACTATCCTGTTAATTTCTCAACAGTCCTTTGGAAGCTAAAAAGAAAAGCCACTCAGTGGCCACTCATACTCTTCTCCAACGCCAGTCAGGTTCACGTCTGATTCAATTTTTTTAATACTGAATCTCTTGCTCTCAGGAATGACTTGGGCATTTAAGATAAAGATGGTGTTTCTTGCCGCAGCATAGCTCGGCTGATTTTGGTTTCTGAAGTGTCATACCAGCCACAGAAAGGAGGTGACCTTTCTGCAGAAAGAAAAATGTACCATAATTGAAATATGTTATTAATTTGATTTATTGTTTTGAATTTTTAATCCTAAAAGAGTTATTTCGTTGTAAGACTTGTGAAGATTTTCCTGACTGTTTTAAAAAATAGAGATGGCCCTAAATGTGTTCTGGATTTTGTAGTTCCCAAGACCATATGTCTCTTCTGCATCACATAGTTAATAAAAAGTTACAAGAAAGTAGTGTTCTTTGGAGGAGATAATTCATTAGGAACATAAGTATACTTCATCCTTATGCTAGTTAACTTTCGTTTCTGGAGGTTACATGAGAGAGTTTTCCTTTACAGATAATTTTCTAAAGACACCTTCCTGGAGAAAGCTTCTCTATTGCAAAATAGAATTTCCAAAATAGTTTACGTTAATGTCAGTAGATTCAGATTTTTGAGCAAATATCTTTACCAAATGTTGTCTTTACTATGATGATTCCATGGAGAACTTCTCCCAGAAATGACTGCTTAACTATTACCTTACCATGAAATGTTTTCAGATTTTGTTTTCTGAGTCTTTAGACTGTGGAGGAATGATTAATTTAACTTACAGTATCAGTACTGCTAATTATATCTCTGTAACAAAACTCTTGATTAAAAATTCTTATCAGTCCGTATGAATTTCTTTGTATGGCAAGAGTTTGAGATCAAATATCCTGCACTGTGAAACGTACAAAAAGAAGTTTGTGGTAGGGAATAGATAGAGTAAATGGCATGTCTCTGATTGCTGCTGTCATATGGTATGGTACGTGTTTGCACTTAATTTAATACGTATTTTGTAATGCAATGGAGGTTTAGGCCAGTACGCTCTCCTGTGAATCAGGAAATTGTTTCAAGGCTTTCCTTATAGCAGATGTTTCTACGCTCCAAAAATTAGTCTTTATGAGTAGGTATTGGAAGAAGCACCAAGAAACATTCCAGGTATGCGAGTGTAAATAGGTTCAAACTAAAAAGGGCAAAGAAAACTGCTGAATTCCGCCTTTGAAGATCTTTCTTATTTAGAATGCTTAATTATATTTTTAGACACTAATTTCTTTTTGCAGTTATACTTTTCTGAAGGTTATCCATGCAAGTCTTAGACTGATGAAATAAGAGCTTCTGGAATCCAGGTTAAAACTGGGGGCACAGATGATAATAAAGGTGACTTGAACCTTTTTAGTAAATGGATAATCTACTTTCATCATCAAAACTAAAGCAAAACCAGATTTTTCTGTTGTTGTTTGGTGGCTCATGGGGTAACCAAAGAAAAAAAGAGCAAACTTACTGCAATACAAAATACGAAGCCATATAGTGATTTCAGACACTGTCCAGGTGGGCTGATTAACTGTTTACAAATACTTAAAAACGAGGAGGTGTGGGTGGCAATCTCTGTCTTAACACCACAGTAAGGCAAATGGAACTTTCTCTTTATAAGTTGCCAAATATAAGTGTATAGTATAGTCTTCAACCTAGAATATGTTCAGAAACACGAAAATGAAAAGGAAATTGTGTCCTTATTAAAATATTAAGTAATAACACTAGGCACTAATTCTTACTTTGTTTAAATGAAGACAAACAATGTTTCTGTAGTTGAAGTTTGATGTCGAGTTGTTCTTGGGGAAGGGGGGAAGTGGCACTCATTCATCTCTAGAAGAATTTGTATGCAGTACTTGAGAACTTACTACATGTAATATGGATAGTTGGTGTCTCACATGTAATATGCTTGTAAACTTCAATATCTGTCTAACGTGCTGAAGAGAATTTTCATACAAAATACTTAACAGAGCTCCTTTTTTATATGGGCTTCTGCACTATTGCTCCTGTTTAGAAGAGTTGATCTTCTATTCTGGTTGTAGTACTGTATGTATTCCTCTACTGTATGTAGGAATACGTGCAGTGTTTGATGCTACAGTGTAGGTATGCATTGAATGTTTTACAGGCATGTGAAGATACGTGACAGACTTCTAGAACACCAACAGGCAGTTAAGAAAAAAAATATAATTTGGGCAAGCATAATTAATGTGTCAGTATGGTTTTATCTCAAATGCTCCTTACATCTCAGATTAAAGTACATTACTTTAGATTGTTTGTACCTATTCTTTGGTAGTAGCCCTGACTTCACTAGCAGCTTTACAAACCACTGAATGAATTGCATGTAGAGGCCAGATGGAGCAATATATTGGAGTAACCTTATTTTTCTTTTTTTTTCTTTTTTTTTTTCCTTTTCTGTTGATAGAAGTTGTAGACTCTGCTTCACTAATTGGGCCAGATAGGTCTGACTGCTTCCTTAGATGAGTCAGCCTACACTTAAAAGATGTTTTTAACAATAAGGCTGTATTTCATTAGAAATGTTTCATGACAAAATTGTCTTTGGGTTTCTTGTTTGCCATTGCATATAGGATTTTAGAACTAAATCTGTTCTTAAAACAAAAATGCAGTAAGTTTAGAATATCTCAGTAATTTTTTAAGTGAGAGTTACTGAAAGTTTAACTTTCTCAAATGTTACGAATCGAGTTAATACGGAATTTAAAATCATACTTTGAGAAAACAAATATGAGATGGCAGCTATTATGACATTTTAGATGAAAAGAGAAAGCAGACAATATATTTGGAAATTAAATGCATCGCTTGATGTCTGTCTAACATTTTAGAAGTTGGCTTTGCTTCCATTTTGTGTAACTTTCTAAGAACGTGTCTTATTTTTGTACATCTAGTTCTTTACTAGTTCTTGTAAGTTTTCATCTGGAGAGAGGAAGAAAAGTTGTTGTGATGTTTACTGTAGGTGTTCTTACTCTAAAAGAAATGGTGATACAACCAAAACAAAGTAGTTCCTAGAAAAGGTCAAAAGTTCATCCTTGTACTTTAGTTTTATGAGTAAAAGGATAGTTGTTCTTAGTCCTGTATTTTACAGAAAAGGTCTGTCTTTTTCCAGCTACATTTCATATTTTTCCCTTTCAAAACACTGTCTTCACCAGTGCTCATAATTTTTCCTGCAACAGTTTGTTGCGTTTTTGCCTACAGCAGCTTATTATGTCAGTGTAACTCTGTTACGCTCGCACCTGTCGTTTCCTTCCTTGCTGTCATCTTGTCTTGGGCATGTATCGGAAACAGCTTTTAGACTTAGGGTCTGTGTTCCCTGAAATGACTCAGAAAGCATCGACTCTAATTGATTTCATCTCATCAGTGAAATATTTAGTGACGCTACACCATTCTTTTCACATAGCTTTGATTTGGTGCTTCTACATTTTCTTAAGCTTTTCGGAGACATATTCCTGTTGTTTGTCTTGGTTGCCATACAGCCCTAGATGTGCTGGACGTATCACAGTTATCTTTCTTGTAATGAATACCTATTGAACTTAGACATTTACGGCTAAATCGAATACTTCTTCTATGACACCTCAGCTCATTGTTCCAAAATTGCAACACTTCTGTTTAAAAGTAGACAATAAATGTATATATGCATCCTGAGGATTTAAAAGCTAATACAGTAGTTGTAGTATGAAAATAATTTCATTTCACTGCAACAATGTTTTCTGATGTGAAAATGCCAAAACACTTTGAATTGTAAAAGTATGTTCTTTGCTTATGGCAGTAAATGGAGGCCTCTGAGTGGAAGCTGACAACACATTTTCTTCAGCTGAAATGTCTGAATGAAATCATAGAATCATAGAATCATTAAGGTTGGAAAAGACCTCTAAGATCATCGAGTCCAACCGTCGACCCAACACCACCATGCCCACTAAACCGTGTCCCTAAGCGCCTCATCTACCCGTCTTTTAAATACTTCCAGGGATGGTGACTCAACCACTTCCCTGGGCAGCCTGTTCCAATGTTTAACCACTCTTTCAGTAAAGACATTTTTCCTCACATCCAATCTAAACCTCCCCTGGTGCAACTTGAGGCCATTTCCTCTTGTCCTGTCGCTAGTTACTTGGGAGAAGAGACCAACACCCACCTCGCTACAACCTCCTTTCAGGTAGTTGTAGAGAGCGATGAGGTCTCCCCTCAGCCTCCTTTTCTCCAGGCTAAACAACCCCAGTTCCCTCAGCTGCTCCTCAGAAGACTTGTTCTCCAGACCCCTTACCAGCCTCGTTGCCCTTCTCTGGACACGCTCCAACACCTCGACGTCCTTCTTGTAGTGAGGGGCCCAAAACTGAACACAGTATTCGAGGTGCAGCCTCACCAGTTCCGAGTACAGGGGCACGATCACTTCCCTACTCCTGCTGGCCACACTAGTTCTGATACAGGCCAGGATGCCATTGGCCTTCCTGGCCGCCTGGGCACACTGCCGGCTCATGTTCAGCCGGCTGTCGACCAGCACCCCCAGGTCCTTTTCCGCCAGGCAGCTTTCCAGCCACTCTTCCCTGAGCAAATGTAATGATAAATACAAGAATAGCCAGCATTGTGTAAACAAAGCTTAACTAGGGTTTTGTATATGTATTATAAGTCTGAAACCCCATTTCTAATGAAGAGCACTGCAAGAGACGGTTAAACTTCAGAGCAAATGCTGATAGCTTGTGTGACAGGTTGGCCACCTCAGTGAGAAGCCAGTGGCAGCCGTATGAAGTTAAAATAGTACTTTAGTTCTGACCATTTAAAATATTGTACTTGTAAACAGATTATTTTTAAATTATCTTTTTAAAGTGTATTAACTATAACTAGAAACAAAAGCTATTCAGGTCAGGGTCAACTGTGGAAAGCACAAACTGACTGAAGGTGGTTATTCTTTTGGTTTGTTCTTTTTCCTCACTGACTGACTTGCTTTTTAGAAATGTCAGTTACATGCTTAATTTAATAAATATGTAAGTGAAGCAAATGAGAAAGTCAAGTGTAAATGGGGAAAAAATGGCAAGAATACAGCATTGAAATAAATTATTTGAATCTAGTGGATCTTTAGCATTCAGGAAAAGGGATAAACGACTCCAACTGAGAGGTCACCTAACTGTGCACCACTTCGGTTTCTGAATGGACCAACTGATGTAATAGCCTGATAACAGATTATGCTAGGCATGCTGTATCATATGAAAGGCGCAGCAGTATACCTTGTTATGAATATTTCTAATGTGTTTTAAATAAAGTGATGGGATGATGTATAAGCATCCTTGATATCTGTGGCATCCTTGTTTTGTTTCTCCAAGCTGATAGAGATGGAGCTTAAAACAAAAACAAACAAAAAAAAGACTTAATATGTAAACATGAAGCATTTTTTGATAATGTGGGAGGAGCATTGGTATTCATGTATCTCTGAACCTTGTAGAAAAGTTTTAGCAATACATTTATGACAGTAGCCTCAACCTTTGTTTGTAAAAGTGAAGTCAGTTTTGTATGTGGGTTTACAAAGGTTTAACTAAGGCATATCAATAAATGGGTTTCTTCTGTGGGTTATAAATGAGAGGAAGTAGAATCTTTATAAACTTATAGAAATAGTAGAATTTATCTAATCTTAAGGTTAGACAGGTGAAAGGAAGTGAAGAAAAGTCATTCAAGATAAGTCAGTTATTAAATCTAGTATTGAGAAAGGGAGGTCAGGTTGGTATCCAAAGCATTCCCAGCTTCAGCAGTTACGTGGAAGTAAGGACCTATTGGAGCTGGCACTGTCATACATACAGTACCCCTAACCTTATAATGTGTCTCAGCCTGATTCTTATGCAAAAGGGGAGAGGCTTTCCTGAAAAAATTAATAAGTTGTTGTTTAGAGAAAACCTATTTTGAGGTTGATATTTACCTTCCTGAAAAGGGTTGTGAGATAATTTTGCAGCCATGGCCATACCACTTAGTTTATGATTCTTTAAAATGCGTGTTTGGTTAACCATACACTTGTGACTTTTTTCACTGATGAACAGCCTTGTGCAAACGAGCCACACACGTTCTAAAGTGCAGCTCACTGGCATGGATGTTTTTCTCCAAGTTAAATGCCATAGAAGTCCTCAAATTCAGTGCCAAAATGGTCTAGCAGTACTTAGACAAATATCTTTCGTTATGCTGTGTGACTCTTTCACTGGATGGAGCTACAATATTTAGTGGAACCTGAAATGCAGGCTAATCAAAACTAATCCAGATTCATTAATACAGTCTATCAGTAGCTAACTAGGATAGATTGTTAAAACAGATTTTCAAGAGATAATCCCTTAACACTGAGGAGTTGTAGGTTATAAAGGAACGACGGAAAATTTAAAAGTAAATAAAAACATACAAACCTATTTTCATGTGCCCAGAACTCTTGGTAAAGAGGTCATTGCCTCCACTGGAAAAAATATTTAAGGGTTCATAAGTTGGTAATCACTATGATCTAGCGCATTTGCTCTCTCCTCCTAGCTTTCTTTTGGGTAACTTCTGTTTTTGGTGTCCATGCTAAACCATTGGGGTAGGGTAGTTAGTTCTGCCACGTTGAGGAGGGAAGAAGGTAGTACATCTAGGAGAGCATATTCAAATTTTATCTGAAGATTTAGTGCTTGTTTTTATTATCACTTGTAAAAGATGCTGATGTATTTTAAGATTTATCCAAGAGCATTTCTTCAAATGACTTGGAAGTGGCTAGTCTAGGGAGGATGTTGGTCTTGTTTAATTCATCTCAGGGAGGATATTCTCTTGTCTGATTTTCCAGCTGCTGCACACGTTTGTAATACCCATGCCTTCCCTTTTCCCACTTTTTCAACAAAAGTAACCTTCCACTTCTTCAGAGTACTAAGAGAATAAATTTTATGGGAGGACAGTGAGACCACTGACTTCGTTCTTTCTGGAAGACAAAATTAAGCCAGGGTTTAGGCTTTTCCAATACAATAAATGTTGGTCCAGAGACAGCAAATGTTTATTCTGTTCAACACTGAGCTGCTGTTTACATTTCAGTGGAAGAGGGAACAGCTGGGGCAGAAGAGCAAGGGAGCAGTCATTAGTTTCCTTCACATTTTCTTGATTAAAATCACAGGGGGAAAAAGCACTGTCACAAAAAACCCACACGCCCTTCTCAAAATAAATAACGCTGTAAAAGAACCTGGATGGCTTTTTAAAAATTGAGACGTTCTGGTCACAGTGAGACAGCGGGCGCTTACACATTCAGTATAATGACACAACACACAATATTCAGTAGCGTTTTATGTAGTTCCTTGATCTGTAGTTTAGACTATTACATGCAGTATATGATAGCAATAACAGAAGATTAATTAATTTCATTTGAGAGGTGACTAAATTATCTTCAGTAGTCAAAATGCTTGTTAATGGTTCAGTTTTCTACTTTGCTGTCATGCTGCTTGGTTTTTTCCTTCCTTGACGTTTGTTCTGCACACCTTAGCCGATAGAAGATTCTTTGTCTTTGCAGTCATGGAGCCTCTCTTGTAAAAAGCCGTAATGGGAGAGTACATCCCTGCCTGTACACAAAGGTGTTGCTACTGTTCTCTGCCGTGCACAGCCATTTTAATCTGAATGGGAAATCTGTCTAGGGACCCGAGTACAGTAATTAGCAGTTTCTTCAGAGTGTCAGAGCAGAATTACCATTGTAATGGTTTAGCTGGAGGATAAAAGGATTGAATTTGGGTCTGCCTGCCTGCCAAACTAAATGAGTTGCCATGGGAATTTTCAAATATAAGAGGCGTTTACTTAAAGCAATTTGGCGGGTTTGAATAAACTCATAAATTACGGGTTTTAGAGGAGAGATCCCTGCTTTCTCTGGTATAGGCTGAACAGCAAAGAAGGCTGTTAGAAAGCTGCTTACATTCTTAACGAGAATAAGTTGATCCATGCTCCCGTGCAGACTATCAGCTTGTTAAGGCTAAACTGTTTCTGCTAAATACAGTACAGTAAGCACATTTTGAGAGACAGAGTTTGCAACAAATCCCTGGAGTAAAAACAAAATCTGATTGCTCTAAACATAAATTGAATTTCCTTTGCTAGATTAGATCTATTTTCAAGTAATGCTATTAAAAATGGTTCTCTGTATTGTTTCAATAAACATTAACCTGCTATTGATTTCAGCTTTCCTCTGTGCATGTAATATTTATTACAACACTTGTCAAATCTGCTTCTGAAAGGGGAGGAGGGCACTGAAGGTTTCTTTTGAAAACAAATAAGGTGCTATGGCCCTTCGAACTGTTTTTTTCGGGTCACATGTAAATGTTTTCCCAGCTTAGGCCTGCCTTTGCTCAGAAGGGAGTTGGGCTTTGACCTGCTGACTTCTTTGTCAGCACCAATGCTATTGAAATGTGAGAAGATGGACTTGGTGCTTTCACAAATGCCTCAAGTGATGAACATCACTTATGCTTGTTTAACCTTCAGTTGTGCTCAAGAAGTCAGCCGTAGTAGTAAGAACTGATGAGCAGTGTTTTGCACGGCTTGTTTGGAAGCATGTGTTAATGTTCTCCTAGCCACTTAGATTTGATAACTTAAAGAAATAGGGAAGCTTATACATGCTTGAATACTTTGATACTAGATTTAAAAATATCTATTCTAGGACATGTCATACTTGGAATAGTATGGAATATTTTTCCCCAAAATGATTTTTATTGGGTGTATAGCTTAAGGCTTAAATGTTCCCTTGTCATCCTTTTTAGTACATATCTCAAATCTTTACTCATCATAACTATTAAGTTATAGTGGAGGAACTAATTAAAAAGAGAGCAGTACTGCCATAACGGCAGTAATTTAGACTTTTGTTTAAAGCAGTAAAAATATGCTTAGAACTCCTTGATATAATCTTACATCACTAGCAGGAATCCTGTAAATTAGCAAGGGAAAATAGTGAATTTGTGCTGGTGATTCAGTAGTTGAACAGCTGCTAAGTTCTAACAAATTCCTGAACTCTTACTAATGATGCAGCTGAAACTCTGTTTGGTAGCCTCAGGGTACTGTTTCTGTGAAACTTTAGAAGTATCTCCAAAGAAATTAGATGAAGACAAGAGCAGCATTTACTATTACTAATACTCAGAATTTTAGCTGTTCATTTAAAGTTACTTTGAGAACTATTGGTTCCTCATATTGTTTGTGCTCCAGAGTGTGCGTGCTTAAAATTGCCAGCTAATTGATTTCATAAGACTTGACCCCTCCATACTTTCTTGGATGAGTTAGTAGAAGGCAACAGCAAAATTTAAAGGTATTATCTAAGTGTTTGTGAAGTGGCTTGCAAAACTGAAACTATGAATAATTCTACACTCTGTATTATCAAAGATGCTAAATGATTAGAGGACATTAACAGCATTTGTAAAAAAAAAAAAACAAAGTGTCGAAAAGGCAGTACTACACAGAATGTTTGGGATGCTGGATTGAACTGAGCGCATCACTTAGACACATAGTACCAATAGCTTACAGCAGCTCTGCAAATCAACGCTATTTGCAGAAACCGGGCATTAAAAATAATGGGCTTATTGGTATTACAGTTTTCAAATTTCATACTCTGGGATTTTTTCTGCATTTCAGAGTTTTGGTTCCATAGGTTGGGGGGCTTTGGGACCTATCTTAGTTCAAGTCTTGTGCGCTCTTCCTCTCCTGCCTTCTGCTTGACTTGCACAGCTGAGGTGGAAATAAGTGACAATGGGAGCACAGGAACAGCTTAAACTGTTTTTTTCTGCCAGGTTGGATGTTGGGATAGGGTTATTTGATAATTACTGATAGCTGAATCTGGGCTACATAGTATGATCTTAGTTTTGTAATACCTCGGTGGAAAGTGGGGGGGAAAAGTGGAATCGCTACCTAATATTTCACTTAATTTTTTATGAAGGTTTTTCATAACCTGAAATTATTGATCAGTCACATCAGAAACATCCTTCTCCGGAGTGAATGAAGGCACACATCAGACAGGTTACCTGATAGAAGATGGATATTTTCTTTGAAGGATGTTCTCTTTTACCTCATGAGCAGTGCAGAGAGAAACCTTATGGTTTTATCATCTAAAAGTATGACATATTAAAAAAACCTAGATAGGAGTCAAGTTATCTATTATGTTGTCTTAGGTGAAACTGAGCTGGACCTGCTGAGATCTGAATCTGATTCCAACTACAGTATGTTTTCATGAGACGTGGTGAGCCTGTTTAGCAGTTAGAAGCAAATCCCCTTTCTGCTTCACTGCTGAATCCAACTGCAGACTTCAACTACTTATTTTGTGGATGGATATAATAAAATAGCACTTGTCAGGCCTTTCTATGAGCTGATTTTATTTGCTAAATGGTAGAAAAGTAACCCACAAAATTTTCTGGTGATTTTTGAGAGATAAGTCACATTGCTGAATATCTCACAAGCAACAGAGCACACAGAGGAGCATCAAGGGCATGGACACAGAAAAGGTGGGAATACCACAGTGGGGAAGAAGTGGGAAGCTATGCAAAGTACTTGTTCTCTGTGTTTAATTTGCTGTATTTCTAGGGTTCTTGGCTCCTGCTGGTCCAGGAATCCAGAGAATCAAAGAAACATGCATTCTGCTAGACCAGTAGGAGTAGCAGCTGTTTCTTCTCAAGGCACTCCCCCTTTTCTGATAAATTCTCTGAAAGTATTTTTATCCATTCTCCATTTAATTTTGCTTCTGCTGGGGCATTGTTATATTGGCCTCTGATCTTTAGATTCCAACAGTTTGTTTCTTTCTGCAGTTCTTTTCACTTAGTCACTAACTTGTAAGCTTTTGGGAGTAGAAGCTATGCATGCGTATTGCTGGCATCTGAAATCCAGATCAGAATAGTGTTTATATACTGTTATGCTAAAATTAACATTGCACGCAGAGGCATGAAGATAAAATGCATCATCCAAAGTCATACAATTCTTGGCTAAAAAAAATCAACAGTTCTCACCTAGGATAGTTCTATAGAAGAATATAATACAGAAAAAGGAAAAAATATTAATAAGGAAATTGATTTTTTGTAGGGTCCTCACACTATCAAATCATGCATTATTTTCAGTTTGTTAACATGGAGCTTTGCAAGTACTGGATATACTATTTAACTGGTATGGATTTAAAGTTGGTGGTCTAATGTGTAAAAATTACCAGTTTAGGATGATGATGGTTTAGAAGAGATGTAAAATTAGTATTTTTCCGTGTTTTTAGAACACGGAGTGTAAATACCAAAGAAGCTCAAAAGTCTCCAAAACATGAATGCAGATATTTATAGTAGTAAGTAAATGGTTGAGATTGTAGCCTTTGCTTCTGGTGAGAAAATCTACAAATGGAGAAAGCATACTTCACATAGTTTAAGGTAGCTACTAGAGGAGTGTGTTTAGTACAGTTGGTCAAGGAAGCTATAATGGTATTCCTCCACTGAAGGTCCGCATCAAGAGGGAAGAAAATCAGAAAGGAGAATGATTGTAAGTAAAGAGAAATGGGCAGAAACCGAGTAAAATAAAAAACAGTATTGTAGAAGAAAGAGGAATAAGAAAAATGAAATTAAATATTTTAATATGAAAACAATTCAGTTGGTTGTCAGATGGTGGATTCCAGTTAGAAAAGAAAAATCCGTGTTTCTAGTTTGGAAATTAGACCGCTGGGCTTCAGAATTAGCAAGACTAAGACTCCAATTCCACATGCAGCTAAGTCAATTGACAGCTCTGCACAGGGAGGTCTCAACTCCCCTCAATCTCTCCTCTCTTATGCTGGCACACATTTGAGCCTGCAGTGAGCTCTTTCAGTTTTGTAATCTGGCAGAAAACTATTCAGATTTTTTAAAAAAATTGTCTTGCCGGATTAGCCAGTTGACATGGCTCGGTCATGGATACAGTGGTGGATATAGTGGAGCAACAATGAGGGAAGAGTAGGATTGTGACAACCACCAGTTAAATTGGTTTAAAGTACCACAGGAGTGCCAGCAGAGAGGCTTTTTACATCTTCAGAAATAATTTTTGACTCCTTTGACAGCAGTGTAAAACCTCAGCCTAGTCGTCCAGAACTAATTTGTAGCCTGGGAAAAAGTCTTAAGATGGCATTTTAATTTTTTACGTTCTAGCATCGGCTGTTGTGTTTTCTAGGTAAACTTGTCTGAACATGTCTCCTCTGAACTTATTCTCTGTAAGTTTTCCATCTCATTGATTCCTGTTCCATTCTCTGTTTTTTAAGGTCTCAGCTTTCTGAACTCAATCATGTGCAGATACACAGCAGCTTATTTTTACACATTCCGGAAACAAAATTCCATTCATTTTTCCATTTATTTGAATCACTTCAGAATTGCCCTAGCTTCTCAGGCCATTTGGACCTCAGTTGTCTGTATTTCCCTTGACTTAAGGAAAAGGATTTCACTTGTCTCTTCTCGTTGATGATGAGTAAATTCTTCAGTTACTCTCAGATAGTGTCCAGAAACTTGCATTCCTTTTTAGGTTTGCTTCTTAATTTTTCAGCCACATCTTGTAACTGAAAGCTTTAATTGTACTTTTTCTGGGTTTTTTGTTGTTTTTTTCTGTTTTTTTAAAATTATTATTTCTATGTATAATTTTTACACACATTAAAGGAGGTTTTTAATGCAAAATACTATGTATAAGGATATAATACATTAAGTTAGAGAATATGTGATTTTAGGTATTATTTTGAAATATTCATGAGATTCCAGAGTTCAGGAGATTAAGAGGGACTAAGGTGACTTATCCTGTGGTAGAAAATGTATTTTAAGCTGCTTTTGCTTATTGGTGTGCACCTTGTCTACTGGAATATGAAATTATAATTCTACGGTCTCTGAAAGACAGTTTAATTGTACTTATTTCAAATACCTAAAGGGAAAGAATTGGTTTCTAATGATTGGATTAGAACAATAAGTGTTTAGAAATCCCAGAGTGTCTGAACAATATTTAAACAGATTTATACAGAAAGACGTGAAAAACAATAGAGGATGAAATCTAGAAATGGGAAAATGGGAGAGTTTTACTTGTATAACAAGGACTCCAGGATCATTCTGCAAACAGGTGGAAATTGCGTATCAATATGCAGTTGACAATACAATATGGAGTGAGGGGGATGGGTAAGGCACCTGGTGAAAGTGCAAGAAGAAAGTAAGTTACCACTTGAACAGTTTGGTGTTATTAGCGTGGATTTCTTTTTTTAATATTAAAATTTCTTGTTCTCTGCAAAGGTGATACAATATGCATTTGGCATTTAAGGTTAGTTGGAAGGCTACAAGGGAGATCCTATGTAGAGATATTGTAGGGTTATCCTACCAAGAACGGTTTCCTGAGCGTGACATGACAGCATTGACCCAGGGTGGCTCGGTGACTGTGGTTTGTTTCAGCCACAGTTCAGGTACTCAGCTGCTTAGAAAACGAAAAACGTTAAATGAATTTTTGGTGTAATACGTGATCCAGAGTCTGCAGCAAGCTGTTCAGATACAAGACTATAAAATATGTGAAGATCAGCAACAAATAGAAGCACAGAAGTCTTGATTATTTCTGTCCCAGTATAGCCTTTAACTTGCAGTGAAATTTGATCAAATTTATACTGTGAGTCCTGCTAAATGGTTACTTAAGTGTAGTGTCTGTGTTTCTGCTGAGGAGGCAGATTGTTAAATCAGTGTATTGTGCAGCAGGGAAGGATGGTGAAATTAATTAAGATAGGCCTGATACATACTCCTCTCATTCTAGGACAGAAAATTAGACTTAAAGAACTTAATTGTTCTATCATGTAGGTTCATTTAATTATTATATAGAAAACAAATGCTAATTAGTAGATTCTGGTAACGTAGCATTTTAGGAAAGGAAAGGTGAAAAAAATCTGGTCAATAATTTCTTTGGGGACTTTCCAGTAGGTTAACCAGTCCTTTATTTTGGCAAGTCTCTCATTGATACTCGGATACCTCGTGATCCCAGTCCCTTCTGGATAGAAGACTATATCGTGTTTGTTATACTACAGTCTCTTCTGTATGTGAACTGTCGTTACCTATAATTGCTTGTGGGAGATACAGTTCTGAAACATGGCCTGCATATAAAAAATGGTAGATTCTGTTATTTATGCAAGGCATCTGAACAGTCTTGGGCGGGGGGAGTAGGTTTTACCCCAGACTCCAGAAAACACTTTTTATCAAAACAGTTTTGTTGTGGGTTTTTTTTTTTTTTAAATTAAACAACAACAGTTTTAGGAAAGTTTCTCTAACTATGCTATATATGTATAAATTGCTGAGATACATATTTTTGTGCAAATTGGTAAATAATGGAAAGGTATTTTTATTGCAATTGAGTAACCTTTTTTCAGAATGTAAGGGTTTTTTTTAAGTGCTAGTAATACTTTCAAAACTAAATGATTGTTACTGTTAATGTCTTCTAATTTTAATATTAAGAATTTATAATCGGCCCTTAAAACATGCAGCAGAATAAAATTTCATATACAAAGTTGTGAATACCTTAAGAAACTTCTTTTGTGTTACTACGTTATGAAAAATAGGTGGTTCTTATTTGTTAAAATCTGTATGTTAAATACTGACCTTTAAGTATGTGATAAATTCCCAAAGCCAAAGAGGTGAGTATCTTGAAACAAGAAGCTGGTTTAATTTTCTTTAACACAACCAATGCATCTTACTCCAGCTTCAAGTAACATTTTTTTTCCCCAAGAACTATAATGAATAATTAAAATAAGGCTTGCATATCTTTGGATTAATCTGGATGATTACACTGGTAAATTATGTGACTGCATTAAAAAAAAAAAGTCAAATTATCACTTCTGCTATTCTGGAGTAGTTACAAGAAACTGAAGTATGTTGCATGATTTTTTATGATTTACTAAGAATCCACTAATCTTTTGTAACTCAAGATGCTAAGATTAAAGGAATTGATTAAAAAATGGAAATCTGTTGCATTGTATATTTTTCTGTAATACTTATAAATGTCAAAAGTCTTTTGGCTAAATGTATGAGACTTTGCCTTAAGGCTTTTTAAATTATTTTTAATGCTAAATTTATGTTACGTAGAAATAAAATAATGATACAAACTGATAGAGGAAACTTTCATGCCTTCCCTCGGCTCTTATGTGACAGCATGAATAAATGTTCACGGCTAGCTGGAGTCCAAGCCGCCTTTTGTCAGTTTATCATCAAATGAGTGCTTTAATAGCTGATGCTCTTACCTGATAGACAACTCACAGTACACACATACGGCTGCTCCTCGGCAGCACATGCTCCTAATAGCAGCCTTCAACAGCAAGAATGGCTCGCCTTTCATTCTTGGGGCTGGAAGGGTTCCTTGCCTGGGAGATAGGCACAGGTTACAGCTCTATTTGTGAATAAGGGAATGTGGTTAGTTGGTCAGGTGGGCCCAGCGGTGCAGCTCCCTGGGGAAGAGGCGCTCCTCAAAGGCCCTTTGTGCCAGCCTCCGCCAGGCAGCGGTGAGTTCTCGCTCCTGTCTCTAGAAAATAAGCATTGGCTGGTCTCTCAAAGCTGAAAAGAAAGCTCAATAAATAGCAAAGAAAGCCTTCTCCCTAGCAACACACTGCCTTGAGCAGCTTGAGCCTTCAAATGGAAGGTCATATGATTGACATATTTCTCCCCTAAAGAGAGTGCACACAATTAGTTTTTTCACTTCTCTGTTTTTAAGCTGTGTGAAAGCGGGTTTTAGCCAGCCGTACAAGAGAGGAGACTAGCCAGTTGGAATACTACCACCCCCTCCCGGACTTCATCAGCTCTGAGAGTTCAAGAAGAACAGGAGAGTCACCTGTGGTGTTTATGGAAGAGTTAACTCTGATTTTTAAACAGTAACATTTATAGTAGAGTACCAGTAAAATGCACATAAGACATATATGTGATATTATATTCAAGAGAGCTATGGGTTGCTCATATACTTGTTAGCAGCTGGAAGTAATTGTGAGCTTTTAGTTCTCATTCACTTTTTAGCAGCTGTTGAGAATTACTGAAAGTATATACTGAGTGCATAGGTCCTTTCAGACTTTCAATGTTGTGTTTCCTCAGTTGGACTAGAAATTTAAAACTTAGGTCAGTTGACTTTTTGGGCATCTTACATTAAAAAAAAAAATTCTTTCTCTAGATGGTAGTTTTATACAGAGTTCTAAATTAAACAGTCATTAGAAGACTCTACCTTAGGGGTTGTGTGTGTGTGCGTGTAGAAGATGACACGTGTCAACAAAACTGTGCCATTGCACTTTCTGTTATTTTGAAAATAAAACAATTTATGCAAATGTTTTACAAAAGGGAAGGTAGGTGAAATGCAGAAACAATTCTATTTATCACATTTAGCTGTCATGATTCTTGTTGAAAATGTGACTACAGCAGTAAGCGTGACAGTCTAAAAAGCTATTGGAAGACCACTGCTCCCTGAATACTAATGTTTTATAATTGGATAAGCCTAAATATTCGTGTTTTTACTCTGTATTGTGATACATGAATTTATTTTAATTAGTCAGTATTACCTTTTCAGGACTTCTCAAACTGAAGATAAAAATGTCTTAAAAGTTATGACTGCAGCTTGAATTCCCATGTGGTAGTCCGCAGCCCTGAATCCTGTGTTTAATGAAACACATAAGAGAAAGTACACTTGAAAGATGTGTACGAATTCACAGCAACAGTCTTTGTACTCCTCATCACCAGCAATTAGTTTTCTTTTGTTGCTCTAAAGAGAGACACTTGTCACGTTCTTTCTAGGTTACTAAATTTGATCTGAAATGTCACTTTTCGTACAGATTTTTATTTGTTTATTTATATCTGAGTGGGAATAGATTAAAAACATAATGGACATGTTTTCCATATGAAAACATGGGGTCGTATTTCAGTACCATTTTGAGAATGAAAGGCTTTGTTTATGTACTAAAACATTAGCATAGCTGCAAACAAAATTAGCTGGCACTGGAGTCTCTAGAGTTTACAACAAAATACTAGTTTTGAAACCCCTTAATGGGGTTTGTTTCCCCCTCCCCCCCTTGCTATCTGAGTTCAGTGTCTTTGCACTTAAGGGAAATTTAAAGCTACTCAGAGTGTATAAACTCAAACTGAATAGAAACTTCCTGGGATAACAGAGGAAAAATAAATGTTACAGGTCAGGCCACATTTATTTACAAGTATTTTAATTAATCATTCCATTGTTATATTTGTAACAACTGCCTCTCGTCTGTACCTATTAGAACAACCACCTTTATCATAGGTAGTTGTGTAGCATAAGTTGGTTAAATTATTTTTGTAAAACTCAGGTGGGTTAAAGCATTTGTCCTGATACAAGTGGAGTGTGTCAACGCAGTCTCGAAGTGTTTTGGCACCATTCAGCCTGTTCAAAAGGCTACAGCTGGAATAAAGACCTGCATAATACAGGTCGTCTTTGATTTCTGCTCTGTTCAGATTCCTAGGATGTTCGTGGTACTCAAGATGTTGCTTGTAGAGCCGTATGTGGGAAATTTGTCCCAGAGGCTTGCTGAATGAGGTATCTCATTCAGTGTGCTTATGGCTTAGCTCCTTCTTTCAGAATTAAACTAACCAGTGAGGAGGAATTTTGAATGTCTAGCATTCCAAAATTAGAAATACCAAAAATAAAGTGTTTAGCTCTGAAAGTTTTTTAACTGGGCTTGCACATTACTAAAAATAGATCTAATGCTTTATATTGCATTATTGATAGCTGTTTCATTTGAATCTTAATGCAAATGTTAGCAAATGTCTATACTGACAAATCTGAATGTATTTGAGTAGAATTCTGTCTTTTTGAAAACATTTTAGAAGGTACTATATAAATGTTTTTTTCTTTCAGGATTTTTGGGGGTTCGGTGTATATATATATGTCATGAAAGATGCATTCCTGTTCTGGAGCTTTATGAATTGCTGAAGCTGTTCTGTGTGGTGTATAGAGATTCTTGTCACTGATTTTATTAACACCATTAAAAGGTTGAGGTGCGAGGGTTTTTTTTTGAATGATAATTAAAAAAAAAAAGGCTAAACAAAAAGCAAATTCAGGAATTAAGTATTGTCGAGTGTCTAGTATAACTGACCCAAGGGACCTTATTTCCTTGAAAGCCCCAAACCCTGTGATTTAAATACAAGTCCATCACATCTGTCCTGAAGAGATGTTGGGACAGACATAAAAATCCATTAAGGTCAAGCAGAATGCTACTGGTGATTCCCCCCCCCCCCCCTCCAAATATATTGACAACTAGTACCCAGAGGGTAAATGGTGAAGCAAACCTGTAAGTTCCACTGATGCTGTATTTCAGTCTGGCTTATAAAACGTGCTTCATGATGATTTTCTGCACCTTATCTGTATGTTCTTCTTGCAGAAATGGAAAATAGGGGAGGGAGGGCATAAGGACTCTCAAAAATATTATTGGTAAGCCAAGTATCATGATTAAACAGGGATATGTCAGATAAGGTGATGGGAAGTGTAAAAAGATATGCTGCCTTTTCCCCCTAGTGTATCTTTAACATTATGACCAATGAATTTGTCAAGTGAAACAGCACAGTCGTCTTTGCATATCATTTGAACTGAGAGCTTGCTTTGAAGAAGATAAGCAGACTCTGTTGCCCAGAAGAAGTAATGATGCTAATTTATCTTTGCCTGTCCTCACAGGCATAGCAGTGTGCGTCCGTGTTGAAAAGGAAATAGAGAAATAACTGAGATACAGCTTGCCACCTATTCGATGCCACAGTATTGTTGATGGCATACAGGGCTGTAAGAAATATGGCTGGTCGTAAAGTAGTGATTTATTTTACTTTGTCTGAAAAGTATTTGGAAAAGTTCCCTCTGATATAAGAATAGCTGCCAAATTATGCCAGAAAAAACTCTTTGGCAAATTCTCCTCGGCGTGAACAAAGCTACGTTACAGGCTTTCTGCTCCATCACCATCAGAAGTGTATAATCAAGGATGAGAAAGTCTAAGTAACACATGTTTACCAACAACTAACTACCAATATTTACATTCCGGGCATGGGAAACTTGGAAGTCTTTGTCAAATTTTTTGAGGGAAAGGGATGATGGGATGTTTTCCTTAACACTGAGTAATAGAGTAGCTTGCCAGAAGTAAAACCCTTTACAAAAGTGAAATCTGATGTCTTGCAGTAGGTAATTGATCAATAGTTCAGGTACTCACATTCAGTTTCTTTTAAAAAGCTCTTTTCTTTGTGTTTTACATCTGGTAACCTGTCATCTTGCCTAGGATTTCATTGCCATAGATACTTCAGTCTTTTAACAACTTAGATGCAAAAAAAAAAAAAGACCTTCCAAGCATAGAATAAATTTCAAGCATGTATACCTTAGCTTCAAGTATTCCAATGTGTTTTCGCCTATGATCTTTTATAATATATTTTACAATATATTGATGTCTAAGATCTGTTTTTTGTTTTAATACGTGTATGTCTAGGAATTTGTAGTATATTGTTTGTGAGATTTTTTGTTTATAAATTATGAATGGAAGGTTTTTGTCCCTGAATGGAGACGTTCATGTGTAAAGGCTGTTTAAGTGGCGCATGGTATGTTAGGAATACTTACTGATCTACAAGTGAATTGCAGTGGAACATTTTTCTTTGTCAGGGAGATAAAAGCATTCCAGAGTCCGGAGAGTCCAGCAAGTGTCACAGCGCAAGCCTCCAAGCTGCAGCTGTGTGGCTATATAGCAGCTGGGGACTGTAGGAAGGCAGGGTGACAGTCCCCTGAGGGGCAGTAGCGCCTCCCGGATAAGAAGGATAAGATCAGTAGCAGTAAAATATTTCGGTGGTGCTATTGTGTTTTACCAAAATTTGTATTAAATCACTAAATTGCAGGTGGCTTATGCTATACAGATATGCAGTTTAAAGAATAATGAAAGTCTTTGAATTTAATGTGTGTATTTTCAGAGATATGGTGGTAGAAAAGTTAGGTTTATTGTATGTGGTAATTGTAAATGATTTTTCTATTTGAGGAAGAGTTTTAAGTATCTATTCTTGTTCATTAGTATAGTGTTCTTCCATAACTGCAAAGTTCTCTGCCCTTCTGTTTGGAGTGTGTGTAAAATTATTTAATGCCTTACCTGTGTACTAAAAAATACAGTGTGTTATTGGCAAAACTCTCTACCTGAAGTAAATGTGGAGAAAAGCGTATGGTCTTGGACAAAATGTGGTAGCTGGAAGAGGTGTCTCTGAGGGTGGTAGGAAAGGTGCCAAGCTGCTGTTGAATATTGCTGTTTAACCAGAGGCTTCTCTGCACGAGAAGTTGCTGAGGTGCTTGGAAGGTAAGTGCTGCTCTTTGGTGCTCTTGCGTTGCTGAGGCTGCCTGGTCATTCTTTGCATGAGCCTGGTGGGACAGGCCTGCTGCAGTTGGCTGGGGGAGACCAAGACTGATTTTTGGCTGCTGTATTCGCAGTTGATTTATGCATCATTTTGCTTCACCATCGTTTCCTCTTCCCACTTGCTGCACCTGCTCTGATCCTGGAAGGATAGCCCTGAAACAGCTTACAAAGGACTGCTCCCTTAACCAAAGCCAGATTTGGCTGCATTTGGTGCAAGATAAAACTGTCTGCAGCCTTTCCTAGGGTTGGGCTTGGTTCAGTTCATGAGAATTCAGCTGAAGTGCAGGGATGTGTGACAGGATTGCAAAAATGTCGTGCAAAATGCATGACATTTGGAAGCTAGACTGTCTATGTAAGTCACTAACATCACTTAAATAAGTGTATCTATATTATTATGAATGCAGGAAAAAAGTATGTTTGTTATATTTTCCAAAGTAGTTACTTTAAAAGGAAAATGAGCGTTATACAGGGAAAGTATATATGTTTGTACAGAAATGCTGAAAGCCTTCCCTGCCAGCGTTGGTAAAATCAGAGTACGTTCTGAGACTTAGCCGGGTAAGACTGCGAGGCTCAAGGAGCTCTGTCAGGATAAGGCACCCCTGCTATCATACGAGCGAGTGGATTGCTTGGTTTGTGAATTAACTCAGCTGCAGTCACCTTCCATGTGGGTCAGTTTGGGTTCGGCAGCAGTATGGCGGGGCAGTATGGGTACTGACTGACTCCACTGGATGCCAGCTCGTGGATCTCTGCTCTGTAGTAAACATTGCTACTTGATCTTTCTTTTCTTTTAAGATACTATCTTTCTTTCCTTCTCTACTGTAATTTATTATAGGCTTCTCAGGGTTGACTGTACACAGAATCTAACAGTCTACCTGTCACTTCTGAAGACTGTTGTCATCTTCTGAAGTCTTCATTGACATAGCACAGTGAATATAGACTTCCGCTTGGAGACTGTATGCCTGTCTGTCTTCCACCTCGATACCATATCTATCTAGTGTGTGCATGTTTTGTGTATAAATAAGAGGCTAAACTGTATGATATGCTTAAGGGCACACTGTATGTGTATGAGAATCTGAGGCATTTAAGTGCCTAATAATAATTTCAGAAGCAGTAGTTAAACAAAAGAATTCTCTGAGGATCTTGGGGTATTTGAGGTTGAAGTATAGCTTAGACATTGATAATGAAAAGAAGTCATTAAAAAAAAAATTGAGTGCTTTATCTGAGCTCCCTATTTCATGACATGAAACAAGCTCTTACTAATAGCAGTTTATTACATAACTGCATTCCTCTTTTTTTTTAAACAGACAGTATTGCCCAGTGTAGGAGACAGAATTGTGGTTTTAATTGGGCATCAGTATGGTCAGTGGTGTGTATTTCACTTGAAATTGTTTCAATTTGGGAAGTGTTTCCCCAGAGACTTCATGTAGGTGGCACTTGTAGTTGGTAACTAGCATTTTGAGCCTTGTGACTAATAATCCTACTCTGATAAAGATTAGAAAACAAGTAACTTAAAATGGTAGTGGTCAGTGGCATTTGGTCTCCTTCAGGTCTTTTTATTGCTAGCCCAAGTAGAGCTGAGTTACTGTGAGGAGTACTGGCTGTGTGTTCACAAAACCGCTGTTGTCTGTGCACGGTTGGCTTTGTTAGGATTTACTGCTTGTGTCTCTTCAGTGTTTGTATTCGGTGAGCAGTTGCAAGTGCTTACATTTAAAGAATTATGTTTCAAGATACCATTTAAGGTTTTTTCTTAATCTGCATGTTATATTGTACATGAGAAATACAAGGAAATCACTGGAGATTTAGGAGGATGAGAGGTTAGAGTCAATCACTTGAGCTTCAATTTAGTAATGCAAATCTGGCTTTAAGTGACCTTATTGATGTTTGCTCTAAGTAGCTTCCTCTTGGTACAAATGACTGAGCTTTGTTGTAGCTATTGTACAGGTAATGTACTGTCCCTTTAGAGATTGCCTTTGTATCCCTGATGCAACCTCTCTTTGCTTTAACAGCGAGTGCCTGCAGAAACGCCTGGAGCTAAGATAGATTGCATCGGTGTGCCTCATTTGATCATCTGTCAGCAAGGAAGAGAGAGCATAGGGCTGGCAAAAAAACATGTGCCCATTGCTCTATCCCAGCTCTTGGAAATTTGAGGGTTTGGCTATTGGTGAATGATGTTCAAGCCGAGAGCTTGATGCCACAGAATGAAGGACGTGACAGCATTAGCTGAGAGGGTCCTGATCGCTTCTGTGACTTACACCTTAAAGAGTGGTGGCAAGCGACTGTTGCAAGTTTAGGGTGTGAGGGGGTAGCAGGATTTTGAGCAGTACTATTAGGGTGGTGCAAATAGTGCTAAGCACCCATGTCTTGAGGAGATAGTATTATATAATAAACAGTGCCATCTTCTGGGAGGAGTCGGAATGATGCCCTTGCGGTCAGCATTAAAGATGTTTTTAAAGTGTGTTTTTTTTGTTTGGGTTGGTTTTTTTCCCTCTCTATCTAATGAATGCTTTAAAAAACAAAATACCAGTAGTTGAAAGACAGTGTTAGTGTCTAGTAATGCAAGTCCACATCTGTGAATTATCACTGATCCGGTCTTTCAAGAAAAGTTTTAAACTATGTTTTGGAGTCTGTTTAAAAGAACAAAAGTTTATCAGCTGCTGAGCAGTACTCCAGAGAAGTAAATCTCAAAAATAAAAGTTAAGGACTTGGTCTGCTTTGTATGCTGATGTCCATTATTATTTTTGTAAACATACTTTGTAAAACTTAGATAATTGCAACATCTTCTCTCATAGGAAGCATAGTGACCTATAGGAAAATGTAAAAGATCCAAAGTAAGAACAATTACTTTGTCTGTCTTTTATTGCTTTTAAGTTGTTATAACTCCTTCTTTTGGGGATGTCAGAAGGGAAAAAATGTTTTCTGTCTTAAAATTATTATCCTATAAATAGTTACATTTGGGAAATATTCACTGTGGTGCAAAATCTGGGATTAGAGTTACTAAAATTATCCTAGCAAGTGGAATGTAAGATTCAGCATTTACTGAGACTCGTTAATGGTGTCAGATCAATCACCTGAACTCTTATTTGGAGGAAGTGAGCAATTTTAGCAACATTAATGGAACTATATGGGAGATGCAGCTGACATTGTGAGGAGGTTTTTTTGTTACACACTTTCAAATAAATAAATAAATAAATAAGTAAAGGAACCCAAGCAAAAAGCCAATAGCAAAGTATAACCATTATGGCAGGGGGGGAAGAGAAGAATCAAGGTGTTAAAAATGTTTATTGCTAAAATAAATTAGTTAAGGTATATCCAGAATGACAAGAATTTGCAAACTCTGGATAGGCAGATAGATTTGGAATTGTTTTTATTGCATCATGATTGTCTGGGTAATTTACCAGCAAAGGTGCAATGGAATAATAGTTTCTTAAGTAAGTAAATAAATAAATAAATAAATTCTTTTGCATGTAAATTGTAAGTCTATTCTGAGTATGTCATATTAAGCATGCTCTAATCAGCACATTTTGTATTCTAGAGAGTCTCATTTTAATGACTGTGGCGTCTGATGTTTCTGGATAGTACAGTACTTAACTGTACAATTAATTTGTAGTTAAAATGGTAATTGAATGTGTATTTACTTTTTGAATATTAGTGTTAGCTTGGTTTGTCACACAGTATTTAATATATAAAGAAAATGTCTAACTTTCAGTACATTCTGAATGTTTAACAACAACATAAATTGTTACTGTGTGTAATCTTTGTGTTTATGCAAGTCCTCAGTATTACAGTTAGGACTTCCGTTTCTGACATCTGAAAGTAATTTAGTATTGACCCATCTTACCATGTTGATTTTAAGTTGTTGATAAAAATCGGATGTTAAAGTTTCCATTGCAAGGGGTGGTGGTCCTTGAGTACCTCACACTAAGTACTATATTTGCTTAGATACAATTTAAAACTTTTTTTGTCTTGTAATTTAGTAAATTACTTCTCCATAGTTTGGGATTAAGTATGCATAACAATATTTTGCTGCAAACTAGCCTGAAAAAATAGTTCACTATATGTTTGGAACACTGCGTGTAGATAATCCTATTCTCTCTTAACTAGCTTAAGATGATGTTTCAGCGGTGCAGAGCTATAATGGACACAAAGTTATTTAATAGATTTTTTTTTTGGCTCTTGGTGGTGATTGCTATTCTTTGTGGCTTTTAATAGTGGTTTTTTGTAATCACTCGTGCTCTTGGAAGTCCTAGTTCAAACCATCTGTAAGAGTTTAAGACAGGTGAACAACTCTCTCTGAAATCAGACTTCAAGATTTTCAGAGCGGTTGGCACAGCAGGTTATTATCCAGGTTCCCATTAACTTGGAAAATGCTGGTCCAAATATCTGGAAAACATTGTGTGAATAGACAAGATAAGTTAAAATAAAAGAAAATTCTGTTTAGCAATGGAAGAATGCAATGCAGCTGACACTGAAGCTGCCCTCTTTTCCATCTGACTGAGAATTTCAGCAGTGGCATTCAATACAAGAAGCAAGGTGGTAACTTAACATTAAAGTAGACGCTGACCATCTCTCTTGGATTTCCTATATCATAATCTTGTTTTCTAGTTGATAGGATGTAGACTAAACAAATGGTAGTATTTCTGGAAAGACAGATCAGAAAATGTCTGGTCTTAAAACTGAAGTTTTACTAATGAGAAATATTTTTGTTAGTGACTGAAAAAGTGAGCTTTTTTACCGAATTCCACGTAATATTTATGCAAGCTGCAGGATACCAATGGAGTAGATAACTTCAGGGAAGTAATTTATATTGAAGCAAAAACAAGAATAATGTATACTGTGTAAATAGTAGTTATATCCTAATCGGAATACATCTACGAGGGCCGGAATTATGAATTCTGCATTATAGCAGTTGTTGATGTCCTGTTTGGAAAGCTACTCAAAGTTTGTTGTTTATTTTGTTTGCCCCCCCACCCCGAAGTAGTCACTGTCAACTACAGTGGAGCAAGTTACAATAAGTTGAAGTTGTTTAAAATTTGTGCTGTTTGTTCTTCCTCTAGCCCAATAATACATTTTTTTTAAAAGATCCCTTTAGGAGTACATGGAAACGTTTAGCAAAACTTGAGAAAAAATTTCCTTAAACAATTTCTATCAAAACAACTTACACTTAACCCTATTTTTATAATTGATGGTATGAGCCTTTTTCAAAAATCTTTTAAGATGTTTATCAACACCACGTCATGATAGACAACAGGCAACTTGCACTTAATTTTAAGGAAAAGTTGACAAAGCTTACTGGTTTTGTGACTAACAGTAAGCAGGTATTTTGCTTGGTTAAAACGTGAAGGCGTTTTATTCTAGGTCCCTTAGATCTTGTGCACTAGTGAACTTTTCTTCCTGTCTTTTCACACACAGGCAGAAGGAGAAGACAGCCTTAAAAAGATGCAGCTGATGGAGCTTGCAATTCTCAATGGCACCTACAGAGATGCCAACATCAAATCACGTAAGCATGTCATGAGCTTGAGGGTCAATGCCATAGAAATGTTCGCAGGTTTTGATTCCTAAAGCTACTGTTTGGCAAATGTACGGTAGCAACTATGTTGGAGAATGGAAGGCAGTAAAAAACGAACAGAACAGTAGGTAGCTGTTGCAAAAGACCTTCTGGAGAGAAGTTATGTCAGTTTGGGGGTTTTTTTGTTTGGGTTCTCCCCCCTCTTTTTTTTTTAAACAGTATGTCTGGGTTGAAATATTTACAAATATATAGTTTAAGAAAATTCAACCCTTAAGCCACATTTTTCTATTTTACAATCATTTTTTCCTTAATACATATAAAGGACAATGGACTCCTTTCAATTTTATTTTTAGAGATTTAATTTGAAAATGTTACAGATGTCCAGGATACTGTGAATACATTTTTCTGTATTATATTCCTTCCTTTCATCTTGCTTGCATGTGTCCCCCCAGTGTTATGTTTTTCCAACAATTCATCAACTGATTTCACAGCTGAGTTCACAGGGATCAGTGATGTAATGAGCCATTTTTATTATTTCTTCCATTACATTTGTGTGAGAATGCTTTTGCAAATGCATGTATGCACAGGTTTACACTTGAAAATTAATTACATACACCTACTAATGAGATCATATACCTATTATGTGTGATACAAATTATTTTCTCTAGTTGAAAAGGTAATTTCTCCTCCTGAAAATGTAGTTGCTGATACTGTTCCAAAGTAAATTTTCGCTGTAGCTGTGATACAGATGTCAAATGTAAGCACAGTTAAATCAGTCTTTTCACTAAGGGCCTACTGATATTTGCAAATTTGTTTCTCCACACAGTTACCATTTCAGTGTTGAATATGTTTAAAGGTTGGAATGCAGTTAGGTCAATTTGAGAGTGCTTACACCAGTGTAATTATTCTGATTTGAAAAGAGACATAAGCAAGGGCTTTTACCACTACAATGGTAGTGGTAAATCTTTCAGCCCTAATGAACACCGTGATATTTAAAGCTAGATCAGTTTTAAATATATTTTAGTCTTTAAATTATTGCAAATAATATGAATAAAATAGCTTTCAGATTAGCTTAAATTGATGCAAACTGTTGCATAGAAACCTTTACATTAATTTGAGCCATTTCTTTGTCTGATCTATTCCCATTGGTCTATTGTATCAGTGTAAGTGGGAACATGGATTTTTTTTCTCTTCATTTTTTTGACTAGAGATTTCCACACTAATATTCACTTTCTGGTACGAAGACAATTTCACTGTTTGTGTTTTGATTTTACTGAAAACTTGAGGATGTAGAAGCCATACTGGTTTATTTCCATTTAAGAAAGGAAATGAAAATGTTTGAGGGTTTTTTTTTCATTATACATTAAGTCTGAGCGCTTTTGTTTAAAAAATAAAAATAATTAAAAAACCACAATAGTCTCAAATCTGAAAACCTTCCCCCACATTTCTCTTTTCAGACCACCTGTAAGTTAATTAAATCAATGTAGATCAACAGTAGTGCATAGTAACCTATAAATTAAAACACTTTAAGATGGACTGTTACCAGCTGATGTGTTAGTGTTTAAGAAGTTGTTCATCTTGTGTGCCAACAGGCTTCAAATAACACTTAATGAAATGTGCTAGCACAGTTTAAGAAAAAAAAAAGCACCTATTTTCTTTAACTTAAGCAAGGCCATAGTGAACTTCGAATACAAAGGAAGTATTTTATTTTGGGAAATTTGATATAGAAATAGCTTTTGAGTCTATTTTGTTCATGCTAGAGTAGGAGAGGAGATGCATTGTGTTTCTAGGTCATCTTTAACTTCCCTGATCCTGGAAACTGGAATTGTGTATATGTTTAACTACAGTTTTAAGATGTATAAAAACTGTAGACTCATACGGCAGCTCTGCATAACTGAGTATCTGTGGACTCTATAGTTGCACTGAATTTTGTACTCTGTATTTGATTATGACAGTATTTTCCTTGTATCTCCTGCATGCATCTCAGTCTCATGCAGTCTTGATAGCATAAATGAAGAAATGTGGTCTAAATGGAGCTTTTGTGCTGTGTAACCTGTTTGAGAAATCTACCTCACTGTTTTACAATGGCTTTTTTATTTTGCATGTTCATACTTAATCACACTGGAAAATGGAAAGCTGTTTGCATTTGAATGGTGTGCTTTGGCACTGTGTGATCAGCGCATGTACTAATGATTTCCTTTTATTTTTCTTCTTTCCTACTTTTCCCCTTTTTCCCATTCTTTCCACGTTTTGTACTGCTATCTCCATACTTTCCTCTGAATTTCTTTGCTTACTGTAGCAGCCCTTGCCTTTTCTCTTGCAGCAACAGCCCAGGCTCCAAGGATTATTACTGGGCCTGCGCCTGTTCTCCCACCAGCTGCCCTGCGTACTCCTACGCCAGCTGGCCCTACCATAATGCCTTTGATCAGACAAATACAAACCGCTGTCATGCCAAACGGAACTCCTCATCCCACCGCTGCAATAGTTCCACCTGGACCCGAAGCTGGTTTAATTTACACACCATATGAATACCCCTACACGCTGGCACCAGCTACATCAATCCTTGAGTATCCTATTGAACCTAGTGGTGTATTAGGTAAGATCTTTTTACGCGGATGACTGGAGAATATATTGCTTATGCTTTTGTGATATTTGCAAGGTAGAGGTCATGGGGCTCAAAGAACAAAATTTGAAGCAACAGTCTTATCTCAGGTATATCAAAACTGCGTAGGAAAACTGCTCAAATGGTGTAAGTCTTAAAGATTTTAACGTTTTGCGTTATTAAATATGTGTGTTTAGTATAGTAATAAGATTACTGAAAATAAAATCTTAACGTTTGTTTGACACTAGATGGTGGATACATAGGCAAGGAAAAAAAACACAGATAAAAGTTGACATCTATTATATGTCATGTGGGCTCCCATAAATACCAGATTTGTTTGTGTTCTCTTCACCATAATTTAATTTCCAGTAATCTTTGGAAGAGAGAACTTCCTATTTTGCTATACCTTTTTAGTAGCAAAACTGGAGAGAATGGAAAGGTCTTTTTTCGGTTTGTTGGGGTTTTTGCTTCTTTATTTAGTACACAACTGATAAATCTCTCCTCAGTGTCAGAAAGCTGTAAATCATTTTGTAAGCAGGAAATAATTTCACTGAATGAATATAAAGCAAACTAAGTTCTGACCAAAGGATGATACAATTAGCAACTTTACTGATGTCTTCTTTTATATACATTGGATTGAAATGTCCATCATTCCTAATGTTTCAGACCATTGACTTGCTGTGTGAAGGCGAGAATGATAAAGCAGCCGTGACAATTCAGTTAACTGGTCAATATGGAACAAACAGTTCCAATAGTTTCTTCCTTCCCTACCCTCTACAGAATCTAAATAATGTTTTCTTTTCAGCTTGTTCTGAATTGCATATGACCTTGGTGCTGCATAATGTTGATTTTATAGGACTTTGATCTTAGTTTGTTCAGTGGCAGTTATTGATTTACACAAATTCTAAACATCTCTAATGAACACTGGACAATAAGGTTCAAAGTCAATATTTTGTTGAAAGTATTGCAAAAAATCAGTGTTTCACTTACATGACAAATACTTGTTGAGTTATCTGTATGTGTGCATGTTCCCATGTTATATTTTATACAGTAAAAAAGAAAAAGTATTTCAGACTTCTGCCTTTCAGGATTAGTGAATCAATAATAAAAATTTTCGTAGGACAAAAGTATGCAGTAGGTCTGTCTTTGAGCAGCTTATGGTTGTTGTCCATTACCCCATAGCCAAAACTCGGTGAGCATATGATAATGTCATCATTTATTCATTTCCCACAAACGTGTAAATGTTCTCCCCAGCTCTTCCACCCCCAATCTGCGAGTCCACTTGCAGTACATCCTGGGGTAAAGTCACAGTTACAGGCATCGTCACAGTAGCTATCAGTTGCTGGTTAGTGGCAAACCCCTCTCCTGAGTTCAGTTAATAGCAGGTTAAAAAAATACATCATTCCATAGTAATAATTTAATATGCTGCAGGGAACTTTGATTTCTCGCAGGATTTTCTAGAGAGAGAGAGGAGGGGAAAATTACTCCTAAAATGGCATCGGAAACAATTGCATACTTTTGAGCTTAGCTGTGAGAGCACAGGTGTATTGCCCAAAACAGATCTCACCAAATAATCTCATTTAAAAAAGGAAAGGGGGGGAACACACCCCCACTTAGGTAGCATAGAATAAATAACTCTTAATACATCTACTCTATTATCTGAGCAATTGTATAGAGTTAATTGAATTAAGTTAGGGTTTTGTTGAGTTTTATTTCGTAACACACTCATTCTCATTAATAGTACGCTATATTTTGTCCATTTTTGTGGTGGACCTTTAAGATGTCTTAAAACAATTCTGTTAAAAATGGCAGAGAAATGCATCCCTATTAGTATTTTTGGGGATATTGGTGTTGGGATCAAATTTTAGTTGGTGACTAACTTTTAATTCCCTTCCTTTTATCTTCAGGTATGGCTTTCCCAACGAAAGGCTAAGAATTCAAGAACGGTCTTAACTGATCCTTCATCAGATCTGAATTTTAACAAATGCTTAGTTTCAGCAGCCTTGAAAAAAGCTTGGCCTAGCAGTCAGTGACTTACTTGCACTTTTTTGCACATAGATTTAAAATAAAATAGTGCTATTAATTTGGATTAGCTCCTATTATTACAGAGTAGCTGTAATTTATGAGTGTATAGTAGTATACTGACTGCTAAGTGTTCTATATAGTGTTTGCTTTACTAATCACCTAATTCATTGCAGTTCATACTTATTGACTTAAAAATTAAAATCACAATCTGTAGGCTTGAAGAATTGCTTTAAAACTTTTGTGGTAGAACTGGAAGTGATCTTAAGGTTAGCAAATAATTGTCAGTATTAAAAGATGGCATTATTTAAAATAGTCCTGCTGCAAGAAAGGCACTTCAGTGAATATGTGACTAGTAAAGCTTAAATGTGCTTGGGTCTAATAGATTTCATGAAATACTGTAATTTTGGGATTGTAAATGAATGGATTAAACAGGTTAAGGCCAGGATGTTTAAAATAAATGCAATATTAATCTGCACAGTTAAACTTCTTTTTAAGATTAAGATTTGAAACTACTGTGCCTTAACTTGTTGCTTTTCTTAAAATGAACTTTTGTAGTTAATGATCATTTAAATCCATTTTGATAAACCTGCTGTTAATGTTTTCTTTGAATGTTTTCTAACTTTGTCTTGGTAATTGCAATTTAACTAGGTGCGGTGGCTACTAAAGTTCGAAGGCACGATATGCGTGTCCATCCTTACCAAAGGATTGTGACCGCAGACCGAGGTTAGTTTAGTTCTGCAGTTCTTGTTTGTAAGAAGTGCTTTGGGTGTACATGAGATTTGCAACACCACAGCTGGTTAACCAAATACCATATTTTGACCCATTCATCATTTTTCTCAAAAATCTGAATAGTTAATATTTTAGAGCTTTGGGAATGCTTGCCGTTTTAAAAACATTTTTTAAACTTGGCTTTCCCAGCTCAATTAAATATAAAACTTTGTGATCTATTTAATATAAAAGCTATAACTGATTCCCTTTTAAAAACTATTTAAAGCTCCATCTGCATCATGAAACACTATGAATTCAGTGCTGCAATAACTAATTTGGTCATGTTCTCCCCCCTTCTCCCCCCAATTTGTTCTTTTAATTGGTCTGGAAATATCAGATTGGTGTTGCAAAATAAAGTGAATGGATGGTTGCTTAATGAAAAAGAAGTAAAGGAATAAATGCCTCCTGTCTGTGTCTGGAGAAATCTGAAGATTTAGATTCCTTTTTTTCCAATAAACTTTTGAGCCACTGTACTGTATATTATGAGGAGGATGCATGTTCTCAGATACCTGACTGAATTCAGAAAGGTAAGGGCTGTGAAGATAATACTTCAAAAGTTGTTTGAGTTTGAATTACTAAGGGTAGGGGAAGGGAGGGTGTTTTGGTTTTTTGCCAAAATCTATTTCTTGGTATTTGCCTTTTGCTGCTAAAATGTGTAACCTGAAGGACAAGCAACTTTTGAAGTCCTGTTGGTGAGATGACATCCAATATTTGAGCATCTCTCTTTAACCCTTGAATGGAAAGTAAATCTTCATTTTTCTCCTGTTCCTCAAGTGTAATGCCTTTGGACCCCTGAATGAAGTATTTAAGCTTATTGAGAAAAGTGATATTTTCGGTTTATTGACATTGGCTAGGAAGCAGTGTGTGGGCTGAATTCTTATCCCATCCCTGCTGCTGACTCACTGTGGGTTTCGGCAAGTCATTTAATCTCTCTGTGTATGTTTTCCCATCTGTAAAATAAGGATAATAATACTTCCCTACCTCACAGGGGTGTTGTGGGGGTTCTTGTTTTGTACAGGGCTTTGAGGATGCAAAGCATTATGTGCCAAGTATTATTATTCTGCTCTCATCAAAATCAGTGTTCTGCAGGCTTCCATGATATTGTAATATTCAAAAGTCAAATTCAGGTGACAGATCTGACATCTCCCAACATTGACTACACTTCACTTCTCACAACCTGCCATAAATTAACTGCAAGAAACAATACAGATTTCAGTCAATACAGTAAAAAGGGCCCTCCTGTATATTTGCTATATTTATGCAATACTTTTGTCTTTCATATGTAAGGATCTTATGCTTTACAGAAAGTGTAAAGCTGATAACAAGACACTACTTAAGTTTTCTAGAAGATTGCTTCTTCTTTTGTATCACCGCACACTATTTACAGGCCATTGGCTTGTTCTCCTTTCTTGAGAATTCTTCAATGGGCAACAGGGAATAATCAGAAAAAGGTCATAGCCCATATTTACCAAAAAAAAAGACAGAGGGGAAAAAAGGAAATAGAAAAAAGATTAAAACCTATCTCTGTCAAGAGTAATGAGCGGTAAGGATTTGGTTATCTTTGAAAGTTTGACCTGATGTTGCAAAAATCAGTTTTTGCTAATGGTCTTTCATGATCTGCAGTGGTAGTTTCAGGTGTCAGGTGAGACTACCTTTTTGTTTAATTAGGTATTTGCCTGAGACAACTAGTAAATACACTGATAAATGCGGGAATACCAATTTGTAGTTTAAGTTCATCATTGTAGTGTTTACTCAACATAGATTTTAAATGTTTTGGAAGGGCCTAGGTGTTTCATCTGGGTCACTTATGAGTAATTAAAATTAATAATTGGTATAATTTCACCTTACTTTAAAATACAGCCATTTTCTGATAATTCAGTGTTCATATCTAGCCATATTGGAAGGCCACTGTCTTAAGTAAATAAATACACAGAACTTATATCCTGTGGAATAAGTCATGCATACCTCTCTCTTTTAGCATGAAAACCATGCTGATATTTCAGGAGAACATTATTTTAAAGTCTTATGTAAATAATCCCAGTGTGTGTTACGAAACTTACACAAAGTTAATCTTACAACTGTACTTTATTGTGTTTTGAATTTGAAATTCTAGATTATCACTGCACAGATTTAACAGTTTCACAAAAGGTTTTGAACAGACCTTTGTTCAGCAATAAAACAGTTTCTTTTAATGTGTTGAAATTATGTTGTAGAATTAAAATACTATCAGTATTTACCATATTCACCTATTTGGTTGTTCTGTCACCAATATATTTCTATAGCTATAGCCATGAAAAACAATGTCAGCAAACCGAAATACTTTTTTTCAATGCGGAAACTTTTTTTTATATAGTTAGATGTCACTAAATCTATATCTGCATTCATTGGGTCTAAAGTTTTTTTTTTAAATTCTAAATCGACTTTCAGATGACTTTGTAGTACTACTGCATTCACTTTTTAAGTAGGTTTTTATTCTTTGCATAGTTTTTTTTTTTTTTAGGGATAAGCACTGCATTTAAAGCAAGAATCCCCAAATGTGTAAATGTTTTACTCTTATAACTAAGCATTTAGAATTGGTGAAGGGTTGAAAAATATAGCTCATTTTAACTCAGAATAAAACCCCAGTTTATAAATAATACAAAATTGAATTTGATGCATATAACAGAGAGACTGACTGATTTAATTGTAATAAACTGTAAATGGTGTTGCACAGTTGACAAACCTGTGTGTACTGTAGAAGGCCAGAGACTTGGCAGAGGATGTATCACAGGTGTACTGGTATTTTTAAAAGGTAGCTTGCTTTGATTATAAACTCCACAAGAAATATTAATGCTGAGAATTTTCTTGAATGTTTTATCCAAACCCAACTGTCACGTAATTTATATATAAATTTTAATACCATTTAATCAAAATTGTAATCAGTATCAAAATGCTTTAAGTCTGTGTTTCTAGTATACCTGTAAAGTGGTGAGATTGTGCCACATAAAATATTTATTTTTATTTTTGCTTATTTTTGAAACAGCTGTTTTAATTTAAACAAATCCCACTTAGCATGATTCTGAAAGAATTCAGGGAGTATGTGGTCTCATTTACATTACAGTAGTAATTTTTTGTAGTGTTATGAACTGTATCCTAAATGATAGGCCATTTTTATTATGTGAAAGTAAATCAGCCCACAAGAAAGATTGCTTAAATCGATGCTATCTGTGAATATTACACCTACTGGACTTCATTTTATGTAATGGCACAAATCTGACTTTGCACTGAATACCTTTCTCACTTTCATCTCCTCTGCCTTAGTCAAAATGGCAACAGTACAAAAACTTTATCAACCTCAGAATTTATTAGCTATAATTAAGCTGTTGAATGAGTCTTAAAAAAAATAGAAAAAAAAAAAAATCATACTACTGTTAAGTGGACCAAGTTTGGTGAAGGAGAATGTGAGAGAATGATTAAAGAAGGAACAGCTCAAGAACATTGGGAATGATAACTTTCCACTTGAGAACTTTTTTATGTTTTACTGTAATTTGTTTGTGGTTTTGGGTTTTATTTTTTGTTTTGTTTTGTTTTTGTTTTTGTTTTTTTTTGCAAAAGAAAATAGTATTTACAGGTGGCTTCTTTTAAAATAAAAAAATATAAAGCAGGAACGTATATGAAATGTCAGATTTTATTGTATTTGCAGAGTATTAGCTTTGAAAATGAATAAAGAGAGCTGTTTGTAGTTTTAAAATGCCTTATTAGTATCAATTAGATATTTTCTCTATTTTTTGATGTACTTAGAGCTTTTTAAGTATAGACTTTAAAATGGCAGGACTTTTACAGTGTTTACATGCAAGTGCATTTTATAAGTGTCCTATATGTGTAAAATAGTATTTCGAACGGGAAAATGCTGGCTAAAGTAGCAGGCTGAGCGTTTTCCTGGTTCCCACGATGATGCCTACGTTGCTAGACTACAGTTTAGTATTGCTTTGTATCATGAGGCCAAGAAATTCCATGTTGTTTGTAAATAGAATAAATGAAAGGCAATAAAAAATTTATTGAACAAAAACCCTTTGTTTGGCCCATAGTTTGTTGAACCAAATTGTTTCTCTAAGTCCAGAATTCCTTAGATGACTCCATTCTTTTAACAACCAGTTATTAATAATCACATCCATCATTAATAGTTGCTTTAATGCTTGCACCTGGGGAGGTACTAATGCTTAATAGCAGTCAGATACTGATGCTGTGCACTGACTGTTCCAGAAATCTTCTACCCAGTTCCAAAACTGTTCATCGTTTTTTGTTTTCCAATTTCCTTCATCGACTGCTACTAACCATTAGTCGTTAGTCGTATTTTATCTCTATTTCTCCTGTTAACCGGTTTTGTGGGAGCGGGCTTCTCCTTCACGTGTCCAAATCATGATGGAGGGCTGTCATGATTTTATTGCATTCTGTAGATGGTGTCGATCAGTATGTCAGAATTAAACATGCTTGGTTTTGTTATTAGTTGTGATTAGTTTTCATGTTGTCATTAAGCCGTCACTAGCTGGAACTAATCTCTTCTCTATCTTTTCTTTCTTTTTTTTGTTTTGTTTTTTTTGTTTCTAACCACCCAGCCGCCACCGGCAACTAACCTATGACCTTCTGACCTCTGAACTCTTCACCCAATGATGACCTGACCATGCCTGCCTGCTGATCAGTTAACTGGTAAACGCCTTTGCTTGCCTGTCTTCAGTGCAGCGAGCTGGGGCACTTGTCCGTTCGTCTTACCATCTAACAAAACAGACAAAGAAATTGTTGTCCTCCAACTCCGCTTTTTGTTGTTCTCCTGTTTGGGTGAAAGTGGTTCTAGAACCTGCACTGAATAGTAGTAAAGCAATAAGGTCCAACTCATCCCTCCGCACTGATCATCCTCTAGTGTCCCGCCCCAAGCGAACGGTAAGGAGGCCTAGCACGAGATGGAGACAGATGTCCCTTAACTACCCGATGACAGAGGCAGTTACTGTGAGAGACTTCTAGGAATATTTTTCTTCTCAAAAAAAAGAAAAAAAAAAAAGAAGTCAAAGCTCTCTCTGAATGTACTGTGTGATGATGCATCATGCATGAACCTTTGGTCAGGGATGTCATTGGGGAAGGGATTCCAAAAAGTATTCAAAATTTGATACGCTGTTTAGTCACTACCGGTGCCCTCAAAGGGCAGACGTTGCAACCTTTTTTCTATTGCCTGCCAAATTGGACGTTTTAAAGGAAAGTGTGCCATGAAATGCAGATTACGATGACTTTTCAGAACTACGTTAATGCAGAGAACAAAACAGCAACACTATTAAAGCAAAATCTGAGTTTAAATTATTTTAACCATATTTTAATCTCCTCAGAAGATTACATGAGAACAAGGTACATGCATTATGTGTCACATTACTGGGCAAACTGTTCAAATATTTTTTTTAAACCTCCCTGTATAGAAAAAATTTCATTAAGGATGTAAAAGCCATGCTTGCCTATTTGCTGTATACATGTAATGAAATTGTAGATAAAGTGTAGTGCATTGAAACAAAATGAACAAAAAAGTAGATACTTTTACTATACAAGGGTGCTGGTGCAGAAAAAAAATATATTTTTGGAAATGTAGCATTTTATACTTTCAAGTGTTATAAAAAAAGAAAAAAAGAACAAAGAAACCCTTTATTTCATTAAATGATTTTTTCTGGTGGTTGTCAAGAAACAAAAGACCAAAAGAGCCTTTTAGTCTTTCTTTTTTATTTTTTAAGTATTGGAATAAGTCTAAAGAAAAGGAAGTGCCTTATTTTCTTCATGGTCATTTAGTCAAATGTCTTGTATAATCAGCTTCTCCCTCAGACAAGTTACTGCATGCCACTCAGTCGCCCAGTATGTGAAAGAAGCTGTGAGGAAAGACAAATGATGAGTTGACCATATTAATTACCTGATTTTTGCCATACTGGTGTTATGTGACTTTGCCAAAATCTCATTACGTAAAATATTTGCTAAGTTTTTGTCAAACCAGCCCGTTGTTATTTCAACCACTCTACTTTTTAAATCATAGCAAATACCGTACTTGTGCAATGTAAACCAAAGGGTTCTGCGATACAAACTGTCTTATGCTAAATGACACTATTAGCTGACAAATGTTTGTAGAGCTGGAAGTATGTCATTTTTGTTCAGGGATGGAGAGGAGGTTTCTTGCTTTTGATTGGAATAAATATACATCAGATATAGTAGGCTTCGGCGTTGCCCAGAAAACTGACGTTCTGTGGATAATGAAATTGAAAGTGCTTAGGTAGTTTTCAGTTATAGTCTGAGCGTGTCCCCGGTTTTCACAAGCAGCTCCTGCAGTGGCAAACAGCATGCAAGTTATTTATTTTTCAGCTCTTCTTTGACTATTGTTAGATCTGCCAGCTGGCTTTTCTTCATAAGATAAGTAGGAGAGGGACATCAGCTAATTGTTTGAAGTCCAGCTATACTTTATCTTTAACCTGTATTTCCACATGAGATTTGTATCGCTGGGCAATTGCAAGAGCTGAAGCTGTTGAACGCACAGTATTTAATTCTGAAAACATTCAGTATTACTTCACGTGGGGCTCAGTACTAAACTTGGCAAATATCAGGTGATAACTTTATTCCCCTCTTGTCAACTTATTCTCCTCCTGCAAATCTTCACAGCTTCCAAATGAAAGGTCAATAGTAAGCTAAGAGGGCTTACATTTTTAAGCACCTGCATGGTGACCTCGTCTAACATCTTGTCTCACCTGGAAATAATTATCAGTTTATTTACTATGCAATAGACATTCATCCTTTTGTATTCAGCTAGCTTTTTGTTTATTGTGCCACCGGCTTTGTCTTCCTGTTACACATACAGTTGTGTTGATTTTACTTACAGTATATGCTGTGCCATTTTGATTTTATTTTGGTTGGTTGGTTGAATAAACTTGCGACACTCGAACATTTGAAGAGAGATTTGCTAAAACAATACCAGTATTTGATCCAGTTTCATCTCAACTATGATAAAACCTGGACATTTTAGATGTTTATCAAAGGTCTTTTACTGGGGGGGGAGGGGAAGTGTATGAAATAGATGTGTGACATGTGAAAGTAATGTTTGCTCTGAACAAACTTCTGAAAATTTAGTTGACAAAATTTTGGATCAACTTAAAAAAAAAAGCATGACTTTTGAAATCTCTGAATGCCTTGGTTCTCAGTATTATCATTCTTTAATGACTTTTTCTTTATTAAAATAAGTAGTTTTAAGACTTCTTTCTGACAGTATTATGTAATTTTTTTAGAGTGGGTAGATGGGAGTGTCGCTTGTATGTAACCGTACAGATGACATGTATTTGTCTATTCTTTATTATCTTAGTAGTTTCATGCTATGTATGTACCATAACCAACCTATTGCCTATGAGAAACATGTAAGATAATGTATTTACAGCCATTGTTACAAGTTTATAATGTATTTTTCTATCTTGTTTTATATGTATGTTATATAACATTCAAAAGAATTTTTTTCCTGATTGAGAAAAAAGGATACAAAATGCAAAACCCACAATTTTGATAACTGAAAAATTGCCAATTGTTTTGCAGTACTTTATTATATTGGGAGTGTTGTCTTTCTTGGGCTTTTAGTTAGCTACTGGATGAATACATTAGACATATTTGGGTTTTAGTTGGGTTTTTACATAGCTTGCATTTTAATTCTTTGGTTCTTTGCTGTTTCTATTAACCCATAGCATTATTTTAATAAATGTTATAATACCAACCTACTAACTCTGGACTATGTCTGTTTATTAACCATTACATGTTTAATTAAAATAAACAAATAAAGACGGAAGAATGTAAAGTCTTGAGTTACTGGACTAACCCTGAAGAACGTGACCACAGATAACACGTGACTTGTTTTTATGTTGTTTGTCGGCTGACATTCTGCACACTACTATTAAGTTGGCTTTGGTCATTCTGGCCTTTTACCTTGGGGAATAGGTGCCAGTAGAAATGGGAACAAAGTAGCATTTTTTTGAGGCATTCTTCTTGCAGAGTCTTGCCACTTGCCTTTCAGCATCTGCATTACTAATTCCACACTTTCTTTTTCTTTCTCTAAAATAATTACTGTCGGCTCACAGCAGAAGAGCAAAGATGCCAGTGTATTGGTAAACCGTGATGGTGTACAGAAACCAGTTTGATTCTTTGTTGAACCATTCAGAGGTTGCAGTTAATCTCATAGTAATTTGTGATTTCTTGGTTTTGGCACCTGATTCACTGTTGCATCATGTGACGTTTCTAAGCACAAAATACTTCTAGATAGAATTACTGTATTTCGAAATACAAAATCTGGGGGTTTTCCTTGCCAAAAGTGCCTTCTTTTCTTCATGCCACGCTTTTTTTAAGTAACTTTTTTTTGTACTTCTGCTATAGTCTATCAGTATTGCCTAGCTCAGGGGAGTACAATTTCTGTAAGCCAAAGGTCAAACTGGATCATTTCCTAATGACTGCAGAAAGTACAAAAATAACTCCTTTCACTAAATTACCAAGCAACCGCCATTTCAAATTCCAGGGCTGCCTTTATGTGATCTTTATCCCTGTGGATGACTGTAGCAACATGAATGCAGGGAATTGAAATGGTGAAAATGCTGGTTTGAATGTACATCTATGCAAATATTTTTACAGAAACGTTTCTCTTTCTTAAAGCTTCTGCTGTCTGAGGCTCCTTTACATATCCTGGGTCGTCCTCCTAGATTTGTAATCTTAAGTGGACAGTAATTACAGCTAATGTCGAGGGAGATCCTCGATGTAGATCACTCTTCAGATATCAACAGTTTTTGTGAAAGCCCAGTTTTTTCCTGTAGTTAATAAAAATTCAGATGAGGAGTCTTTGCATCTGTTCAAATGCCTTCTTTAATTTATGATGTTTCAAACTGCATATCTTGAAATCCAAGCGATATAAAACTTTAATTTTAAAATTTATCACAGTATTGGTAGGAATTAAAATAGAATGCTTCTTTGTTTTATGGAGGAAAAATAGTCTAGCGCTGATGAAGATTGTTGGGTTTTTTATGGCATGTAGCTCTTTATCTGTTTTACAAAAATGTATAGGTACAGCTGAAATATCAGTGCATTTAGAGTAGTTTCACTTGTACAGAAATCCTTTTAATTTAACAGATCATGAATATGTTACTATCCTAAAAGTCAGCCATGGGCAGATGATAAAAAAATCATTTACAATAGATAACATCAGGACCTTTTGATTGGATGATGGCACAAGTGTCATTTCAGAGCCAATAATTTATATTCCTAAAGAATTTTGTCAGAGGCACACATTTAAACTTGGTGAAGTACTCCCTCCAGGTGAAACTATTCAGATGGGACAAAAGATTAGTATTTTATATTGAAGAATACTTCTGTTCCCAGAACGACTGCTTTTCTGTAATACTTTTATTATTTTGCGTTTTTGTATGAACTACTGTCATACTTCGTCCACAGTGCATTTTCATCTCATTCTTCATTACATGAAGTAGTGAAAGTTGCTGTAAGTTTTGAAGTACTTTAAAGCTGAAGGACAGAAAAAAAAGGAAAACTCTCAAATCAAAATTTTATACTAATTATTGTTGTCCACCAAATGCATTTCTCAGTTTACCTAAGTGCTTGTCTAAAAATTTAACTCTTTTATACTCCACCTGCTTATAGGAAAGAAACGGGCTATTTTTAGAACTGAACTTGAGGATGGCTTCAACACTGCTACATCACTGAAGCTAGGTTGTTCTTTTTCTTTATTATTATTCTGGGGTTATATTGTCCTAACATTTGAAAGATCATTAGAGAGTTGCTGTTCCATCCAATAAAGGGATTTATCTTAGGGTAAATCTATTTGTTTTTCATAGTAGGTCAGAATATAAACTAAAACATCATAGAGCCTTTCAAAGTAAAATCTGAGCGATGCTATTCACTTTTAAAAAGTGAACTGTTGTACCAAAGTACAACAAATTCGGTTTCTCCGAGAGTATTTTTTTTTGGTGTTAGAGTCTTCAGGGACGTCTTTCAAATGTTTTTAATGAACATATGTTCAGTGTATACTGACAATATTGATATTTTATTTGAACATATCTTCAAAAAGTGTGTACAAAATCTGCATGTAATGAATGGTTTGTTCCCAGATTGTACTCTTTGAGGGGGACCACTAAAAGGTTTTCTGCCCTGAAAATGCAGGGAAATATTGAAATGTGTTGCCATCCATTAAGAAATTACTTTAACTTGGGGGAAACATACTTGTGCATATACGAAACTTAATTCTTTGTGTCTGGGTAAAAATAGCAGTCATCATAAATAGCGCATTGTACAGACTGAAATGTGAGTAACACATTCCTGGGGTTGAAAGTACATAATTGTTATTGGAATTTCTATTTTGTTTTTAATATATTTGGTATATTTTTCTAAAACACTATTAATGGAATACTGTCCAAATAACACATGAACCGTAACACTAACACGTGGTACTCAATGTTGAATCAAACTGGTTAACAAAAGTACGGTGCTCTTCCTTCTATGTGCCTGCGCACTAATTGCAGGTGGTATGGTTCTGCACAGGAGGTGGGAGTTGGGCACAGCAGGTTGCCGTGCTAATTTCTTGGTGCCAGCAGTTCGGTTGTCCGTCTTTGACAACAGGCTAACTGGGAGGACTCTGACTCCCAAGGCAAAGATTAACTGAGATCTGAAACTCCTAGAAGAATTAATTGAAAACACAGCAACAACAAAACAACATATATACATATATGCTTTGACTTGTATGATGGCAGTTTGTGTGAAACATCTAAGGTTTTGTTTGTGCAAAATAATGTATTCTGAGGAGAAAAACAAACATGGACATTGCCAAAACACATGTAAATAAAACACCATTTATGACTGTACATTATGTGCAATAAAGTAACTGGAAAAAGTGCATGTACTTTATCCTCAAAAGCAAACTGACAGCTCTCAAGGCTGTAGCTATAGTTTTATTTTCTGAAAAGTTAAATTTTATTCTGTATCTAAACAGCAGAATAAAGAATGTACATTTTTCACACTTCAATTTTCATTAATGCTTTTAGCAGTGTTATGAAAGATGTTAATTGTTGAAGAGGCTTAAATTTTCATGGTCATCTGATTACCAGGGTATATTTTGCTTAACAGTTTCTTATTGCATATGCTGTTGTTGTCTGTAACTGTAAATGAAGCAAGTATGCATTACATACCGTACGCATGCAATACACATTTTGAATATAGATTTGTGGATGCACAGATTCTATAAATTTCATAAAGATGACCAAGTGATTTTGATGTAACTGTACTTCTGTAAGCATCACTTGCAATTGTTTAGAGCAAATAAGGAAGAGGATTACTACTCTGTAGCAAAGCTAACATACTGGTTTGGGGTGGGGGTTCTGGTTACTACAGAAAATGAAGATAATAAATCTGTCACCCTACCTGGTATGAACCTAGTGAGAAACACACTTTGGGGAAGAAATAGATTATGGTGTTTTAACATTTTAATTAATATTTATGTGATGATACCTGGTTATAGTTTAAGACAATTTCTTTACCAAGGTATTCTTTGCTAAAAAGTCCTCCTGTTCTACACTGTTTAAATAAAAAGTGGTTTGCTTCAGAAGTAAGTGTACAATAGGTAAGGTTAAATGTGGTGTCTTTAGGAGTCTGGTGGAATAGGGGAGGGGAGGCTAAATAGCAGTGTTTAGGTACACTTTCTCTCCTTCACTCTTCCAGGAAGGAAGAAAAATTTGCCGTAATTAGCATTCAAAGATACCTTCTATGATGAGTCTCAACAAAGCGGTGGCTCAGTCATATCTGAGCTAGCTTTAATCTCGGTAGCTCATAGAATGTAGAGATGCTATTCAGCGTGTGCCACTCGAGAAGGTAAAGCAGCCCTCGACATCTTTGCTCTCACTCTGGATGCCAACACAAGCACGCCTGTGCGCTGCAGTCCTGGCTCGAAGCGTGGGCACAGCCTCACTTTCTGTGCTGTCTTTGGCTGCACTGTGCAAACCCTCTCCTTCATCCATCCAGACTCCTAGAAAACAGAATTGTCGTCATCTTCCTTGTTTCTTGCACCAGTCAGTAATGTCTGTCTATGACCATGTTCATGCTAGGAATTGCATTCATTGGTCTACAAATTGAAGTTAGGTGTGGAATTCAAAGACTGGAAAATTTCTATCAACAAACTTTACCCCTGTTCCACCAACACTTTCTGCGTAAGTGTTGTGGTATGTTTATGGAGGATAGCCTAATGTCACTAGATTTCTCCTGAATGTTTTTACTACAGTTACTGTAATTCCCTTGAGGAAATACAAACTTAACCATTATCTATGTCAAAATAATGAGTGGCCTTCATACCGAAGAGTGCAAAATGCAGTGTCTGAAATGAATGTCTTTCATTTTGACATTCAGGTCTACCAGCAAAAGTAGAAAGAGATATTATCCAATTGTTTTTTCAGTATCCGTATCAAGTTCTCAAATAGTTATAAATAGACAACTGACAGCCAGTTCCTGTTGAGTTGAACTCTTCTAAAAATTATCAACCACAAATAACCAGTAACTCCCCAAACAATACATTTTAAAGGTTTTGTTACAAAATAGCATAGCATATATTTACCTTTTTTAGTTTCTGTCACTGCATTTTCAAAGTGTTTTCACCTTCGGCAACAAACAAGGTTGACTACTTTGGATAGTAAACTGCATAAACTCAGAGGTGAGGTTCAAGGAAAAAAATACCAATAATAGCACACCTCTCACCATTGCACTATTTCAGCAGTTCATCAGTAAATGAAGGTGCTTTCTCTAAATTTATACATATTTGTAAACCCCTTATGCAGACAAGAGGCTAAGCAGAGAAATGACTTTTGTTAGTGGGACCTTTTCAGAATGAAATTCTCTTGATTTTCAGTTCACTGGGGGTGGCCTTTCTGAAACAGGTGGTACTTCCACTGCCTGAAGGTAGGAAGACCCCAGATGCTCTTGCCATAGGTCGGTCATTCAGCAAGCAATTGTCTCTGTTACTTCTGGTTTGCTTTCATAGTTTCTTAAATTATGAAAATGAAACCTCATCTTTTGTATCCAGTTTTTTTTGTGTCATGAAAGATGTATCAGTCTCTACGTTGTAGGGCAGTGTTTTAAAGAGGTATTTTTTAAACTGAAGTTATTACAGTAAAAAGGCGGGTTGTGTGAGCAAGAGTATTATGGGAAGCGTTACTATACAATAAAGGTACTAGGATCGCTAGTTTGGAGTCTCACTGTATTATGTGCATTAGAAATGCACAGCATAATAATAGTGTAATATTTATTTGTTAGTTGTGTATACCTTTCCAACTATGATTTCCAGATTCTGTTGTTTGATAATTTATAACAGTGGACAACGTGGTTTTCATGGGACTAAGAACATGCATTGTACAGTTCAGAGGTAGTGAAATGACAAGATACTGCAAATCACTCCTACGTAGATGCCTTTTCACGGAGCACAGCCTTTTTCAAAGGAAGGGTTTAAGGTCTTTGCCTCAGATGTTAGGTAATACATGGTAAAATTGTGATGCAGGGAGCATAATTTATTTGTTAGCCTACCTGTTAATCTCAAAAAGTTTAAACATCTGTTACCGATTCTAAGATGTTACTGCATGTTAATTGCCGTGGCAAAATCCATGTCTTACTTTCAACATGCGTGCAATCTGGAGACCTTCACATGCGTACTACTCTAGTAAATCTCTGGATCATTTAATGGTAAATCCAGTACTGCAGAGGGGGCCACGGGGCCATTACTTGCATCCTCTTGTGTGACTTTTCCCATATAACCTTAGCGTTGAGACAATTTTGATTCTTTCCCTGAAAGGCAACAAATGAAGCAGATCTTCAGCTTTGTTTCTAAGAGAAAATAGGAAATGTATACCTGTCTGGGCTGAAAGAAGATAAAGAATAACAATAATGCCAGAGCTTTGAATCGTGTCTTTAACAGATTAGTAACATTACTTTGTATGAGCAAGGAGGAGGAGACAAACCTAAGCAAGCGCAACATTGTCAAGAAGCCCATGCTATGTTGACAAGAAGTTCATCAGAGACTGTAGGCTGGAATTTTAAGTGGAGAAAATTGAAATTATCTCAGTCCTTGAAGAGCTGGTTTGCCATATCTCCCTGTTATCTTAAGCAAAATTGTTAATTTCTCTATTGGAAATCTTTCCCTTCTTCAGCCTAATTTGAATTTCATGTACTTTTCTTCTAAGGTTCTGCCCTGCCCCCTTCTGTGCTGTCTTACATTTCATAGACAAATTCTCCCTTCGTTAGGATGGCCAGGTGGTACAGTTTGTTCTTGGTATAGAGAAACTACAAGAAAGATTTCAGGTCTAAATCGGGATACGCAACTGCAAGATTATTTAGAAAGCCTGTTTTGAATATATGTGACTTGGTCGAAGCAGATGGAAGAGGAATGTCTCTATGACTATGGCACAAATCTAACTGGGTTTGAGATGCTTCCTTCATTGCTGATGATTTGTGCAATTTTGGGCAAGACTCTTGCAGCCAAACCCACAAAAACACAGTCACCGGAAGTGGGAATTAGGCCTTACTCAGGTGTCGAAATACGGAGTGTGATTACCTGGGTTTTCAACAGAAAAGTCCTTTTACGTTATTCCATAAAAGAGAACACCATCAACTTATCTTCTTTTGTCTGTTTTTAGCAACATCATCAACAAAAAAGAAAATCCCTGGTACCCAGCGACAGATACCTGCTTGAGTACAGCGGGTCTTGGCCTCAGACGTTAGGTCAATAAATCCCTGTCTTTCAACCACACCCACAGTAACTAGCTTAGCAGCCCAGCTGCTTTGGGTATGTGTCTCTCCCCATTTTCACATGCACAGCGTGTACGGTCGTAGTTTAGCCTTTTGCATTCCCCAGGTACCCATGAAGCAGCTCAGTTCTGTTTCACTCAAGTACCTTTGTTGCTTTTGTTCTGAATCTTTGTACCTCAGTTCCCCGTCGGTGAAATGAGGTTAATAGGAGTACCCCAGTAGAGTGTCAGCTGTGGATGACTGCATTCAAGACTGTAGAGTGCTCAAACAGTACAATGCTGAGTGCTCTCTAGTATCATAACAGTGTCCAAGCATCTTACGATCTTGAATGTACTTAAAAATAAAGCATGTAAGCAAAACAAAATACCTTTGACTTATTACTTAGTCAAACTCATGGTATAAAAAGATTGCACAATCTCATAGGCCAGTTGAGTCCTAGTCTCAGAGCAGATGATTACCTCAGTGGGTACCAGCAGTGCCAGAGACGGCTGTCTCTTGCTTTGGTTTGATTTGTGTTCATAACTTTCTCCATCCTGCAGGCTCACTGTGGATGGACTGAGCTGCATTCCGGTTTTTCACAGTTGGCAAGTCCGAGGAGCCGTGAAGGGACAGAGATGCAGCTGCGGGGAACAGCGCTGCTTTGTTTCTTCACCGGTGAAAGGTAGAAGAGGGGAGTGCCAATTGCACTTGAGACCCAGCAGGACAGGGAAAATGGGATTGTATTGCAAACCTGCTTGGTGGAAGTCAGAATTTCCTGGTGCAACACGGGAGACGGGCATGATGATAGTACTGGAGTATCTAACACACCGCTTTTACTTGTCGGATTGTTAGTATCATCAGACAGTAAAATACTAAGGTGGTTTAAATTTTCTGCTGCCTTTTGGGAAAATGCCTATCTGCTCCAAGAACCCTTTGGTGTTCACAGAGCCCACTGAAGAGTCCAGCACACAGATAGTCTCACTGATCTTTGTGTGCTGAGGTTGAACAGCTTTGTGCTTTTGACTATAGCAATCCTGATACCATTACAATACAGTGATGGTTTAACACGTGATGCCCTTTACAAATCTAGATCTGTTATAGTACACAGTAAATGCAAGGGGCTGGGAAAAGATGCAGCGAGGCAGCATTCTGCATTAGTGTTAAACAAAGGTGCGCAAGTGTTATTGGATGTAGGAGAGGATACTTTTGACATACACCATCTCCATCTGAGAGTTGAACTTAAAAATTGAGTGGCTTTTTTTAAATCCACATCTGGGTGCTGGATGTTGCCTTTTATTTCATCAGTATTGCTCTTCCTTGACCGCGTTTGGGAACAAAAGTTAGCATAAAACCACCAGGGCTCCTCTGCGATCACGTGAGGTTTGTATTGTTCAATTCTCAGGCTACCACATGATTTTTGAAACTGAAACGCCTTAAAATAATTAACTTTGATACAGGAACAACAATGTTTGCAGCCTCAGGCTTGTAGCTGTCAATGGTTACGTTTGGGATGCCAATTGTGCAGTGAGCTTTCTACTTGCTTTTGAAGGAAAGAAATAAATGCTGTTTGTGAGAAACAGAGCTTTGGGTTTCTCAAGCAAGAGCCAGCGTCAGCAGGTAGGTATAAAATAGAATCATCTCATCAGCCATACCACTAGTCCCAGCAAAGCCCACTATTAGCTGATTTATCCTTGGTCACACTCAACCACAAGTCAGCTGGCAACCAAACACTTTTGGCCACGCCCAGTAGGTGGGAGGTGGAGAAGTGGGGATTTAGCTCCTCAGTCAACACTCTTCTAAGATTTTATCTTGGTGAAGTAAGCAACTGCATTTTATTAGTTGTCATGTACATCACAGTGATAATAATGAATTATATCAATGAAGTAGGACTTTTACCTGCGCTGGATTTGTCTTGTGACTTCCCTGTGCGAGGGAACCTTGAGATAAATGATTTACACCCTGGCAAGTGCCTAGTTTAAAACAAAAGTGAAACCAGTGAAAGAAATAGTCAAACTTCTGACTCTTTTTAGGAGGGAGGCAAGTAGTAAATAATGTTGCCTTAGAGCAATTTCTCTCGTCATCCCTTTTCCTCTTGCAGTGTGCTGTCACTAATCACTGTGAGCCAGACTGTGTACGTCAAAAAATCCTTCAGATGGAGTCAGTGGGGCTGCTCATGTGAGTAATTTGCAATGCACGCAGACGGGGCCATCAGGCCTGGTGCTATTAGACTCATTTCAGCTATAAATTCTCTGGGCAAGGACTTGTATTTCTTGTCAGTAAAACACTGGGTGCAATTCTGGTGCTGTGCTTTTTTTTTAATTTTTTTCGCCTTTCTACAACTTTTCATTTTCTCTCACCGTTTTCTTCACACACACAGAGCACTACAAGAACGAGAATAGCAGCAGTTCTGACGAGCAATGCTAACGTGCCTTGTTCCTCTGAAGGACTCCTTTGGATGATTTAGCAATGTCACTCTGGCTCTAAACATTCCTTTTATGTCAAGAGCCGCATCGCTGATAGCAGGTTGGGAAAGGGAGAGCCCAGTTGCAAAGGCAGGGAAAAAAGTTACATCAGTGGCTGGCGGCAGCAGGAGAGTCTGGTTGTGCCAGTGAGTCAGCCCTGCCACTTGCTCCGCTTGCTTATTCCAGCCACATACAGGCATGTGCAGGCAGGGAAAATTCCTGGCTTTGATTGCGTGCGAGGAAAGGACCTGCTTATGCTGCCACAATAAACTCTGTTCACTTAGAATAAAGTCTTACAAAGCATAATTGCCAAAATCCTGGGACGAAATGCTTCTGCTGAATCCGTGACACATCTTGCTCTTTTCACTGGGAGAAAAGTAGTCATTTATGGGTTTTTTTCCCAAATTTAATTACCAGCTTTGATGTGTCTATAATGGGAATAATGGCAGAGAATACAAGGTCTTCTGTCTGCACTGCTACCTATACACTTGCATATAAATAGCACTTTTGTTTCACGGATTGGAATAATGGCTGAAGAGATGTACCAATGGTGCAGTAACTCTTTTCCTTTGTACCGGATCTAATAGGCCTGCAGTAAGAAAAATACCACGTACGCTTTTTGCTTTTAGGCTGAAACTCGCCCTGTGCAGAGGTCTAGCTCAGGGCAGAGGCCCCATTAAATCCTGCTAAGCCCTCAGACAGGCCTTTCAGGTTCCCCTCTGATGGGTACAGGGATCCAGAGGGGTTTGCATTCTGTTCATGGGTAAAGGCACATAAATAATACCTTATGACTCAGGTGTGTCTTGAAATATGCAACCTGATGGCAGACAATTCTACTTTATTGTGCAGATACTTGCTCTGAACCACATGGCTGATAAGTCATGAAATATTAATAGCCATGCAAATCTTCTCTTCTGTATCACAAGCTTTTCTGTGTTCCTGACCCCTGACTTCCTTTAATCATCTCCTGGGTGTGTGGTCTGTTACTATTCTGAGATATCTTGTGAACAGGGGCAAAGTAATTACTTGATCCCTGCCTGCTGCAAGAATCTTTTTGAAAAGGAAATGGATAACTTGAGAGATGCTTCCTCCTTGCATTAAGATCAGCCCCACCTGCTTGCTTCGCAAGATTTCTCTTTTGGAGGTCTGAATGCAGACCTACAGTGTTTGGTGTTATTTTCATGACTGTAAAAACAGCATTCTTGGATCTTCTAAGTCATCACCTGCTCCTCCATAGATTAAATACAATTTCTGGTTAGATGTGTTCTTCCCTCCTCTCCCTCTCCTACTGATTTTGCTTAAGGCATCCTTATAAATAAGCTACAACTCCAACCGCCAGGGGTTTTGTTGTGATTTGTTACAGGAAGGCCCAAAGGTCTTTCAACCAGCAGCGGTAGTGCTTGTTAGTTATAGGGTTATCTTAGCCGTCTCCCTAATAATTAGAGGTTGAATTAATGCCAGAAACATGAAGTTTTTTTAAGAACCGAGGCATGTCTTTTTGGCAGAAATCTCCTCTCCTTTCTCTACCTATTCTCTAACATCCCAAATACTAAAAATAATGATGTTACCATTGTGGGGAAGTATGGAAATGCTTCCTAGCTCCCTGCCAACACAGGAGAGGTCAGTGGTTTGGTGCCATG
>NW_008824413.1:1214047-1232112 GCF_000699105.1 Pygoscelis adeliae | reverse complement strand
AGCTATTTTAGTAAGCCAGCATGATGAAAGTATAGACATGAGTAGGTATTTTTACAAGTGAGCTTGTAGTGACTGCCAAGAGCATGGTGTAACACAAGGACAATAATGACCACACAGTTTAATCCAAGATTATTAAATGTCGACCCACAAATGGTTTCTGATTTCTGGAGCAATTTTGCCCAAGTGTAGGAGTCAGCAATGCAGCACCAAAACCAGTGCTTTTAAAATGGCGGTTTCATATAGATAAGGAGGTGGGGGAGACTAGCTAAGGTCAAAACATTCATTATCAGAGCAGAGAAAAAGGAACTGGGATACATCAGGTGTTTGTAATATCCCACTTTGTAATACCTGGGATGAAACAGAACAACTTTTCTGGGGCTCTGCCATTCAGTCCTCAGTCAGTCTGTGCCATTTCTGAGGATCAGGTGCCAGCCTGGGAGGAATCCACACCCTGAGTTTTAAAGGATATCTACCTCACCCTTGATTTCAGTCAGCAATTAGGTGCCTATGTGTCTTTAGGGCATAGGTGTCTGCCAGCCACCACTTTTCAGACTTCTGAGGTTTGTATTTTTCCAGCCCTTGCCTCTTGCCTCTGCTTTCTAGCTGCCCAAACTTGTTCTTCGTTATTTTTCTTTCCTTCACACTTTTCTTGGAGTTTTTTTTTTATTCTGAAATGACCTCAGTGACTTCTGGGTCCTGTGGGAAAGGCAGACCCACAGCTTGGCTCACACAAATGACAGTCGTGAAGCAACGTTACTCAGTGGCTTAAAACCTGGCAGCCTCTGACCCGAGGACTACCTGCGACTTGACTGTGCCCTGTGGAGGGAGTGGGAGCCCCTCGCCCTGTGTGGTGGAAAGCTGACGTGCCACCAGCCGGTCAGTGCTGGGGGAGCCATAGAGAAAGCAGCCGGAGCAGAGAAGCCAGAGCATCCCTCCCAGCCCTTCTGCAGCACCGCGGTGTCTCGCCACAGGATGACTTATACACATCTAAATGATGGTAATGAGTCCAGCTGCAGGTGCGGCCCTCCCTTAGCTTGCAAAGGTGACAATTGCTAGCTCTGGTTTTGGAAAGAGATGAGCTCTGATCAGCTGAAAGGAGCAGTGAGTAATCCTCATCTACATGGCTTTGTAACGAAGCTGTGAGTCACTCTAATGAGCAATACCAAAAGCGCTGACCTGCCCATCTCATGCTGTGCTGGTTTTGGCTGGGATAGAGCACACATGCTTCTTCACTTGAGACTCCAAGTTAACCTGCAGCCTTGGTGTGCCTCAGTACCACGTTTTGGGCAGAGGAGACCCAGGGACAGTGGTTTTGATGCAAACCTTATTAACTGAAGAAATGCTTTTGTAGTATGTATATATGCCCAAATGCTCAGTATAAGTAATTAGGTTTTTCTGTACTTGGCGTTTCCCTCTAAAGCTGCAGAATTGGTTTTTATTTGAATAACCCTTTCTTACCCCTAACCATCAGGATTTCAGCTGTAGATCACTCTCTCTTTTTGCCTTGTGCACACAAACCTGGTCAGCTAGAGCTGGTTGGGCTGGTGTGCAGCAACCAGGCAGAGAATTGCGTGGGATTGTCTCTGGGGAAGTCCGTGGCCCTGCATTTCTGGAGACAGCACGAAGTACGCCAGCTCCTTCTGTCCTCCCTGCTCTCCACCGTGCCTGCACTGCAGGGCGGGACAGTGCCCATCCTACCCCTTCAAAGGTCGCTCTGCCACCTTCCACTCCCCTGCGTATGATGTCCCCAATGTCCTCGCTTGGCTTTAAGCTCCACCTGTGGTACCAGCTTGTCAGGGATTATGAAAGCTGTTCGCCTTTGGTTTGAATGCAAGGCATGGGCTGGCTTGGCTGCATGCAGACAACTGCATCACTGGATGTTTTCAGCAGCTTCCCCTGCGTGCACGGAGCTATTTAAAGTGAAAGCACTTTGATTTGGAAAAGGCGAGGATGAAGGTGAAGGCTAATAATGGAAGTTTATAAATTCAGCTGACATTATAGCACTCCATGTCTTTCATGCCATCCTTCATTTACTCTCCTGGTGCTCTCTCCTTCTCTTTTAATGCTCTGTTGTTTTTCCCCCCATGACCATAGTGCTGCTGAGAGTAACTGGGGTAGCTGAGTTTGATCCGTTTACGTGCCTATGGGTGTAGTGTGGGCTGTTATTTTAACCCTGCAAGTGAAATGATCCATGAAACCTCCATGGTGAACTATGCTAAGGGACAGACTTTCATAATCTGTGGATTATACTGAAAATAGTTTCAGGTGTTAAGAACTTCGAGCTCTTCTAATTCACGGCTATTAAAAAAAATCCCTCTTACAGTTAAGAGCTTTTAATAGAGACACATCCACATAACACTCCTACGACTGGGTGTTGTTGGCGCCAGCAGTGGGATGCCTGACTCTAGTCCTGATCTGGGCTTCTCAGCTAGGCTCCCTCCCTCATCAGCTGCAGGACATGGGCAGCTCTAAGGGCAATTCATCCTAGATTAGGAGAAAAGTCTAATGCAAACAGGGGGAATCGTTCTCCTCCTCTGTTACCTGCCCAGGCTCCCCATGTAGTTGGCTTGGCTGGATGCAAGCCCTTCAGACAGCCAAACCTGTGTGGGGTGAACGTGACTTGTGCTGAACCTCTCTTGGAGCCCACGGCAGGCGAGGTAGACAACGAGATCCCAGTCCTGTACCACAGCCTTGAAACGGGACTATCACTCCTCTTCTGTCTCCAAAACTTCTCTGTCCCTCCTGCCTCTGCTTTGCAGACTGGAAATCCGTCGGGAAGGTATACAGCGGTGTGCACACAAAGTCCTGGTTTCCACTGAAGTCTCATGTATTTGTAAAGCCGACCTTCCCTGATGCAGTGCACTCGTTGCCCTTCAGGTCCCTAGGGGTTTACTACATCATGAGAACAGGGGGAACTCCTCTGCCCCAAAATCCTCATCAAAAAGCACTTGCTCAGAGGTAGCGGGAGGCAAAACAGTGCAAGTTCTGCAGCTGAACTCGTATTAGAGGAATTATTTCAAGCAGTTTGTACATTCTTTCTACTTATAATTTATTATTAACAGTCTGAGAGGGAGAAAAATAATTCATTAAACAATCAGCAAGGCATTCATAAGACATTACTGAGATCAAGTCTCGGGGAAACACATGAGGCTTCACAAAAATATTGTTTTATCTACCTAGTTAAGTCATTTTACATAGGAAAGTGAAAAATAATCCAACTGCTCTGTCTCTGTAGCTGCTGCTCAAGGGAAAATGAATTCAGATCCACCATAATTTGAGTAATAGGTTCAACACCAGCTCCCTCTTATCAGAGGGAAAGGAGCAGTTTCATCTCATAGTTTCTGCAGTTTACCCCATGGTTATCTATTCCCTGGTGGCCAGATACCAGAGCAGACCAGTCAGTGGAGTCCCCTTCCAGGGGCTGAAAAGCAAACTGCCTTGCCATGAGACCCCTCTCCCTTCCCCCTCGCTGCAGCAGGTTTGATGGCACTTTCTTTCCCAGATGGGAGTTGCCCATACCCAGACTTGAGAAAAAAGTTTTAAAAAGTGGAATTTCTCTCTTAGCCCAAATCCGTATTCCTGCTCTAGTCAGCAATGAGGCAGCAAGGCACTGCTCGGTCAAACTTGCCCCTCGGAAAGCCCCCACTCTCTCTCCAATATCGGACACCTGGTATACTTGCCTCCTAACCATGCTACTATGTGGTGGGATGATTTGGTTTTGTTGAGAAGCCAAAGCTTACCAACAGCTTCACTTCTCACCCCCATACTTTGCTTTCTGAAACTCTACCATTTGCTTGTGCTGTGCAGTGATGATCCTGTATAAGACATGACTTAAAAACCACCATAAAGACATTTCTGGAAGCAGTGGAGTCTTCAAAGGAAAATTCTTGGGAAGCTGGAAATATGGTGGGAGGGAAAATATAATCTGTCTCTCATTTCAGATGAACTTCCGCCTTCCTTGAAATTCCTGTGAATTTCAAAGCCTTTGATAGTCATGAAACATCAGAGGAGCCTTTATGCTAAGCAAAACCTGTGTGAAAGCAGCGCTGCTTCTGATCCCACCAGGAGCTGCTGCACACCCCGTTCCTCCTCTTTATGTTTGTCATCCCCTCAGCCGATGCAGTCGATCTGCATTTGTATGGTCGTGGCTGTGCCCTTGCTGTGCTGTGTAGGACGACACTGGAGCAAAACCCATTACAGGACTTGCCTGCAGGGCCAGTGGGCCACTCTGACTGCTCTCCTGTGGGCCAGCCTAGCCGTTCCCTGGGGATGGCTGCGCTCTGTGCCCTGGGATGCCTTTCCTGCAGCAGAGCACGTGGCACGGGTTGCTTTTATCCCAGCCTCCCTTACAGGGCCAACATCAGGTGGAGAGGCCATGGCAAGGGGCTTTCCTGGGAGAGCTCTGATGCCACCAGGCACGGGTGGCAGATTTATAGGCAGCTACAAATCACTGTGAATGCAGGTTACCGAAAAGGACAGCACAACCACCACGAGCTGGGGCAGCCACTCCTTGGGACAGGTACAGCCTGGGTACAGCCGGTGTGATGGGGTGGGGAATTTCTTCCCCATAGCAGAACCAGCAGCAGGAGACCATGCAGGGGATGCCATAGAAATTGCAAGGGCTGCAGAGTTGGAAAATGATCCCCACAGGCCCTTCTTGAAGGTGAGCACTGATCTGTGTGAGAGCAAACAGTCCCACCACTTCCCGCTCCTCGCTTCCCAACCGCTTCCAGCAGCACTTGTGGGTGTCCTACCATGAACTCCTTCAAGAAATGTTGCTGGCAGAGAACAGCATCTGGTCAAGCAAAGCAGGGGAGAGAAGAACCAAGAGCAGAAGTCCCAAGGGGGGTGTTTTCAACCTGGGCAATGGTTATCCTGTCCACAGGGAGCTGTTTCTGAGGGGCCGAAGTAGCAAAGACCAATGTGTTCACGCCTTTTTCATTCAATGGGAGGGAAGAGGCTGCCGGGGTGGCTGGGTGGGGGCATGGCTGGGCTGGTCCCAGGCAGAGGGCAGCCCCTGCACCAGCAGGCTGTGACGTGCCTCTGCCTCGCACTTCCCTTCCCCAGGCAGCCGAGTGGAGAAGCTGCAGCCTAACAGGGCAGGACCTGCTGTGGGCAACCCCGGAGAAAAAGTCTACGAAAGCCGAGCAAACAGCGTCGAGGACCTCGCTGGGAGAAAGCAGTAAGAGCACTGAGGAGCCTTCCTGCCACCGCAAGCAGACTGCAGGTGAGCCACAGTCCGCGGCATGAAGAGCTGCAGGTCTGAAATAGTCACTGTCTAATCGCTGCGGTGTCATTGCTGGTTTAGACTTACCTCATTTCTCACAAATGCAGGCTTATTTGTATTTGACCCGCCCATCTAATTGAGTTGCATCCAGACATATCTGATCCATGGTTTTGAAAGCATGCACAAGGGCTGTCCACGCTTCTCTCGTCCTTCACCATGTCTGTTTCCTTGCACTCCCCAGGCTTCCCATTCCAATTTATTTCCCGTGCCTCCTCCTGCTCCTGCTTTGCACCGTGCTGCTTCTCAGGAGCTAGTTTGTCTTCTGCCTTGCTCCAGCATGCTTCCTGCCTGTAGCTATAGCTTTTCTCTCCAGCAGGCAGCTCGGTTGTTCTTAAACAAGCTGAAGAAGTATTAGACTATTTTTGGAGCGATACAGCGTGTTCCACAGAAAGTGAAGCTTACGCTTTCTGCTGGAGTGGTGTTGAGAAGTAAATTCCTCTTGATGTGAACCGAATGTAGTTTTTGAACATGTGACTGGCACAAAGTATACAGACAGTGACTTTCTGCAAGGATAAGCTGAACTAAGGAGTGGGGCAAGCTGAACCTTTTTTTTTTTTTTTCTTTTTTTTTTAAGCTACCTTGGCTGAGTTGCTGCCTTTGAACAATGGCGGTGAGGTCCTGGGCAGGTGCAGTACATAGCTATACAGGGATGTAGGCAGAGCTGTGAAGCACGTCAAGAGTGATCAAAGACCGTAATGACTTTTTGTTAGATATACTGTAGAAGGACATTGTTATGACTGGAGTTATATGGACCAAGGTCAGGATATGAATTTGTAACTGAGGCAGAAGGTTGTAAAATAAAGCAACAGCATTGTCCAGTTCTTCACGTGACTAATGAAGCATCCCTCGATAATGCTGATCGTCACTGCCAAACACAAATTTAAGCACAGCTCCCGTTCCCACCCTGCAGTGTTTATCAAGCTGGCCCCCTCCAAAATGGACTCGCTTCTGCAGAGCCAGCAGACATGACTTAGTGATTAGCCAAAGGCCATGCAGAGGAGGAAAGAGGAGTATCAGCTCAAATTACTCCCCACCCCTTCTATGGGCAACATGCAACGGTTTTTGACTGAACTGTGTTTGAAACGTGGTGCACTGGTCTCAACCCAGAGGACAGAAACAGTACAGCTACCTAACATAGGTGCAGTTACAGCAGTAGAGCTACCTTCACATCATGTTACCTGTTACTGAAAGTTTTACTAAATAAGATTTTTTAAAGTGTATGATAAAAGAAAGCTTTCAGTATCTGAGGCAAGAGTGGCAAGGGGAGAGGAAGGGAAATCATGCTGAAATCTGGCAGTGTGAAAGGCAGTTTGGAAGACAAATCCTCTAGAAGAAAGTAAGTAATTCAGAAAAGCTTTGTTGTTAAGTGGAGAAATTAAGACCTGTGGGCTCACCAGAAAGGCTCCGAGTGATCTGATCTGAATGTAAGGCAGAGGAAGCCTTTGCGGCAATAAGCAGCAAGGCAAGGAGGAAAACCCAACACAATAAAGTGGCAAAGTCCAATACCTGATTTAAGCCCATCTTCTGTCTTTTTCAGAAAAGAGAAATCCAATCTGAGCAAAGCTAAGAGGAAGGAAAACTAGATACAGAAGGTAAAATGTTAGTCATCTTCCCCCTTTGAATTTTGCAAGAGCTAGCAGTTGAAGAGGTAAGAGTAGCTAACCAGAAAGCATGTATCAGAGAGGCTTTCCTGAGAACCAGTGGGTCCATTGAGTGGCCAGGGTGGAAAAGCAGAACCATTCAAGGAACGGTCTTCTAAAGAAGCTGAACGATTTTGTCACTGCAGACTAAGACAGAGAGAGAGAGAGGCAACCCCAAGCTACTATTCTTAAGCAGTAAAAATCAAGGAACTGTTGAGCTTGCAGTAACCAGGCAAACCCCCACCATCTGACTGCCGTCAGCCTCCCTACAGAAAAGTTCATCGCCTTTTCACAAAATCCTTCTATGGGCCTTCTCATTTTTTCCTGCATCTCAAGCAGAGATTCATTGTCTGATCTGTGCGATAGTTTTTAGATGTTTTGGAATGGAGGTGTAAGTAAAACGCCATGCACTTAGCGGATCTCTATACGGAGACTACTGGACTTCACACCCGCTGCCGAGCTCTGGGAGAGGGCAGGAACAGCCCCTTTCCCCATACAGAGCTGCGTTGCTTTGTCATTACCAGGCAGCGCCTCCAGGACTGGAGATACGGAAAAATCACAGAATGACATTGCAGTTGCAAGGAAAAATGAAGCCCTTTTTTTTAGTCTCATGTGGTCATTTTCTTTCTTCTGCCATACAAGAAAGGCGTTTCAAAGGCACATGGAGCTAGCCTGCCTTGGCACCCTTTGAAACCGGTGGTAAACATCTCCTGACTTCTGTGCGACAGAGTTAAAGCACAGCTGCTGCTGAAAGAAGAGGTCGTTGAAGATTGCACCCATCTTGCAACAAGTTTTAAGGGGGGTTGTTCCTTGCTGGGGCAAACATACCTGTTTTCAAGTATTTTTACGGGAGAGAGATGTGCATTGTCAAAGTCAAGTTTTTTTGATTTGCACCTTTTTCTCTCCAGATGCAACAGTCTCTCTCCACTGGAAACGTTGTCACATCCATAAAGCCACAGGGATATGTTTCAGCTCTGACAAGACAATGGATGCAGGCGATCTCTCTCCTCCTACCTCCCCAAACAAAATTTGATCAGAAATAATCTGGCGGATTTCTAGTGCAGCCAGAAAGTGGCAGATGAGGGAAAAGCCGTCCCTTCGCTGAAAACTTCAGTGACTTCATGTCAGCCAGTACAAAACCCGATTCGAGCTCTAGATTTCAAGGCAATGATCAAATCTGGTAGGTGGTACTTGGAGGAAATGTGGGGGAAGATAGGCTGGTTGGGTTTGGCCTGTTTTTAAAATCCCTGTATAATATTAATCATGTACATGCTTCACAATCCCATAGTAAATAGCCATAATTTTCCCATTTCACAAAGTTAAATGCGCACATGCCCACTTGCACACAGAAAAATTGATCCAGGTGCAGCCTGCGGAGTTTAGAAAGGTCATTTTCAAGACTGGGGAGAGATTGAGGGTGTTGCTGTTAATCGAAGAAGGGATGTTTAACATCTTTCTGACAATAAACAATGCAAATTACATTAGTTCCACTGCCATCCCTCTGGCCTAGAAGTGCTGTTAAGACAGTTCTTGTACTTAATATAAATATTAACCACTGCAGTGTCCTCTGTTGTCCTGACTGGGTTGTGCAATGTTTAGTGGTGCAAAATTTCCACCAGTGCTAAGGATCACACCACCACAGCAAGTCTTGCCTTTTTTACACTCACGCTACTTGCCTCCGAAGCCAACTGCAGTGCCTGCAGGCAGGCAGTCCCACCTTCTCATTCCCCCTCCCTGACTCTGCCTGTGTTTTTAAGCAAGCTCAGATTACCTGCAGTCTCCAGATATCTCTCTCTCCCTGCTGTCCTGTAAAATCAACAAACATCCGCACCTACCCCATCCCTGTTTCCCTTCTCTGAATGCTTAAAGACCTGGGAACTCGGCACCGCTGGTGGGATTTCAAAACCCAGCCCAGGCTCAAGTGCCAGATTTGGGCTAAACAGCTGCTGTGAACTGTCAGATCTACACGCTACAATGATTTGTACAGCCCGTTGCTGAACCAGCTAGAGCCATTTGTTTAAAAAATAAAGAGACAAATAAATTCAGCTCTTCCTCTTCTCCTAGCAAGCTGATATCACGTGCCTCTCTTAAAAACGGCTTGCTCCAGAATGCATTAGAGCTAAATTATCATTTATGTTTGTCACAGGGATTGCTAATGTGTAATGAGATTTTAGAGTTAATGTTTTGTACAAAGCACTTAGCGGAGCTGGAATGAAATTGGTTCAGGATTCTGATGTGGTGTTTTAATTAAAGATATTTTCCAATCAGGGCCGAGCAAACGACTTGTCAGAAGATTTTGTACCCATCAGCCAATATACCAATGCAATGCTGGTCTCGCTTTCTGCTTTTGGGTTTTCTTCAGGGAATTAGAGGAGAGAGCCTCTCCAAATCTCATGCAGAAGAGCCTTTCTTAGCTGCAACCCTTATAGGAGAAGAAACACGTATTTGATGCCCTGAAACTTTCACCTGGATGTCAATGGTCTGGTTCAGTGCAGTCTGATGCTGGCCTTACACTGCTTTGATTCTGTTGAACTTGCAACTGCAGATTGGTGCAATATGTGCACACAGTCTGAAAGCGATGGCAAGCCAGGTCCTGTGAGGTGAGTCCTGAGCTCTTGTCTGCCGTAGCAGGGTCCTGAGCTCTGACTGCCAGCTCCTCTTCCCTCTCCTGCTCTGCCGTTGGGCACAGGAGCCAGGGAGGAGGCAGGAAAATGGGTGATGTAGATCCAAAAAAAGGAGAGGAAGGATTTCCAAAAACTGTACCTGGTAAAACCAGCATGATGATGACCGAGTTGTCTCTGGCTTAAACAAACAGGCTTCGGATGCATGATTCAATGCAAACATCAAATGCGTGTTAATAGGCACAATTTTTATTAATTGCTGGACAATAAGGGTCATTATTACCAAGCTAACACATTGTTTTCTCAGCTATCATCTCTGGTCCATGCAGGGAACTTCAACCACCATCAGGTCTTAAAGTGGGTTATCTGCTTAAAACAAAATCACAAAGCTATAACCAAGCATGAAGTGCAGCACACGAGGCTGGTTTAAGGCACGGGCGATGGAAGCCTCTGGCAGAAAAACAGCCGCCGTCCTCATCATTTGCTTTGCCCATCCTACAGCCCGGACAAGCTAGGCCGGGCAGAGCTGTTGAGGGAGGGGAGGGGGGATGCAGGGAAGTGGCTCCTGCTGGGAAGGGACAAGAGGGAGGAGTTGCCCTTCCCAGTGCTTCTCACGCTTAACCTTCTTCACCCTTCCCCTCCCGCCTCTCCAGCCATCAGGGCTGTGACGAAGGCCCCCCTTTGCCCCCCACCGCCTGGTTTTTGCCCCACTCTCACCTCCCCAGGCAAGGAGGGGCACTGGCCCCGCAGCCTCAGGCAGCCCCATCCAGCTCCACGGATGCAAAACAGCACTGCTGGAGACCCACCCGGCATGGGTGTGCAGCTGTGACACGGCAGCATCATTAACTTGGATAATAAGACTGAGCCATAGCAAACCACTCTGGATTTGTATAGCTCCGTGTTCATTTTTGCAGTGTTTCTGACATAAACCCCTTTCGAGCTGCATAGTTGTGAACCTTTCAGTAGTATACATTGCATCCTGCTTGCTACGATAATAGAAACAAATCCTTCTTTATATGCTCGTGATTTCAAATACGTTTGGTTTGTTTGTTTTTCTAAGAAAAGCAAGGAGAAAGCTTCCATTTTATAAACAGTTTTGATGTTTTAATATACAGGTATGAGTTTTTTCTAGTATTTTTCTTTTGCAGGTTTGCCCACCTACAGGTTCCATGACTGTTTGGAAACAGATGAGCAGTAAGTAGGGATTTTAATCCCAAAGGTAAATTGTAACATAATCCTTTCATTTGGTCAACTCTCTAGCTCAGTATGGAAATTCACCTGAGCTGTGTAAAAGGATGTTACTGACTAGAATAGTGAGGTGAAGGTGAATTTTGCAGAAATAAATCTCACATTTACACCTCTACTGTGTGGTGGAGACATGAATATGCTGGATATTGTAACATTTGCTTTGCATAAACCTTGTCTGACATCACAGGATCTCAGGAAATTACAAAGACAGAAAGAGACCAAGCTGCCTATTCAGGTCAGCCCCTCAGTGAAATAGCATCCTACTCCATAAAACATAATACACACCGCAACTTCATTGTACATCTCTTGTCCAGCTGTGTGGGTTCTTTATCCGCAAGAGCATTGACACACCACTTAATGAGCGGTGTTGACCTCTTCAGAGTCGGCAAGGTACCAGCATGCATGGGGCATCTTTTGCTGCCAACCCCAAACATGCTAAAATCATGAGTCAGATCTCCCTGACTTGTAAATTGTAAGACTATCTGAGAAAAATGTTCATGAAAACGCCAAACAAACAAATGTGTTGGTGTTCTTCTCTGCCATGCATTTTATTGAATCTATGGTTTTGAGCCCTCAGAGGTCATTCAGGTTAAATTTTAAGTCTTTTGTTCTCTATAAGCGATAGAAAATTCTGCTGATGTTCCCATCCACTAAATTACAAGACTCAGTTACAGAAACTGGGGAATTACGGTGAACTCTAGGAGAGGCACCTTCGTGGTGCTTCTGATGCATATCTCTGCCAACGTGTGCCAAATTGTAGGAATTAAATTCTGCATGAGGGATTGCCAGGCAAAAAGTGTTAGGAGATACAGGAGAGCTGGATTCGTGTCCACAGGGATGGCGCTAAAACTTCTGAGTTTCCTGCTCACTGCTGCCAGGACGCTGAACCAGTTGATAGGTTTAGGTCCCTGTGGTCAGAGATCCCTCATCCGTGGGGATTGTGGAGTAGAGAGGCAGAGGAGTTCTGGGTTGGTGGAGAGCCAGGATAGTGAGCCATGGAGGGACTCCCCATCCTTGGTGTGATTAGCACCTGGGAGGAAAGAGTATACCCTGTAGGAAATGAAAACACCCCAATGGGGAGGCTGAGGGAGTATTTACAGGATCCTTTTGGTAATGCAAGTAATGCACTCACACCTCCCTCCCTCTGGAGAGTGAAAAGGCTAGATTTTAGCACATGGCAATGGCACCATCAGGTACACTGTGGTGATGAGCGATGGATGCTGGGCTTAGGCACGTCCCTCTGTGTTGCAAGCATCACCTTCACCATGGCTTTAGGCACAAGCATTACCAAACCAGATTAAAGTCTTCTACAGCAGTCCCAGCACTCGGGTGATCATGCTTGGTGTTTGTGAGAGGAATGATTTCACACCAACATGGGGTTTTTTTTTGCTTTTACACTCACACTTTCATCCAGCCTCTGTTACTGAAAGGTCAGTTCTCCTCCTCCTCTGCCGTTTGCTCCTGAGAGCACCATCCCTTGCAACACACCCTTGGTAGCCCCAGTGCAAGTGAGGCAGCGACGACAGCAGGAAGGTGAGTTAAAGCAGCTGGTCCCAGTGGGTGTACCCGTGCTAGGGAGCTGGGCTCTGAGCACAGCCACCCACCTCCCGCAGTGGTGTCCCAGTGCTTCCTACAGTGTGGGAGGAGGAAAGGTTGAGAGGGATGTAGCAGGGAGAGCTGTGTGCAGGGATGATGCTTCCCTGGCACAGAAGCAGCTGAACATGAGGATGCACTCCAGGCATGTGCGTGCACATGGACCTTGAGCTGTTACTCTTGAGAAGGTGGTTTTAGAGAGCTGCTTAAGGTGAGGATTTTAAGCACTTATTAGGCCTGAAATATGGACTGAATTTTCAGTGGGAACCTGCTAGGTACACAGCACTGCTTGAAATCAGGCCATTCCTTAAGCTGTGGGGTAGCCAGTACCATCCACACCACTGGGTTGTGGCTCTGCTGGACCCATTCAGGCAAGGAGGTTCAACCAGGTGCCCTCTTCTGAGCTCCCATATCTCATGGCACCTCTGCTCCCAAGGGCTCATGTCTACATTTTGACCTCTGGTTCAAAGTCTTCATTTGCTGCTTGCTGCTATAAAGTGAGTATTTCCCTCCTCTGCACTGGCTCTTTTGTTCCAGAAAGCTTTGGTAGCTTTGGTTTGAGATGTGTCTCTTTTGGCCCCAGAGCCAGGGCTTTTGGACCCTCCAGGTGTCTGGCCTTGAATCTTGCTATGTGTTGGGGTGCCAGAGCTGTTCTGGAGGCTGCAGACATCAACTCAGTGCTGCACTGCTTTAGCACATTTGGCTGTGCCCTTTGGCAGCCTTCACTTAGTGCCTTGACACCGGAGTTTTGATACTAAAAGTGTTGTTTCCTGGGAGCATCGCTTTGATTCTTCTCTCACTGGTACAAAACTTATTCTATGAAGTGGTGCATTTTCCAAGCCTCTGTAGCAGGAGTCGTCTTGCTCCAGCCACGGATTCATGGGCAGAAGATGCCAGTGGGATGCCCTGGTTGCAGCAGCTGCTCATACCAGTGTGTCTGTTTAGCAAGTACAGATGGAAAATGCTGTTGTTTCCCCCTCATTGATCACTGTCCAGAGCATCTGAGGCTCCAACAGAAGAGCCAGAAGGGAGCAAAGTTGCTGTTCCCACAGCTTTGATACTTCCTATCACATCTCAATTTCTTTAGAAGTTACGACGCTGTACTTCAGGCTCGGTGTTGTAGCTGTGTTGACCCCTCATGACAGGCCTGTTCCGGCACAGGGGTGGCTGCAGGGACCTGCAGCAAGCAGTTCGGCTGAGGTGTAGGGACACACAGGTTTCTCCAAGCCTAGGGGCCCATTCGTCCTTTAACTATGCCTTTTTCTTTTCTTTTCTTTCTTTCCCTGTTACTGGTGCAGGTGGCTGGAGTACTCCGTGCAGTTCTTCTGTTTCAGGCAGATAAAGACATCTGTAACTGTCAATATCTACTAGCCCTGTCCCTTTGCCATTTTTCTTCTGTTGTTTTACACAGACTTTTACAAGTGGCTCCCTCTCAAATTTCCAGTGAAATGAATAATGTCAGCTGAGCCTGTAAATCTGTTTCCCTCTGAAGGGGGAGGAAGACACCATAGGCACGGGAATGCTGCTGGAGAGGCTGAGGAGGACACGATCACAATTAGGCTGAACAATTATGGCAACTACCCCCGATTCCTCTTCACCTCTCCTGCCCTGGCAAGGCACTCCTCTGCTGCCTGCACAGCCTTCCCGAGGAGGGTTTCCTTTGATGCTCTGCTCTTTTCAAAAGCAGTGAGTCTGTAATGTGGGGTGGCTCACAGCATGAGGGGTCCCATGGGTCCCCTGGCACCTCTTCAACTCAAAGTCTCATTGCTTTATTTAGTCATCTCCCCAGGTAAGGAATCCCCCTCCCCCTTTTCTGCTTTTGCCCATGCGAAAGCATCATTGCCAGGAGCGATTTCAAGATGCCGCCTACTCCGATGGCAGCTTCAGCTGTGATGGTTGAAGGGGACATTGCCACTGGCCAGCCCCCCTCACCCCTCGGTCACAGCCTGGCACGCTGGAGCAAGCTGCTGTTCCCTCCAGGGACTTGGGTACGCTGGACCCCAATCCCGTGCTGGGAGCACTGCCGCGTCTGCGGGGTGGCGGAGGCAGCCGGGCGCAGGGTCGGCTCTCCTGCTGCTGCCGGCTTCTGCGTAGGAGCTAACCTCTCATTTATGGACAACTTCCCTTAGAAATAACCCCCAAAACCTGGCCCGGCATCAGCTGCTGCCCTGACAGGTTGCCGTGATGGGAATGTCACAGCTCTCTGCTTAAACAGGCACCGTGGCACAGCAGACGGCCTCTTCTTTCCAGGGCCCTCCGTTTGCACCTGTGCTTAATTACGTCTGCAGGCAGAAGCGCCAAACAGAAGGATGTGTCTGAACAGCTAGACCACGCTCTCTGAAAGCTGCTTAAATTGCTATTTTGATCTCTATCACTCCTCAGAAACCTTCTCTTTGTTTAATGGCAGCTAAGCTTTTGCTAAGTAAATCCAGCAGGTGCCTTGCCATTCCTTGCTATGTGTAACTAACATTCTTTTTTCCCTGCCTGCGATGGGCTCGCTGCTGAGAACTTACCACGTGGAATGCCACGGAGGGCTGCACAAAAACCTCCCAGTCCCCGCTCTCCTCCTCCTCCTGCCCGCTGTGCTCGCCCTGGCACAGGCTCTTGTTACAGGAGACGTGTTCTTTTTCTTGTGTGCAAATCTCCTTCTTTTCAAAACCCATAAACTCACGACTCCTCGCGTGGTGGGGCCCAGCCTGGCTGTGCGGCCAGGAGTGGTTTATTATGAGAAATGGTCTGTCGGTTGCTGCAGACTTGCAGCAACATAAATGTGTTGTCTGCAGAAACAACAAAGAAGCAAGGGGAGGCAGGGAGAGATTAGCTGTGAATGGGAGGGTGAAGATATGGGGAGTGGAGGTCAGAGGAAGCGTGGGTTTGAAAACAAGACGAGAATGTAATGCCATTGCTCCGTGATTTTTTTTTAAGTAAAAAGGCAGATAAAACTGGCAGGTTTTAACATGGGCAAGTGTCCAGAAACTCCTTCCAACGCTAGTAACTTATCTGTATCAGTTCTGCCACCCACCTCCCATCACCACTGCTCACCAGGGCATCGGGAGAGTGCCGCTGTGGTGCTGGGTCGCTTGTTTCTCAGCCGTCAGATCATGAATAGAGGTTGCTATTTTTTGAGACTTGGAGTAAACTGGAGAAAAATCAGTGGGTCCTTTTGGCCGCTGACCAAATCAAATCTTCACTTCAGTGTGGGAAGCCTCACAGAGGATTTTAAGTACTGAATATTTGTCACTGACTTTGCAGGCTCCATTGCTCTTACCCCTAATCTTCCTCACTTGCTCATGCTGTGCATGCAGACGCGGGGAGGGATGATAATGGACTTGCAGTTGTACTTGCTGTTCCCATAACAAACGGCAGAATCCTCACATAAATTGTTTGAACATGTAACACTGCTCTTATTTCTTAACGATAAGGGCTTAGGAGCTGCCCTTTTCCAAAAGGAAAGAAATGAACCAAATGTTATCTCTTTGTTTTAAAAAATGATCCTGCAACTACAACAACAAAAAGCTGTTACGATGATCCTTAAAGGTCTAGCAAGCTTTTATGGGAGAGATTTTCCACTCACCAAGTCTGGCTTCGCTCTTGTTCCCTCTCCCTCTTCCCAGCCCACGTGGCTCAAGCTTTCTAGAGCAGCTTGAGCTCCTAGATACAGCTGAGCTGAACAAGCTTGCCCTGGAGGACATGTCAGAGGTCAGACCTGGAGGGAGAAGTAACTCCTTTGGATACTGTGTCTAAAGCCAAGTGCTCTAGATCTTGCTCCAGTCCCAAGTGCATCCATCATCAATTATATATCGGTACTCAGTGTTTACACAGGTTTCTTGTTTATCACAAAATATTTACTTCAAAGCTCTGCATCTGCTGTTAAGCCCAACAGTAGTGTCTATTGCTTATGCCGAGGAAATAAAATTTCACCATAACCTTTTGGTGCTATGGCACAGGTCTGCTAGGTGGCTGGTGCGGGGCTCATGACGGTCTGCAGTTAGCAGCCTGCTAACTCTTGCCTGGAGCAGCGAACACAGTAGAGGTATATTTAAACTTGAACATTTCTGAGTCTAAAGAAACAAACCCCTCCTTTATCATGGATTTAATAGATCCATGTTTCTGGAGATAGTAGGGAGAAATTAAAAAAAATCTGTTTGAGCAGCGTATCCTAGCTTAAACATGCTTATGTAGGTTAATGCACGCACCCATTAACTTTCCCACTGTCAACGGCTGTTAGTGTATTTGCTTAATGCCCTGCTGGGAGGGAGATGGATGGGCTCCTCCAGATGCCATCTTGGTGCTGCTTTTTTTAGTTCAGCCCCGGGGGATGCAGATCCTAGATGGCTCTCCTGGAGCTGTGTGTGGCCGTGCAAAGCAGTCCATAGACACAGTCTCTCACCTTAGCTTTCCAGTCTAACAACACCCCATGCTATTCTTAGGTATATTAAGTGATAATAATGTCTTTCCCAAAGTAGGTAAGCGTAACTGCTTCCCAGGTAGGAAAAAGGGCCACTGAGGGCTTCAGTGATACGGGCTGAGCCAGCTGCAGAGGTGTGAATTGGCTCCCCAGTTATAAGAGCTGCCAGTCAGCCCTGTGCCCAACCCACTAGACCATGGCTGAACCCTGGAGTGGGCACCGGGAGGTGCTACGAGTGGAGAGGGACACGAAGAAAAAAGGAAGAGTGTGATGCATGACCGAGAAGAACAAGGCATGTGAAGGCAAAGCCCTCATCTGTCTCCAGAGGCCTTATGAAGTAACCCAACGCCTGTCGCCCAATAAGAGCGACTTCCTTCAATGCGTTCTGTATCAGGTATTTGGCATGGCTGTGTCTTAGCGATGTGTCTCCCCACACAAGACTGTAAGGAGATGGTCAGCATCAGTATACTGTGTGTAGTAGAAAGCAAGTGGATTTACTTAGCGCTTTGAGTGGCAAAAAGTGGGAGCATTTTATATTGTCTAGGCAGGAGTTAATATTAATATATTATTCACTCTCTTCCTTTGGATGTATCACAAAATAGGTCTATGCAAGGAGGAGCAGGGGGAGGAGGGGAGAGAGGTCTAGAGCCAGTGCAGATGAGAGGCATGGCTGAGTGATGAAGAGTGAAAGATGCTGACCAGGCTCAGGCCACACATGAAGGGTTGGCTGCCCTTCCTGACCCTCCCTAACCATGGAGAAATACAGACCTCAACAGGGCTGTGGCTGAAAAGGAGCACACTCTTTTCTGCTCACGTCCGTGTGAGAGTACCATGAAACTGTGAGGTCGGTGCCATCTTCCAGAAGAAATCTCCTGTTGGTGAGGAAGAGAAGTGGCTTTTGTTTGGCCCTGTACAGAGTTATAGGGAGTGTTGTGTTCCTACCGCTGAGCTAGATAGTTGGGTAGAAAGTCTTCCAGCTGCTGGACACCTGCTGCTGGAGCAGCTCCACTTCCCCTGCTCAAGAAACCAAGCCTGTCTTGGAGGTACAACACATGGGTGCAGACAGGCTCTTGTGGGCTGAAGGCGCTTTCAAAATCTAAGCAATTTCTGCTGTGCTGAGGTGTTGCCGCTTTGTATGATTCATTCCTGAGCTCTTATTGACAATTACCCTAAATTAAAATGAATAGGCCACTGGCTGCAGTGCAGGGTTGTTCGGTATAGCCAAGGATGGGGGGTGGATGGGGGAGAGGAAGGGAGAGAGATGCTGT
>NW_008824413.1:1212925-1213919 GCF_000699105.1 Pygoscelis adeliae | reverse complement strand
GCTGCCCCACCAGTGCTGCTCTAGAGGCCTCCATGGTCTCAGTACAGTGCTGCCCTGCACCTAGCTCCTGTGCAGCCCAGGAGATGACTTGCCACAGTGTGAGGACATCCACCTGTGCTGGTCAGAGCAGACAAGGTGGCTTCTCAGTGTGCTCAGTTGGGAACTAAACTCTTCAAAGCAGCTGCAGTGGGGTGGAGGATCTGGCTGTGTTGACCTGGCCCTGGGGTGGTGCTGGGCTGCTGTGCCTTATTTTCATGCACACAGAGCCTCACCTGTGCCTGGGGACTGGCCAGTTTTGGTGGGTGGGTGGTGTGGGGAGGAGGGAAGCCCAGTGGGTCTGCCTGAGTGGGCCTCTCTCGATTGCGCTGACTCACAGGGCTGCACACTGGACATCTGGTGGGGAGCCTGCTGCCATATAGGAGAGAGGTAGTCACCCTCACGTGCCTGCACCTCCCTGGTGTTTGCACAACCATCTCATCCCCAGGCTGGAGAAGGTGAAGGCTGAACAACTGTGCCTTGACAGGGCTGTGGCATCCCGAGCTTGGGGCTGTGCTCCCAGGGTAGCTGCTCCATGCCGTCCTATTTAGGCACTTTCCATTGCCTTACTGGAGTTGCCAGGGATTGCGTGTGTCCTCCAGCAGAGCAGGAAGCGATGTGATGAAAACTGTCACGTGTCTCTCGTCTTCCTTCTTCTCCCCGAAAGGAGAAATCTGGGCAGAAGAGTGCCTGGGTTTGTCGTCCCACAGAAAAGCACGCACAGACGTGCGTGCGTGCACCCTTGATGGCACATGCTTAGAGGAGGCACAGAGATGTGCCCTTTGCATGGAGCTGGAAAGGGGCAAACCTGAAGCAACCCCTCTCTGCAAGCTGAGCTTGGGCTTGGAGGCAGCTCCGACCCCATCCTGTTCCCCTGTGCTCTGCAGCCAGTGAGCACAAACACGGGGGGTGTGAGGACACCCAGCACAGGCCAGCGTTTATTTGGTTTGCATGGTGT
>NW_008824413.1:1198302-1212895 GCF_000699105.1 Pygoscelis adeliae | reverse complement strand
TTCGCTTCTTCTAGTGCAGCTGCACCTCTCTGTCCCAGCCCCAGCTGCCACAGCTTAGCTTTGCCTCAAAACACATTCTTGTGCTGGGTGCAGTGCCTCTGTGCTCTCGGGTGGAGACTGGCTTTTAGCTGCCTCTGCCTGCATGGCATCTGCTTCCCTCTGCCTTTTTAATCCTCTGCATTTTCCATAACCTAAAATAAACCAGTAACAAATCTGGGATGCACTTCTCCAGCCAAGGGGACAGATCTGGAGCTGTGGCATTCTGCACCTACTGTGATTTCTGCAGCAGTGCCTCTTTCTTTTTCTTTTCTTTTTTTTTTTTTTTGTTACACAGAAGACTTGTGAGAAATGTATTCCTATGTCAGTAACATTCAAAGGCGAAAAGAAAACCTGCCAGAAGAGAGCCTTAAAAATCTGACATATTATCATTCAGAGGAGAATTTTCAGTAGAATTATGCTGGAATTTTTCCAATAAATAAATTCTACAGACTTTCAAGGGAGAGCTTTTAGATTAATGGAAATATTACTTAAATTAAAATTCATCCCATTAAGTCATCAATTCCATTGTCATTGCAGCATCATGTGTTTAATGTTAATGACATGCACAAATAAAAAGGAAGAAACCTATTTGTTTTATTGTGCCAAAAGCTGAGTATGGTCTGTTGTGGAAAGTTAAATACAAGCCAGAGTGGGCACAAGGCAAGATCAACAGAACATGGTTAAAATGCACTTGCAGGAGGTACATTGCACAGTACTGTGTATGGAAATGCTGAGAAACACGGTTGGGCTTGTATTTTCAATGAACTGATTTTTTTTTTTTGTCTCTTAGTGACTTCAGGAGGAGGCCTTCTGCAGCTTACAGGCTCTGTCCCTTTGTTTTTGGAGCTTCACATAGAGGAGAATGGATCCCAGACGCCAGCTGGGACACGTCCCAGGCTCACTCTTGTGCCAAGGAAACAGTGGGCAGCTTGGAGGGCAGCTGCCAAATTCAAACCATGTCTTGAGCTCTCTGCGCTTCCAAGATGAGCTCTCACAAGACTAGGTTTCATGCCACCTGCAGCAGGACCTTCTGCTTCCAACCAGGAAGGGACAGCACTCTGGGCCTTTTGGAGCCTCTGCTTTCCATCCTGGTGAGGAGACACGGGCGGAGGCACAGGTGACTGAGCAAAGGGGAAAAGCTAACTGGCTTCTACCTCTTCTGCCTTTTGGTATGATTTATGCTCGACTGGGAGGGGGGAAGGCAGCAGAGGACGTTTCTACATTTTCTGGTGCATCACTTGTCAGCAGGTGACAGGGCTCTTGCTTGGGATGGACGTGAGCTTGGCTGATCTCCCACTGTAGGGGTTTTCATCTTGAGCCACCCACCGTGGTGTAGGTGTGTGTCCTCGGGGGTCACCCCAGGTATAGGGTCTGCTGCTGGTGCCCTGGGGAGAGTGGGTGGCGGAAGCAGCCTGTGGAGGAGGTGGGTCTCCAGCAGATGGGAAGGACTACGTTGCTCTTGGACAGGGTGGCCCCTAGTAGCAGGGCTGGGAGGAGCAAAGACAGATTAGGCTAGCCCATGTGAGAGCTGCCACATCACAGCCACCGATGCTGCATTGCATCCCCACCCCTGAGAGTCTGCACGGGCTTCTCATGACAGCTGTTGTATTGCAGTATACTGGGGTGCCTTGTGGCTCTTCCCCATATTGCTTTGGAGAGCCTGGCTGTCATTCTGGCACCCAGGTGAGGACAGCACCAGGGATCTTCCCTGAATCCTTGCTGGAAAACAGGTGGGCTGCCAACTCAGAGGCAGAGTCCAGCATTTAAAGCACCGCTTATAAACACAACCCCAAGTCTGAAGGCTTTACATGGGCTTGAGAAGGACTTCAAGGCAGCACCTAAATGTGCCTAACTGCAGTGAAGCTACTTAGTGACTCCGTTCAGGCTCCAATACATAAACTGAAGCACGTTATTTAACAGCATAAGCCAGCACAGAGATTGAAAGACGAGAGGGATCATTGCCCATTGGTATCTTCCATACCCATGTCAACACCCACGGTCAGGATAGCTCCAGTTAACAGCAATCTAGGTGATAGCTACCTCCCACCTTTCAGAAGACAAACCAGCCGCTGTTATTGCGGACACAGGAGCTGCATCTCAGGAAATGCTCCATCCACCCTGTGGAAAGGAGTGAGCAGGTTTATCTGGCTCTCAGGGCAGGTTCTCCTTGCTGCACTTGTCCTTTACTGAAGGTTAAAGGGTCTTAGGGCAGGAGGGCCGGTTCCCAGTGGAAGGCTTCATGCACTGCAAGGCCAGGCCTTAGCCTCCCCCAAACCTGGGAAGAAGGTTTGACCTGGAGCTTGTTCCATCATTCCTGACTTCTTGGTCTGTGCAGCAATGTGTCGGGAAAAGTACTGGATCAGATTTCATGCCCCTATGGGGTTTGGGGAATCTTTGTAGCAAATGGAGGAATGACTCAATTTGAAGCTTGAGATGGCTTTAAGTGAACAGAAAACCCAAGTAGGTCACTAGCACATCCCTGGGTTTCTCATGCCCTCTTCTCCGGCTTTGCTATGCAAAATGAACAGCTCTTTTCTTGCTGAGACTAAGAATACCTTTCAGGCCAAGTTCCAAGGTCAAGCCATCCATTTGGCCTTCTCTATCTATATGAATTAACTGTCTTCAGCACAAATTTGAAACAGTGCAAATGCATCATTGTTAGATCATGTTTTGAGAACAGCTTCAGGAGCACCGAATGTGTCGTTACTTGTACAGAGGCAGGGTTCCCAGACATTTCACTGCAATTACTATTTAGGCTCAGTTGCCACAGTGGCCTCCCCGTCTCTCTTTTGTTTCCAGGTTACTCCTTTACAGAACAAGTATTTATTTTTCACCAGTAGCACAAGATATATTTTCCTTGGATTCCCTTGAGTGTTTCTTGCTTGTGGTCAATAAAAGAGAAGTTCACAGCGAGTCTGACTGCTACGTGTTGTCACGGCTACTTTTCCATAGCTCAATTTCTCAGCCTCCTGAGGTAGGGGTGGGCTTTCACTCAAGGGCACTGGAGTGGTTTTTTCCCTTTTTTTTTTGCCTTTAGCAAAAGGCTAAAGGCACTTCTCCACATTCTCATGAAATTATTCTTGCTTTCATCTTTCCCTCCTGCTCCCCTCGGGTCCTCGGCCTTGGTTCAAAGGGACCTTGTGCCAGCAGACTTCTTTACACCTGGTGCAACCCAGGGACAATTTGCTCTCAGGGAAAGAATGGGCAGTTCGTACATTCTCATCATCACCAATGGCTTCCTGCGATGGAAAATAGCTCAAGGTTTCTAAGGCTCCCTTCTCCCACAACAAAATTAGCCCATGGGTAGATGTACAATCAGCACATCTCTATTTGTCTTGGCCGTGAGCCATCCACAGCCAGTATTGTCTTCTTTGGGAAACCAGTGAATTGCTTTGTATTACCCTCCACTTCCCTGCACTTGGACGGTCTGCTTTGCAGGACCCTGTATGCTCAGTGCAGTCCCAGGGTGAATTTAGTCCTTTTCTTTTTAGCAGAGTCTTTTCTCCATATGGCCCCACTTTTTTGGCTGTGTTGCTGTTTGCCACACTCACAGCGAAAGGCCTCCATTGATACATAGGAGCTGTTTCTCATTTGAGAAATGGGCATGGCAATTCTTCCATGCCTCTTAGGTGTATTCTGAAGAAAATATTTTTAATTATCCTAACCTCTGATCTGTATGATTAGTATAAGTGATTACTGCATGCCAACCAGGTAGATGTATGTAACAAGGCAGTGTAGGATGTTAAGATGGCCCTTCTAGCCATTGGACAACTCATCATTAACAAATGCTTGGTGGTCACTTTGACCTGAGAGCAGGAAAATATCTCCTGGGGATCAACAGCAGTGTGAGGCCAGCGTCCCATGGGGGAAGAATTTGGACTCCATCCAGTACATCTATGCAGCAGTCACTTGTAATCATTGCTGATCCAATGAGAGTAATAAGTAGGTATGGACTCCTGCATGTTATTGGTCTGAGGGGATACCACTGGCAGAGATAAAGCAAGGGACAATATTTACCAGAAATAAACGCTGACATTTATGGAAACCTAGAGTGTGTTTTCACATCTATTTTGAATGTTTTCATGAGAACTAGCTGGGAAACTTCCATTATGGGTATATTTCCTAAAGGGTAATAAGTTTTTCTCTTAAGCTAATATTCTAAAGGGATAGATTAAATTAAAGGTTCATTTAAAAACTATTTCTTTTCTCCTGGAAGGTGAACAATATTTTTCACTTACACTGCTGCAGTCCATCATAATGTGTTTATTTGCATGTGTAATTTGGTTATCTGGCGTTACTTCAAACTCAGTATTATTCATTTCTGATGAGTAAAGAACAATTTGGGCCCTGGTCCTTTACATCAATCTCATAAATTAATCCGACTGGATGAAATCTCACCCCCATTGATGTTGACAGCAAAACTGCCATGGACATCATTGGGGCCAGGGTTTCACCTGCTACTTGTACGCTTAAACACACATCTAAGGGTTTGCAGAGTCCACATTTTACTGACCTGCTGTGTGCCAGGGGCTCTCCTCGTGTTCAGCCAGCAACTCCTACCCTCCAATAGTGATGTGAAGACCTCAGGAGAACAAGTCTGTTGAAAAAAATCAGTCCTGTTGCAAAAATCCTGACCTGCTTTTCATCTTCCAAGACCTGAACAGGTTAAAGGAGTGAAATCTAGGCTGTCCACACTGTTTGCACACGGTGGCTACTCAGGGTCAGTGTTTCCCTGTGCAGTCAGGCAGGGATTGATTTTTGTTTGTATAGGTCTATCTCACAGCAACACAGAAAGACATTATAAACATGGGAAAATCTGATATGGAAAAGCGGGCAAAGGAAACTGTTCAGTCTTTTAAGACTAATATATATGCATGCATTTAATGAATGGTGTATTATGTAGCCCAGAAAAAATGTATTGAAACATACCAGAATTGTGAGGTGAAACATTGGGCTATGGATGGATGGTGTTTCCTGACTGAATAAATATATTTTGTGGTTGGCTTGGGTTTATTTTATCTCTTTATTTTTCACTCTCACTATTCAGTAGCGGGTTTTGGGTTTCCTGGACTCTGCAGAGGATCAGTCATTTTCTCCCTGTGGCATTCTCAGCAGAGCATCTTCAACCTATGCATATTCACAGCTGACTGGGTGCACTGAAGTGCTCTTATTCTTTTTGTTTCCTCAAAAACTTAGTTGTAGAGAGGAAAATCAAAACAAAGGGTCAGCTAACTGGGCAGGTCCCTGTAGGGAACTTAAGGACCTTGTTTTTGTTGAAATTGCTTGGAGCTTCATGATGTTAATCTTTTCCACCTGACAAGTTAGCCAGATACAAGAGGTCATGGTTAGTTTTTACTGAAAGGAGAAAACAGTTGTTTTGTTGTGGTGTTTTTTTTTTTTTTTTTAGCACAGGATGGGCTTCTTTACAAAAACATACAAATCCTGACCACAGCCAGAACCAAAGAGCAAATGACAGTGTCTTTGCACCCAGCTTTCTGCCAGCACTAACACAAAATGGCTTATTTTTTGTCTGTCCTGGGCATAAATTTCCAGTTCTTGTTTCCTTTTTTTATGTGCTCTGCTTCCCTGGACTACTGCCACTCTGCACAGAAAGCAATAACCAGATAAGCTCTCTCCTTTGCACCTGCATTTACTCGCCTGCATTTAGGATGGAAGCGGGGAAGAGTCCTTCGCAAGGGCTGTGCGTGAAGGACGGCAACTGTATCCAAACGGCAAAAGTCTCTGCACGCAAAGCGGAGATCGTCTGCTTCCAATAGCACCCGCCTACTCTGCAAATTACTCTTTGGATGCCTGAAGATGGGTGCCCAGAAAATGAGGTACAGACAGTGGCAGTGTGTGACAAATCTAGATTAGGAGCAATCTGTCACAGCCAGGGATGGTATCCATTTCTGAACTCACGGGCAAGAAATACTCATTGACATTAGCAGGAGCACAATGGGGGCCCAGCTTGCCCACAGTTACTATATTAAATGACCTGTAACTCAAAAGGTCTTGGATGAAATTTATTATTCTGCACCCAGCACATCAGTTTGCAGTGACATTTAGCTCAAGACAAACTCTGATGAAGTGATAAGCTAGTGGAAAGCAGGGGAGGAAAAAAAAAAAGAATAAATTAAATCTAGGTAATTTTATTAATGATTTTTTAGTTTAAATACCTGTGGGTAATTTTGTTCCAATTCCATAGAAACAGCCCCCTTTTGCAGAAGGAATTGCAGATCCCACAGTTTCCAAAACAAACCAGGCGCTAGGAAGATTTTATCATGGAAACTGTTTTCATTGTTAAGTAAAGAGAAATTCCTTCTTATTTCTCATCATTGATATAGGTCCTCAGCTGACCTGCCAGAGTTTCCTAGTAGTCTGTTGATCTGTTGATGGTGCTAGTCAAGAATATTGCCCCCTCTGCTATATCCAGGTATACGTCTGTCTTTACATGTATGTAAAATGGCTTCTTCAAACACTGTCCTATTGCTTTTTCAGTTTGGGAATTAAAACGCAAAGCACATTCACTCCTTAATATAGAAAGAAAAATGCAAATGTTATTTTAAAATATTTAAAGTGGTTAAAAAAGCAATCAGCACGACGTGAGTTTGGTCCATTTTTTAAAAGCAGCCCCCCAATGGCAGGTGAATTACACGCTGTGGTACTTGGATCCAGTCTCCCTTCACATTTTGATGAGATTTTGTGGCTCTTGCATTCATTTATGGTAATGCATCAAATTATGCTTTAAGAAAGTTAGAAATGAAGACAAGATATGCTGCTTGTTTAAAAGTATTTTGCATAAATGCAGTGACTTTTAATTTTGGGTAATGCCAGAGATTGATAATGCAGTCTAGAAGCGAATAAAATGCTGGCATAACCTCTGCAAGCTTTTCTTCCATTGATAAATATCCTTGCTGCCACAGATATGTGCATCTTTGTCCAGCTTTGTCCAGCTGTGTGCTGTAGTACAGAGCCATCATTTTATTCATTGGGCAGATAAAAGTCCTGAATGTATAGGCCAGTAATTTGTTATACTTAGTGGCCTGATAGAGATTTCTGAATGTTACGTGGACATTTCAGGACAGGGCAAAGAGATTTGGATAGTCTGATGATCAAAATCAACATGTGTAGGAGCACTTATTGTGCAGCATTTTGGTGTTTTTTCTAGCCTGAATCTAGCTGACGCTTCAGACATGTATGCAAGTAATAATGAAGATGTGCCTTCATAACTGCAAATGGCAACCCTGCAAGGATTGTACTGCACTTCTGGCAAATGGTGTTTTCTCCAAAAACAGTTGTTTAGAAAAATCATGAATTATTTAACTTGTGCTTCTACAAACAAAAGACACTGAAATTATTATTTTCTCTTTTCTTTTTGGTGTTTTGTTTAGAAGCCTGTTTTTGTGATATTCTTCCTTCTAACTCAGTTTAGTAAATGTGTTACAATACCCTTCATTTGACAAGTCTTCTACAATACCTTCAGAGAAATGGTGGCTAAAAGGAGTCCGGAAAAGTACTCGGGGCAGTGGGAGTGTTTTTCTTATTTTCTGGGCCTGCTTATCATGAGAAGTTGGGGCAACAAGTGAGATTTCACTTCCCTTGTCCCCTTCTGCTCACAGGTATTTTGAAAGTACAGGCAGAAGTGCCGCTGAGCCAGTGCAAAACCGCATTGCGCAGGGGGGCACAAGGACAGAATCTGTCCATCCCCACGTGAAGGCGTGGCCCCAAATGCCTTGGGTCAGCTTTTCAGGGGGGCAGTGAACTAACAGCTCAGCAGGAGCTGTGGTGATGCCCAGGTCCGTAGGGGTCTCACACTCTCCAGTGGCTGGGAGGCACGCACCCCCAAAACAATAGACCCAGCCCATCTACAGAGGTTGGGTGATCAACATTCAAATGCTGCTGGCGATGAAATGCTGCAGTATTTTGAGGTCAGACAGCGACCTATTAACCAAGAATAAGCTGAAGGTCTTGATGTGCCATAGTAGGGGGCCAAAATGCACGTCAGCGATTAAAAGCAAGTGTTGCTTGTGGTAGCTCATAAATACAACACTCGGCATCTTGTACCCTCCTGGTAGACCTAGATGGTGGGCAGTTTAAACTCCATTTTAATACTGCTATATCTATGACTGAAATCATAATATTTATGCAGGGTAGTTTTTCAAGAAGCTTATTGGATGTGAAAACAAGTTCCTGGGTTTTCCCCTTTCATGGAAGCAAGCTGAAGGTCAGATTTACAACGTTTCAAGCTACATTCTGTGCTCATTTACACAGCTGTAATCTTGAGTTATGTGACTGAGGACAAGCAATTGCTCCAGACTTAGAGGGATATAACTGACAGCAGAATTTAGCTTGGGGTTGCCAAAGCTCGACAGAAAAGGAGCTGTGAGGGTGGAATTTGGTGTTAGTGAAGTAGCTTGTGTATATTCAAGGAACGCAAGAGCCCAAAGATTTATTAGTAGTGTTCCACAGCATTATTGAAATTAGGCTTAATTATCTGTGTAATTTGCTGGAACCAGCATTTTAGCATTTTTGATCAAGTATATGCCATTAATTTTAAAAAGAGATGTACCAGGCTGTTCTCAAAAAGTGAAATGAAAAGATTTAAAAAGAAAGTCCATAATTTCTAAACTGCATGTTTCAAGAGCTTTGAATGCTGTTGTCGGTTGAGTCCCTCTCCCTCCTTCACAAACAAACAGTCCGTTCGCAGTTTATTCGTATGGAAGAAAGTTCACATCACCCCAGAGGGTTATTCCAGCAAGCAGGGAAAGGAAGCGTCTCCTTGTTCCCAGGCTTGCTGAGTTCTGCCATTCCTCTCCCTCCTGTCCTTGCTCCAGCCCCACGAATACTGCCTGGAAATGGTGCTGGCCATCCCTGGAGGAAGGAGGAGAAGTAGAGCTGTGAGCCATAACCCACCCGTCCCTTTGCAGCAATGAAAGTGCAAGGGTCCTGCTCAGTCCTGTACCCCATCCTCTCCATTCAGAGATGCTCCACAGGTACCGCTCAGTTCAGAGGTATCAGCTCCATGCCTAAACCTCTGCTTCTACACTGTCTTCTGGCCAGCCCCCTGGTGAGGTGTAGCCCGTGGTTGCCTGAGCTGCCAGCAAAGAGGGATGTTCTTGTGCTGAGAACAGCAGCCACGCCAAGGTACAGTGGACCTTCGTTTTCTGCTGGTTTCTGTGGAAACTTTGGAGAAGACCCTTAGCCACGCTCTTTGTTGTGTATTAAACAGAAATAATGTTGCTTTCCTCTTTCCAAAAGAGTGCTTTGAGGATACAGTCGCTAATATGTATGAATAGCTTGAAGCTCACATGGACACTGTAACATTGAGGGCTAGAGGAATGCCAACACAGCCAGGTTATTAGCTGTCATTTTACCAAACCTCTGCCCGAGCAAGCCTTTGTTTTCAGGACAGCTGCAGAGTGGTGGTTTTCTGTGGTCAGCACTTCTCTAGTTCAGATTTTTGCTTCTTTGTTTTCCTTTATACCTTCTCACTCCCTGCCTCCATGTAGGTCTTCAGCGGCACTGGTCAGCACGTCATTTTGGGAGGCAAGCAGTAAATATGAAAAGGGGGATGCCGTTATTCGAATGTTCTATGTCCTGGCTCAAATGGCGAAGAAGCATCAGCTCAGACTTTCCCAGTAAATGATTAACTTCTGTTTGCGCAGGGAATGGAGCCGCGGTAAGAATGCAATTAATTATGCTGGCAGCCCAGCCAGGCCAGCAGTCAGCGGTGCTCTCACTTGCAGCTTCTGGCTCTGCAGGTCTGATTTGAGACTAACTAATTAAATGCAGGTGCAGGCTAGAAGACTTGTTGAATTAATGCACAGTGTCTTCCTCTCTGTGTTCTCAGGCATTTGTAGCTCACAAGAAAAGAGCAGGCGCTTGATGCTACAAATAATAATAGAGTGCTGATGACGGAGGTAATTAATCCTTTATTATTCTGGTGTGATAGGCTGCTGCTAGGGCTGTCATTCAAGTATTTCTCATGCAAAAACATGTCTCAAAGGTGAAAGAACACAGAGTAGGTGAAAGACTGAATAGCGTTTAAATGGATTTTCTGGTGTTATGGGCACAGATACATCTTCAGGCTTTTGGCGAGATTGGCAAGACCAGGTAGTTAAAACTCAAGACCGGACATTTACTGCGCTGCGTTCTGGGCTCTGTCTTTGACTCCCTAAGGCAATTTTAGCAAGAAGCCGCTTAAAATGAACATCCAGGCTGGTTCAAATGACATACAGACATGGAAGAGAAATGCCAGGCCATAACTGTGGCTCGTTGTGGGCTTTCTTTGCTCTTTTACTACTTCCTGGGTATCCTCAGTCGGCCACTGTCAGTAACAGGCTACCGACTTCAGTGGACCTTAGGTTAATCCCAGCGCTGTTCCTCCAGATGGTGCAGAAGGTGATGGTCTTGCCATGGGGGAGACTGGCTTTGAGTGGAGGTAACGTGGATGTCTAAGGAGCTGCAAAAATAGCAAATACTATTTTGTGTCATTTATTATTATACCAATAACAAATGCTGCAAAATGGTGTTTGTTGCTGGTAACTTTCTATTGCCCAAGTAAGGACCTGTACTGGTTCAAATCAAACTCCAGGACTCAAATATCTTTTCCAGTTAAAATTAAGGGTAAATTATGAAAACATTGGCTTTCTGCTCTCTCTGTTGTCATTTACTTGCTTGTAATACCCCTTCCTCCCAGACACAGGAATTTTGTGATTTTATGAGATGGCAAGGAGGATATAACCTTCTGTGGCAGAAGCCCCATGGAGTGCCAGGCATTAGGAGACTTCAGCCTCAACACAGAAGGAAAAACCCCAAAACATAACGTATGTGTTTATTTTAAAGACAGTAGTGGTTTTGTACTCTTCTTGTTACTTCATAATGAAAATCATAGAATCATAGAATAGTTCGGGTTGGAAGGGGCCTCTAAAGGTCATCTAGTCCAACCCCCCTGCCGTGGGCAGGGACATCGTCAACTAGATCAGGTTGCTCAGAGCCCCATCCAACCTGATCTTGAATGTTCCCAGGGATGGGGCATCCACCACCTCTCTGGGCAACCTGTTCCCATGCTTCACCACTCATAAAAAAATTTCTTCCTTATATCTAGTCTAAATCTACCCCCCCCCCCCCTTTATAAAACAAAACCCCCCTTTAGTTTAAAACCATGACACCTTGTCCTGTCGCAACAGGCCCTGCTAAAAAGCTTGTCCCCTTCTTTTTTATAAGCCCCCTTTAAGTACTGAGAGGCTGCAATAAGGTCTCCCCAAAGCCTTCTCTTCTCCAGGCTGAACAACCCCAACTCTCTCTCAGCCTTTCTTCATAGGAGAGGTGTTCCATCGCCCTCATCGTTTTCATGGCCCTCCTCTGGACCTGCTCCAACAGGTCCATGTCTTTCTTATGCTGAGGGCTCCAGGGCTGGACACAGTACTCCAGGTGGGGTCTCACCAGAGCAGAGTAGAGGGTCCAAAGCTATTAGGAATGTTTATAGTGAGAAAATAATGCCCAGTCTAATAAATGGATCAGATAGGACAGACCATGTTTTATTCAGTGTGGGAACTAAACACTGCCATATTGTACAGATTTGCTGATCTGGAAGAATTGTACTTGCCTTTACGGAATGCAGCTCGAAAGCCGAGTGCATGAATATGACAGTTTTCTGGTTTTTAATGCAGAGAATTTTAAGACAGAAACATTGTTTGGGGAGTTTACTAAGGGATTCCAATCAACTTACGTAAGTTCAGGAAATTGGCAATAATTTATTATCCTGCCATATTTTCCAGTGGCTTTTGTTTTCCTTGCATCACAGTTCTTAACCCACTGGCAAATTGTATTCAAGTATTTAGATAAGGCCTATTTTCTGCCACAAATTTTAATGCTAACTCCATGTTAGGAGAATAGCTGAGGGTGAGAGTAGTTTTTGATTCTTCTTTTCCTCTTTGCCGGTTACCTGTGGCCCTGTGGGAAATTTTACATGGTGAAGTGTTTGCCTTCACTGGGCGCATAAAAAGTTTGAAAAAATGCTATTCTACCACTGTTTGTATTTTACAACAGCAAGAATCCTCGCTGACCTGCTCCTGGCTGTGGGTCCTGATGGGAGAGAGCTTGGGAAGAGTGAGGCCCTAAATTACTGCTCAGCTCATAGAAATCTAGTTGTAGAGTGGGTGTGTGCATAACCACGTGCTGTGCCGGTAACAAGTATGATTTTTGTTTACTGCATGCCATGCCTCTGAAATTTCCAGGAAGCTGCTCTTTGCTGCTGACAGTTGCTACAGAGGCGACTGCAGCAGTGAGATGGTTTTTGTTCATGTCTTCTTGTCTTCATTAATTTCCAGTGCGTCATTTCAGCTGAAAACATGCAGTTGCTGTTAATGTGTTCAAAAGTGTGATGTTGGCTAGGAGGCTATTTATGTCACAGTAAATATTTGATGAGGAGGTGTGTTATTTTTAGCCACAATCACAACATATTATTGGGATTTATAGGCCTGAAATATATCATCTAACGCATGATCATTTGTTACCTTTACAGTTTCCTCAGGGTTTTTCCATTTTCCTTCGTAATTTGAACCGGAGAGGTGGTGATTCAGAGAGCGTTGGTATGAACTGTTGCACATAAGCTGCATAGTAGGGGGAAAACGTCAAGCCTCAAATCACGGGTCCCATGCTGATGGGGTACTCTGCAGCCACTGAAGCAATAAACCCAGAAAGGCTGTGCAAATATGTGAAGGTACAAATGGGTCTGAAAGCCGTGATTTTCATATTCCAGCAATCACTCCTGTAGGAGTGCATGACTGACAGCACAAAAGACTTGGATTTACTGTAGAGAGATGTAAATTGATAAGCCAGTAGACAGCCATCATTCTTCCTTTATTCTCTCTCTGTATCCCATGTCTTTCTCTGCTGGCATAATCAAAGCTGACATAGTGCATGCTATATCAAGTTATATTTTTTGTAATTATAAGACAGTACATGAGATCTGAGGGTGTTATTCAGGAAATGGCAGAAAGCTCACTGAAATACAGGTTTTCAGAGTGATCCTCTGATAATATTGTTTTTCACATAGATTCTTGATACTCAGATTCTATGTCTATGTCTTTAAGCTGTCTGGGTACTTTAAGAAGGGATAAGGACAGTGGAAAAAATGAGGGAGCTTTTCCTTTTACGCAGAAGACAATGTACAAAGTGTGAGATACTAGTTTCTCAAAAAGTGTGTGGGGTCTGACTTAGGGGGAAGAGGTAAAAGAAGTCAGGAAACCAAAACAGAGATCATCCGGAAAGACCTAAAAGAGCACCCAGCATCCCCTCTAGCACTGACTGGTGTGGCACACCTCTTGCGTCTTGAGGCTGAAGGGTCCTTTTCCACTGATCCATCTCATTAGGCTCAGCAGGCTCTGACTGCAATGTTATTAGATCTAAACTGCAATGTTATTAGATCTAAAGAGAACAGACTATGAGATACAACAGAGTTGTTATGATGTAACTTGGAAATCTTGTTTTTCCTCAGGTCTGAAAAGTATGGTAAAATCGGAACGCTAATATTGCAGCTCTTTGACCTCAAATACATACACTGAAAATTCAGATCCCATCTGGATTTGGTGAATGTGAAACTTGGAAGAAGGCAAATGAATGAAGCTTTCCTCGCTCTGGAGCTCCAGCAGGGAGGTGCTTGCAGACCTTCTGGACAAATCCCAGGGCTGTGAGTAGTTTTCCATATACTTTCACTTAAAAATTCTCTAGTATTTTTATTGAATTAATCAAAAGAGCAAAGAGAAAGAAAAATGACATTTGGATTTTTTACTTTAGTCATATTAGATTGAAAATAGTACGGAAAATGGGATTATCTCACTTGATAAGGAAGAGATTATTACTTTCCATCCAAACATTGTTGTCTCTTTCCGTGTCAGCCTCCCTCAAACTTACTTGTACATCCAGAAACAAACTGAGAAATCTACAGCTACACTTCGTGGATGTTTATATGCAGACCTTGTCTGTTGCTCACTGGTGCACGGGGTCACCACGTGGGCAGGAAAGCACATTTCTGTACAGTGCAGGTGCATAGGCTACAGGCCCATAAAGAGAAAGTGGGATGAACTGTATACTTTGCACATAAAATTTGATAGCATCATCTCATATTTAGCCAGAATGCAGTTCAAGCTCTTCCTCCTGCCTTTGCTAAATGTGGGCTGCCTTCCGTGCTTGTTTCGGTCCCCTCAACAAAGATGGGCAAAACCTCCCTGCGTGACAGTGTGGGTTAATTGATTTATTGCTGTGAAGGATGCCATAGAGTCATCGTCAGACACCAAGCCAGAACAAGTCCTTGTAATTCGCACAAAGACTCTGACATTTGTCTTGACCTACAGCCCCCTGCCCCTTTGCCTAAATGGATTCCCACAGACTACACTATTGTCTTTGTTCACAGGGGTCCAGACTTATGATATCTCAAGCCTTGCTTTGCCTCACTCACTAACACGCACAGTGCCCAGGATGCCCAATAGCATCCTGGCCTGTATCAGAAATAGCGTGGCCAGCAGGAGTAGGGAAGTGATCGTGCCCCTGT
>NW_008824413.1:1188353-1197878 GCF_000699105.1 Pygoscelis adeliae | reverse complement strand
GTGGGCCCTTCACTACAAGAAGGACGTTGAGGTGCTGGAGCGTTTCCAGAGAAGGGCAATGAGGCTGGTGAGGGGTCTGGAGAACAAGTCTTATGAGGAGCGGCTGAGGGACCTGGGGTTGTTTAGCCTGGAGAAAAGGAGGCTGAGGGGAGACCTTATGGTGCTCTACAACTACCTGAAAGGAGGTTGTAGCGAGGTGGGTGTCAGTCTCTTCTCCCAACTAACAAGTGATAGGACGAGAGGAAACGGCCTCAAGTTGAGCTGGGGAGGTTTAGATTGGATATTAGGAAAAATTTCTTCACCGCAAGGGTTGTCAAGCATTGGAACAGGCCGCCCAGGGAAGTGGTTGAGTCACCATCCCTGGAGGTATTTAAAAAACGAGTAGATGTGGTGCTTAGGGAATGGTTTAGTGGTGGACTTGGCAGTTAGGGTAACAGTTGGACTTGATGATCTTAAAGGTCTTTTCCAACCTAAACAATTCTCTGATTCTATGACCATAAGGTAGAAAGCAAGGTATTTGTCTCTCTTTCATCTTTAAAACAGAGAACTTCTTACATATAGTAGCTCCTCTGCTTAAATATAGCTAACAGGTAGTTTCAAAGAGGCAGAATTGATTACTTCTTATTTTTCTTCAAGCAATTAACTCAGGTGCCAGAATTAGTAGCCTGTTTTGCCTCTGTAGTTGATGGAGAAAGAGAAACACTTCAGAAGGGAGATTTAGATCTTCGGTGCCCTTTGGAAGTGCCTGGTTCCTGATGCAGATGGTACCTGATTTCAGCATCTCAATTTTAAATGTTTCCAGTTAAGCAGGATGAACTTGCACAATGTTGGGAGCTTGCTGAGAAGATGTAAGGAAAGGCACTGCTAGTAATGCACTTCTGCCAAAAGGCAACTCCTTGTCTTACGGCAACTTGTGGAATTACAAAAGAAGGAAAAGAGTCCAAATATTTTTGGCTAGAACTAGTGAATAAAGCAGCATGTTGAACTACTAATAACTTAAGTGAGAGTAGTTGTCTGAAATATTCTTAAGAGATCAACCCCAGGTGACTCCCATCGGTCTGAGTGCTGTTTAAATCTTTCGCTTGCATGCATCGATGCATTATTGCCCCTGTCATTGTAGGACTTTTCACCAGAAACGGCCTTTTTGGGGGACTATAGAGAGTACTTTTGGAAAAGGACAGAAATTTCTCTATAATTCTTGCAGAGCTGCCCAAACGGACACTGCAAAATGATTTTGCATAGGTCACTGAAAAACTCTTTGGAATAGCTAGGCTGACTTGCTATGAGTACAGATTAGTTTCAAATGCAGGAAGAAAAGATGCAAAATTTTATTACCAATTTCCTAGGCCATCCAATTCACAGGACACTCATGCCAAAAATGTGTTTACTGGACTATTTTCTTAACAGGGTCATTATGTTTCCTTCAAGGTAATTCTTAAAGAAAGGGTTTATTTCTTCTCTCATTTTCTTGTCTGTTTCTCTGGCAGGAGTAGGCCTTTGGGAGTTTCTTAGGAGTGAAAGTGTAAGAAAATCATCTTCCAGAATGTGTGCTGCATGTTTGTTGCTGCATATTCCTTCAGAGTTTGCTTTTAAAATGCATATTGGTTACAAAATAAACCCGAATGAGCCATTATACTCTGGTGTGTAGTTATGTATTTAGGACACATACTACACGCAGCTTTAAAAGAAATCTGTATGGAAACAAATTGCATTACGTTTGCAATAGCTGAAGGTAGTTGAACAGCAACACCCCAAGCCTTTCAAAATACTGAGGTCATTTACACCATTTACTGAAGTAATTATCTCCCAAGCCTCGGAATCCAGTTTCAATGCCTTTGCTGCATAGGAGCTGTAGAGGTCTCAATATAGCATAAAGGACCTGGGCTCGGCTGTATAACAGCCTTGATGTAGGTTTAGCGCTCCTGTGTGACATACCAGCTCAAGAACAGGATTGCTGGCCTTTGGGAGGGAGCATTACGTGGGTCTAACACACTGCGTTGAGAGTGAGGATGTGCTGAGGAGAGAGGCACCCCCAGGTGCAAGGGTGAAACCCAACTTTCTGTCTCTCTAAAGATTAGTGAGGAGCAGAGATTTAAGTTTGGGATGAATGGTTGTGGTATTTATCTGAGAGAAGGGTGCACCTATATGGTTGGCCAAGAAGATGGAAAGGTCTCTGGCTTCTTGTTTCAGGGTTTCAAACTGAATTCACACATTCTTCCTCTTTAACTGGTACTTGGCAAAGTACCTGCCTCTTGGGGGGCTGATCCTTGGAAATAGCCATGTGTAACAGAAGTGGCAGCAGGCACCTGGAGGGAAGCTGTGTGTCTGCCTGGGTCAATGGTATGGAGCAATACCAAGTGTGCTTTCTGCCTTGAGGCAGCGGTTCCCGCATTAAATCTGCAAAGTGCCTTTCTCTGCACAGTACAGTTGGAAATGTTAAGAGTCATGCTTATTAGCACCAGCACATATAAAGCAGAGCTGCAGTAAACGAGTTAAGTGTCCTGAGGATTTGAGGGCTGGGGTGTTGTTTTTCCTTTTCTGGAGCTGAGCACTCAAGAGACTTGTGTTAAACCTGGGACTTTGCAGATCCTCATGCTGATTCTGCCACTTATTTATTATTTGGCCTCAGGCTAGTCACTTAACCTCGTGCCGCCCTAATTTCCCCATCTGGAAAATTGTATTTACTTACTTCTCCTGAGGATTACGCAGGGCTTAATGAATGCCTATAAGGGATTTGGAGATCCTCAGATCTGAGATGATACAGGACCGCAAAAGATTCACTGCACATGCAAGGAGGAGGGAGCGAGTGCCCAGGCGGGAGAGCCTGCCTGCATTTCTGGCCTGGAACGAAGTCCGAAAGCGTAATCAGCAGGGGAGGATCATACTGCCTGTTTTTAGATGAACTCCTCTTCCTTGTGGCCTTTTCAGATTCGCTGGAAGAAGAAGGAAGCAAGTGACTGAACAGAGAGGAGGGCGGCTGAGGTTAACTGCTTTCTCCTGTTGGTCCCCTGGACCTTCTTGTCAGTGCGATAACAGCTGGATCTCCCAGGAAGGTAATGATCTTCCCGGATACTCCATCTTGCTGCAGGTTATTAGCGAAGCTAGGCAGCCCCTTTGCTGCCCATTTCTTTAGCAGGGAAAAATGAATCTCTGACCAAAAAAAAAAAAAAAGAAAAAGTTCCTCCATATAATTAAGCAGCATTAGAATGAGGCCTGTGCCTTTGCTGATGAACTTCAGTGAAAGCAGATGGTCACAATGGTATTAAAAACTAAAGACTTCAGTCAAGCTTTTAATTGAAAACAATTGGACCCTGCTGGATGGTAATTACCTTGGCTGCTTGCAAATAATATCACAGCACTGCTACCTATGAAGGAAGAATGGAAACTGAGTTAATAAGAACTGCTTGATCTGCATATAATAAACAAGGAGCATCCAAAAACTATTTTCTCTGGTGGCTTCTCCCCTGCAATATGCTTTCAAATGGTTAGCAGTGTGAAAAGGAACACAGAGTGGCAGAAATTGAAACGTGTGAAGCGTTAGCTGGGTTCATAAAGTAACTTGAAGAGCCTGTCTTCCCTCATATCCCTCCTTTTTTTAACAGCTGAAATCCCAGGCAGGTCTGAGAAAAATAGCAAAACAAAATAAAGTAGAAAAGCTCTAGATTATCCAGCGTTCCTCCTCTTCTGAATGGCAACGATAACGGCAGGCTGCCTTTATTCCGTTTTATCTGCTTTCTCCTTCCCTTGCCTGATCGACTGGAAAGCTGGGGGCCTTCTAAGCACCCAGAGTGTTTTTTCCCCAATTCTTAATTAGATTTTAATGATCATTAACTTAATACGCCTCAATGTCTAACAAAGCAAATGTAGTATGTGGCATATTTTGCAGTGTTTCTAAAAGTGATCTGACAATTTTCTCACTTCTCTCCCTTTTCTGTGCTGGGATCAGGTGAGATTTCAAGGGCTAGCCCACCTAAAGGGTTCCTAAATCCTGCTGTGCTATGTATTTGTTGACTCAACATGACATTAATACCACTTTACAGTGTCTTTCCTGCTGGGGAAAATGACCCGTATTGCTGTGGATGTGTGGGTGGAAAAGCCAGTCTTAACATTGTCTCTTTCAAACACAGGTCCTGGCTGTGTATAGAATGAACCAAATCTTGTCACCTTCCACGTAAACACTATTTTTCATGTGGTGGTACTTTTGGGCATCGCTTTCTGTCCCCTTATGAGCAGGCAAGGCACTCTGCTGCTCCAGAAGACCTCAGAGAGTAGCAGCTGGTGCAATTTTACAAAATTAATGAGTAGCTGTGAACTGCTAGTAAAAGTGATGCAATCATTTTCCATAACATACCATTTTAGCAGCAACGACTTTACCCACTCTTTCTTTTCCTATCCAAATATTTGTCTTTTCAAGGCACCAGCCAAGAGTTTGTCTTGTCTTGTCTGGCAGCATGATGAAATGGACTTTTCCAGTATGTTTCATCTGGATTTCATGATTTTATGCCTGGAGTTCAACTTTCATTCACTTAACTTGCCATGATTAACACAGAGTGAGGTCCTGGACTCGTGGAAGTCAGTAGAAGTTTTCACACTGTCTTCAGTAGGATTTTGCTTATTTTTATATAATCAAAATATGCTTAAAACTTTATTGATGTAATGCCTCTGAAACTGCTGGCTGAGCAGAGTCACAAGACTTAAGTGTATCTCATAGAATCATTAAAACTGATGTTTTTAGTTGTTGCACTACTATCTAAGTTGAGGTATTCGCATTTGTGTTTAGGATTTCCTGGCAACCTCACCCTTGGCTTTTCCTCTGCTGCTGGGCTTTTGAAGGACAGGTCTGTGGTTGATGGGGCTGGTGTCCTGCTCTGTCTCGTGGTCCTTATGTTCAAGCTGATGGCAGGGTCTGAGTGGAATTTTGCTCATAGCCTTTCCAGTCCCTCCTTTATCAAAGAACTTGGGACGAATTTGCAACTGGGAACGGCCACCTTTCAAGTGTCTTACACTAGTGGCTGCGGTGATTTTATCAATTTTATAACAGCTACTTACTTTTAACTCTACAGAGTATGATCACTTATTGTAATTACTGCTTGCAGCTTCAAGAGAGCTGGTATAGAGCATGCTATTTTAAAGGTATAAGTGAGGCATAAGCTCTATTGATCTAAAGTATTCTGAGCGATAAACAGCTGCTGGGTTTGATTAAAGCTGAAGGGAGGCCGAAGCATTTAATCAATCTCCAAAGCTGCTCCGAGTATATTACAAAGCAATTGTGATTATTGCTATTATATGACAAGCTATAGCATAATAAAGAAAGAGGGATCATTTTTCTTGGAAGCATTTAGAGGTGTTGTGGTGCTTCTTCTCAGCCTGCCTGATGTGGCCACCTCTGAAGCTCAGCTAAGTGACAGAGCGTGCTGGCTCAAGCAGACTAATCCTGAAAGGAAAATGCAAGAGCAGGGTCCTTCAGCTCCCCAGAGTCTTCTCTTCCCTGTGCCTAAGTGTGGCCAACAGCAAGCGCTCGGGGAAGGAGTAGAAGAAACAGGGCAAGTGTACAATAATGCTGGCCACATCATAACCCTCTCTGATCCTTGCATCCTGCACAGCTCAGGATGTTCTGAGCTGTTGGGTATGTTTGTGCCTGTCTAACAGCCCTGAAGGAACCTTTCTTCTGTTACTTTTTTTAGTCACTTCTTGAACCTTTGGAGAGTCTTGGGCTTCACAACAACCTGTGGTGGTGCGTCGAACAGTGCTGTCATGTGGCTTTGTAAAATAGTACTTTTTTGTTCTTGTTTTTCAACTTTCTGCCTGATGATTTTTTTTAGTACCTTCTTACTCTTGTGTTAAGAAAAACAATAGATAATGGTTAGCTGTTCACCTTTTCTATTTCATAAACATAGAGATGTCTGCTCATCCTATTCTCGTCTCCTTCTTTTCCAAGGCTTATTTAGTCTCCCCTTTTCTGAAGCTGACCCATTCCTCTGACCATCCTTGTCATTCCTGCATCTGTCCCCTTCCTCATTTTGCTGCATGCTTTTTGAAAGGGCGTAACCAGAATTTCATATATTACTTTAAGATGTGGGCTTTTCTGAGTTTATTATTTCTTCCTTTTTCAGGTGTTCAATGATCTGTACTTATTACATAGCTTATAAGCAATGCGTGTCATGTAATTTTGAAGACATGGATATGGAAGGATTTCTGAAAACTAAGGAGCTGCATGAAATAATCTTAGGTTTAAAATTTATCTTATGTTGCATTTAAAATATAAAAATGGAAAGTCTATGAACAGAGTAGGACTTTTCCCCCTAGAAAATGTAATATGAACATAAATTAATAGATAAGTTTATTAAACAAAGATTAATAAGTTGATATACAAATTGATAGATAAGTTTATTAAACCTTGCCCTTGCTGTATTTGCAACAAAGAAGTTATAACACTTAAGCCTGGAGAGGATAGCATTTGCAAAGGCTAACTTTTGCCGAGGGTGTCTTGTGTCAGTCCTCTCAGTGGTTTTTTCAGTCTTTCTCCACTGAATATAGAGAAATATAAACTTCTGTGGGCCATAGTTGAATTGTTTCTCAAAATCAGAAAGTAAAAAATAAAACTTAAATGACTCATCTGATCTTTATTATTCACCTGGGGAGAAACACCAAAAGTAAATGGAGCTTACCTAGTGATAAATTACTCAGGGCATTAGGCATAGATAAAGTAGAACAGCCTTAAGAAGCTATAGGATGTGCTTTTCTACCTATATTAATTTAAAATTGACATTGCTTTTCTGTGTTTTATTTCCTTTTGGGAGAAGGTGACTTGCACTGAATCCCTCTGGTCAACTGCAGTTTGCTGGTCAGCCCAAAACGCCAGCTGTTGGTGGAGACGAACCGCTTTGAGTTAGCTCTTTGAACTAACTTTGGTAAAGCAAGGGTGGGAGGGCAGGCCTCCTGCTGTCTCCTGTTTCTCAGTCTGTCTTGCTTTCACTCCTGCCTTCAGCCTGGTCCATGGTGTGTGGAGGCACCTCCAAAGATACGCTGTTGCAAGCTTTGCTTTTGCTGAATGAATCCCATACATGCAAGTCAGATCCCTTTGGGTTAGCAGGCAAATGCAAGATGTCCCTGCTTTTGTTTCTCTATTACACTCTCTCTTTTGAAACTTTAAAACATTTGAAGCTTCTCATGACCTTCATGTGAAACCCTAAGCGTGGCCTTAGTGTGCTGGAGGCTGAGCCTGGTGCAGTTATCTTTGTTGCATAAGATTCCTATTGCAACAACCATTAAATCTTCTTTATAGTGGTTTCACATGAGAGTCCCAGGTCTTCTGGGAAACTTACCCTCAGTTTCACTTTATAATGGTATGAGAGCCTTGTGAGTCATGTGAATGCAGGTTTTTAAGTGAGAGTTTTTAAATAAATAAAATTTCATTTGGGAAATCTTGAGGTCCTCCACAAACGGCCAGAGCTGGAGCACTTACTCTGTGAGGGGTGGCTGTGGGACCTGGGCTTGTTCAGCCTGGAGAAGAGATAGCTGCAGGGAAACCTAACAGCAGCCAGATGCTCAGGTCCTTGACTTAGCTTGAATATCACTAGTTTCAGTGTGCTGAATGGGTTGGACAGTTGAAACTACAGACCTAGCTAGATTGTGTCCAGCTGACAGATGTTTCCCATTTGAAAGTGGACCATAGCAGTCTACTGACGGGGGAGCCTGGCTTTCCTTAGGATGCAATTTGAGGAGCATTTCCCTTCCAGCAATGATAGCCTTGCATTCCTGTGTTGTTAACTCAGTGGTGCCAGCAAAGGCCTGGTACGGCTACGTGGCAAATCATTAGGGGAATCAATTCATGTTACAAGTAATCCTTTTTCATTTGTTTGTTTTTACCTGTTTTTAAGTTGATTCCTCCCATGGTTCCATGAAAATTCATCTTGGTGCAATTGAGGCATAGTGCAATAGTGGGAGCAACAGCAGGGAGTGCTTCAGCTGGTGCTGGGTTTCAGAGGCACTTTTCAGGCTGTGTCTTTTCAGTGAGTTTTTGAGAGCCCCCTGGGAATACCTCCCAACTCCATGGCTCCGTGGATAGCCGTTGAAGACGACCATTTGTGAAACCAGATTTCAAGCCAGTTTGTGGCAAAAACAGACTGCAAAGAACGATGAATCCCAACTAAACACTGGTGCACAGTACTTCACTTATGCTGTTTTGCCATTTTTTGGGTTGAAATCTAATTATTTGTTAATTGGCCCCATCACACATTGCTACTGGGCACTGAGATTCGTCGTAGGCCTACAAGATGATCAGTGTCTCCTGAGCCATTTGGTATGTGACCTTGCAGCTTTTCAGGTCCTGCTGCTGCTTTACATTGACTTTACATTAGCCTGGCTGCCGTCCCCTATCCAACTGCCTCAATCTTGTTGCTATTTTATAACCAGAGATTGCGTCTGAGCAGAAGGATGTGAATGCATCAGCCACTTTCAAGAAAATCTGTTTGTGCCAAGGAGGACAGGATTTTGAGGAGCTGTGACTGTCAGCTAACCTCACCTGGAAAGAAAGCGTGATACCTTGCGTGTTGCAGGGCCTGATTCTGCACCCTAGCGCTCAACCTTGGCATTGCTTCTGCTGGGATCAGAGTGAATCCTGGCCAAACTGAGACCCGCTTCTGTTTATGTTCCTTTCTAAAACTAATCTCTCTTTTCTCCACTATGCATATTTCCACCTTTGTGCTAATGAAAGCGCTGGATTGTTCCAGGGGATCGCATGGAAAATATCTGTGAGCTTTGGCCATCTCTCTGAAACACTACAGTCCATTTGGTGTTTGCTTTGGCGCGTTGCTGTGAAAGATTGTAGAGTGCGTGTGTTTATACGCGTATGGGGAGAGAGGGCTCCTGCTCATTGTGCCTTTGTGAGGCTGCCAGACTGTCTGGCCCCGTCTATTCTACTGTAAGTGAAAAGGGCCTCGCGAGCGCTTGCTGTGCACTTGGACTGGGGCTCTGCTAGGCACTACACTTGGAAGTAGTTCTGTCAGCTTGAAAAATCATCCTTATGCCTGAATATTGTTTACTCCCCATTGTTACAAGTAACATGTAAGATTACTTGTCAGTGGAGAAATTTTCCCGTCTTCCCTTTATTTCCTCTGTGTACTGGGCAAGTTTGCGTAGAGTGCATTTTGGTGGCCCTCCCATACCAGGCAGCCAGTTCCCCTTTGGGAACAGAGAGAGGAACTTCCATGCAGAAGAATGAGAGGTAACGTGTGAAAATTGATGGTAAGATGCAGCCCTGGTTGAAAGACCTGGACGTTGCTCTTGACAAAGGACTTATTTTCCTCCTGTAGCCCATTGCCTTCTAAAGAAGGACGAGACAGAGGTTTTCAGGTGGAAAGCATTTCTGTTCAAACTAGGATTTCTCTGCTCTGTGTAGAGAGATATTGTCCAGCTGAAAGCTCCCACAGCACCCTTTGAGAAGATGAAGTATGACTCCAGCAGCCCATCGGTGAATTTTCCTGCCTATGAGAAAGCTCGTTCTAACATTTAATGATATCTGTG
>NW_008824413.1:1181057-1188298 GCF_000699105.1 Pygoscelis adeliae | reverse complement strand
GGGCCGCAGGACCTGCACTTGACTAGTAATTATAAAGTACTTTGATATTGAACTTGGAGTCTGAACAGCAGTTTATAGAACTCAGGTCTCCTTTCCTTTTTCTAGTGGCAACCAGCATTTATCTCAGATTCCCTCTTCTGGAAGGAATAGCTGGAAAACAATCGTGCATTGATGGAAAATGCCAAGTACGTGGACCCAACCTCTAGCCCATCTGGCTTGAGTCCTGTCTGTAGTCGCACCGAGTATTTGGAGGAAGGTGCAAATATTGCTGGAATGGATGATTACAAACAACCTGCAAACAAACTTGTCCACTGCTTCCTTGAGAGCTCTGTCTCAGCCTTTGTTTCTGCGGTGGCTCTATTAATTTCAGCAGGGGAGGTACGGTAACTGATGCTTAACAATTAATATTTTTGTTTCACCTGTCAAGCTTCGCTGGTTAATTTTGCTTTACAAAATCTATAAGTAGGGAACATTGGTGTTTTCTTTTGTACTGGAGACATGAAGGAATTAAAGGATTCAGGGATGTAAAGCCTTCATGAATAATTTAGGCTCTGTTTCCAACAAATATTCGCTCTGCTACATGTGCACTGATATTGGGATCAGACATTTGTGGTATCAGCAACAGTGCCAAACCCCGTGAGCCAAAAGGAAATAGGCTTTTATTCAGTATCAGCCATCAATCTGTTTCCAACATTCAGGACATACTCTTGTCAATTAGGGGCTTCTGCTTGAGAAACCTGTCCTGTTAGCTTGCAACAAAAATAGATAGTCCCAGGCACGTTACCTTTACAACCTCCCCTATGATACGTTGTGCAGCCCAGCCAGCCTTGCTCCTCGTACTGCTCTGCTTCATGTTGCTCTTGAGAATAAATATTGCTGCACATACTTAAGCCAATGTACAGAGTCACTCAGCTTCTCCTGCAAAAATGACTGAGCTACCTGAGACAGAAATGGCAAGAGTCTTCTTAAGCAAGCCAGTCAGTGAGCTTCTCTGAGCCTTGGCCTGATGGTTTTGAGGGATCTTCTTGGTGTTATAAAGATTGAAGAAAGCCTGAAACTTATAGTTGAGAGGTAGCCTACATCGGATCCTCTTAGTCCTGCCACTGATGCATCATGAGACCTCTAGGCACGAATTTTCCCTATTGTAGCCTTTTAGGTTTTTTTCCCCTTGTTTGTTTTTTTTTTTTAATGTTTGGAAATACTGAAAGCAAACAGACTGCTTTTGCAGCCATGTAAGCAGGCTTGCTTCATCAAGAAAGCACCTTACGAAAGCTCTGCCCAGTACAAATGGATCCTCTAACTGAAGTGCTGTTTCATACTCCATGCTTCAAAGCGTTGACCACCCAGCTAGCATCAACAACCAGCAAGGTGAGGAATGACCAGCAGGCCACTCTTTTTCACTACTGCTGGGATTAAACGTTTGTTTCCACTTCTCAAACCACCGTGTCTGAGGGTTCAAAATGGCACTGTGCCTGCGTGCGTCCCCTTTGCCAGGGCATGGGCGCACGCTTCTGTAAAACTTGACAGAGGTAAACTGCTGCTGAGAGCTACACGGCATCGAGTGTGGCCCTATGCATTCGTGAAGATAAATGAATCGGGAGGAAAAGCGCTTTTGCTGTGCTGCTGCTATTTCAATGTGAAAGTGAGACCCTGAAAGGCTCTGTTCTACTTCAGTAGCTCTAAGAGGAGCCTTTCTCCAGAGGTCTCCAGTACCCAGATTAATTGAAATAACTCCAAAGGGCTCTTTTAAATCTAATTCCCTCCCCCATGTTTGCAGTCTCTTCTCTTTTTTTCCCTCCTGTCTACACCCTCACTTGAACAAAAAGCTTTAAAATGCTTTTCTGGAAAGGACTCAGATGTAATTCAGGTGAAGTTAATATGAAGTCAAGGTTGATTGCTCATCTCCCTGAAACCACCAGCAGTGGCTGAGCGCCGGCGAGTGTGGGACAGGAGTTCAAACACAACTGGGAAATGTGAGCGAACCGAACAAAGAGTGGGCTGGAGGCTGGAGATCCCTGCTCCCCCTCCTCCCCATGTGACTTTTTCAGCTCACACTGAACCCTTTGATCACTGTCCAGAGCAGGGTTACATGGCAGCCCGGGCTGGGGCCAGGGATGTATACATGAGCAGAGGCTGCTGTAATCTGCGTATGCTCTTGATCCACTCTGTACCCTTCTTTCCACAAACACTGCCACACATCACCACGGGGTGCATCGTTGTCGGTGTTCCTTCGGCTGAAACGTGGGACTGTCCCTGCCAAGCACAGCTTCTTTTTCCCGAAATCTCTCCGATAACATTTTGAACAAGTGTGCCTGTACTTTGTAACCATTACTCTATTTTTGCCAGGTGCATTTCTATTTAATGCTGAAATCTAAGACTGAGAGTACAATCACACTATTCAGTGCACAGAGTTCATGTCTTTCAGAAGTGGCTGCTCTGGGAGAGCTGCACGGCCAAGAATAGCTAGGTCAGGAAGGTGCTGTTCATGGCAAGAGCTCTGCCAGGATCTTGCCTGAGGAAGCTCATCCTCCAGACCACCTGCTTTAGGGCAGCCTTTTAGCTCCATATTCCTCTAATAGGGATTTTAGTGCTGGGCTTAGTGGCTATTGAGAACTCTTGAGTCCAAGACAAGTTCTTACAGATGTGCTACGACTATCATTCATACTTAAATGTTGACATGGTAATGCGCAAAATGAGATGAAACTCTTGAAGACAAAGGCTAATTTGCTGTAAGGTAAAGTGGATGGGAATCAGTGGTGGAGGCGTGAGCTGTGGTCCCTTGTGCTTCTCAGTTGCATTTATTTGTGGCCATTCTTCAAGCAGCAGGTGGGAAGAGGGACCTGGTTCCTCCTGTCTGCCTCTGCCATTGTGTCTTCTGATAAGTTGCCTCCAGCACAGTGGCAGAAATAGACTTTTTGTGTCTGAAGACTGTCAGCAGCAGGTTGCATGTCAGCTCTTATGAAAACCTCTGTTTTATATTAAATCCCACAACAAACTAGATATGGGTTCCACTCTTCTCTATTATTTCTATGGGATGGTCAGAAGATCCTAGAGGAATTATACCATTCCCTATCAAAATCTCTCTGGCTAACTCCTACAGTACAGTCTTGCATTGCCCTGTTATTAAATGACACTAGGTGTTCCCCTATGGTAGATCCATTACCCCTAGCAGGTTGTGCAAAGGATGTTACAACCCTGCAATTATTATTCTAGTGCAAATGCTGAAACTGGTTGAAGAGGATTTAGAAACCTACCCTTTCTCTCCTCAGTTCCTCCCCCTCCACCCCCCAAATTACTTCAAAGGTCAGTAAAATAAGTTTTGCCCAGACAGATGAAAAACAGTGTCACAGCATCTCCTCATTCCTGCCGGTTTCTGCACAATAGGACTAAAACAATACACGGGCAAGTACCTGGAGCAGGACACCGGGAAACCGCCATGAGCAGCTCAGAGTGCTGCAGCTCAGAGTCCAGCTGGTGCCACCGAGAGGGGCCAAGACGTACTGGGGCAATTGCCCAGGGCTTGGGCATGGGTAGCGGCGTGTGCTGTGTGGTGCTGGCGATGCAGAAAAGCAGGTGTGACTTGGTGACGGAGCTGCCGCCTGGCACCCCACAGGACCCCTGCCCTCCCTCCCCACTGCTTGTGGTGGGGCAGGAGCCGGGTGGGCTCAGCCCCAGCCCTGGGGCAGTGCTCAGCACCAGCTGTTCTGCCAGAGCGTCCCCTCTTGTGTTACTCTGGTGTGGCTCAGTAGTTACAGCGATAAAAATCCTCTGTTGTAGATGAAGATAATCTATTTGATGCTCAACCAGGGAATGATCAATCTCTTTGTATAGGGTAGAAGGTGAAGTTGTAGGAGCCTAGAACACCTTTATGTCTATTTATTTATTACCGTATCTACACTGGGGACTGTGGTGCCTCTGAGGCAGTATTAGGAGACAGAACAAATGCCCAGAGCTGCTCCTTGTAGAGTGCCCCGGAGCTTGAAGTCACCCCTGGCACAGCCCCCAGATTGCTCAGCAACGTCCATCAGCCCCAAAGATGTGGGTGAGGATGAGGCCCTTATCCTGAGCCTGAGCTGCAAGACTGCCCTGAGGTGAGATGCTGCGGTGGGTACAGCTTGAGGGAAAAATGGATCTGGCTTAGGAGAGCTACCTGTCTTTAAGATGATTTTAAACGTTCCCATTTTTTATGCAGCATTTTGGAGCGTTTCAGCTACTCCCATTTGGAATTCAATTCCTCTCCCTGTTAATCAATAGCAGGCCTTAACAAAACAATATCTCACAGGAGACACAAGCACACAGTGCTGAACAAAGCAAAACAGCCACTGGCTTACAGCAACAATTGCTGCTACACAATGGGTTTTCAAAGCTCAGTATATATTTTGTCCCTAGTGGGAAAACCATAACAAGACTGAATTAGTGGCTAGGCTTGCCAAAGGGAGAAATTAAAGTGCGACAGCTTGTCTGACACCTTGAAGTATCTTTATTTATTTTGGGGGAGAGGACAGTGTGAGGAAATAAGGTGCCTCTTAGGGAAAACTATTTTCTGTTGCTTTCCAAAGCATGCAGCAGTTCTGTATGCCTGAGGGCTTGGTCCAGGTCGGGGATCAGCAGTACTTTCTGGTGAGAGGGCTCCTGAGAGGTGCTGGCAAGTATGGGGATGCTGCCCGCGGAGCTGGAGAGGCACAGGGGTGGAGGCAGGAGCGTGGCATTTGAGGGGAGGACGGGCTGGGGGTCTCTTGTCCCTGCTGGGGGAAGCCTGGGGCTGGTTTGCAGGTGGCTCTTTGGTGAGGGAGAGAGAAAAGGAGAGACAATGTGAGAGCAAAGCAAATTCCCTTCCCTGCACATGGTCACCTCCGAGCTTGCAAACTTAACTGCTCATCTGTGGATCTTGACAGCTCCTTGCTCTGGCACTAATGGGCTTCAGGAGCTCCCAGTGAGCTGTAATCACCTTGGTTCAGGGCTCAGCTTGCACCTTTACAAGCACCTTCACCCCTTGCTGTTAACCTGTGGTCTCCTTTATTCGGCAGCTAAGCTTGTAAATTCATGTAACCAAATAGCTGTGCTGTTAACTGCCTGCATGAAAGTGAACAACACATCCATCTTCCAGTGCCCAGCCAGCAGCCTAATGACACTCCTCGCTGTGCTCGCGAGTACCCTTTCAGATATAACTAACTCTGGCACTGCAAAAACTATTGTTTTGGAGCTCGCACAGGCCACGCAGCTCATGCAGGCAGAGGAGGGAGGTTGTTCGGGCAGAAGGCTTCCCACCGATGGCCTCTGTACACCAGTGCCCTGTGCCATTGTCACCCCACGCCGTAGTCTGACCGCTGGTGAGGGAGACCTCCACCCTGCTGGTGAGCCGTGCCTCGTGCCCCGGAGCAGGAGTGTGCTTGCAGTGGTTTTATTTTGGGTTGTGACCGATGTTTGAGAAGTCTCTTGGAAAAGCCATTCCTCAGTTTCCCTCTCCATAAACTGAGTGTAATTTCCTGAAGTAAAGCACCACTGGGAAGACAGCTGCTAATGAAACACTAAAAGGTGCTGAGATTTTCTGGCCTCTCTAGTTCTTGCCAAACTCTGTGGCTTGAATCCTTTAGTCTTGAAATTAATCTCGGCAAGAAGGTCGTCTGAAAGCAGACCAGGTTTCCTACAAAATGAGGCTCGTGCGATTGCTCTGTGTGCATGTGTGGATAGATCTGTCAGACCCCTTCCAAGTTGTCCCCATGAGCTAATTTCAGCCCGGCGAGGCAGAGAGGTACAGCGCTCAAGGACAGTAAATCCTACAAACTCTGAGGAAACCGTCAGTGCAAGCTCTTTCTCCTGCTTCCACCACGGAGGAGGCTGGGCTGCAAGTTCACCCTTTGCTAGAGACCCCACCCAGGAGCTCAGCTGGGGACACCGCTCATGGGAAACAAGGCTTGACTGCTTCTGCTGTTGCTTATGTTACTACTTGTTATCGAAGTAGAAAAAGTGCAGCTTTCTGTCTGCAAATAACTTAGACCTGCCATTGGCAGACATCTGATACGTTCCCTTCCTCGCCCCAAAGCAATCACAAGCAATCGAAGTTGGGAGCACATGAGCTGGCAGGGGTTGAATGGACATTGCTTTTCTTTATTTGCTGGCTGCTTACCTGGTGCAACAGGCAGTCCAAGAAAATTTCTTAATTAACCAGGCTCCGTCCTGGGTGGCACATGTACACCGCCAGTGGGCATTATAAAAGTGTAGTTATTGCACTTTGGCTTGCGAAAGGCCCCGGCGTAGTTGTATTGTTAAGGAAACAGTCTTGGAGGAGGGGAGAGAAAGAGTCTGGGCCCTGGTCTCCAGTCCAAAGGCTCTTTTTTGTCTTTATGTTAAACATCGCTGGATCTAATCTCAGTGGAGAGTGGGTGGAGGGTTAATTTGAGCTGCCTTTGAAAACAATTTTGAGCAATGCACAGCAAGATCTCAGGGAAACAATGTTTATAATCTATATCCTGCCTCAATTGCATAGGCACCGCACTCCTGCCCCACTGCCAAAATTAGCTGCAGTCATCAGGAAGCAGCTGGTGTCCTAAGCATGAGGCCTTGTGTATAGCCATCGCTCAGTAGCTCTTATATAGTTATATAGAGAGAGATTGTCCTGGTTATTGAGCATCACCTACTCTTCACCTTTGCAGTGGCAGCAGGAAAATTCTCATACGTGGAGCCTGATCCAGTGTCCTTAATCATGCACAGTTCCCACTGATTTTAGTGGAGGCTTGCTTCATGGTGGTAGTACAAATGTGTCCCTCAAGGAGCAGACTGTCTTCTGTCCTCCCTGAAAGAGGGTGGGGAATCCACTGCTCTGCCACCTGTCTGCCTGTACGTCATCAAAAGTGTACAGGCTATGATACACAGTCTTTAGATTTAAATAGCAATATTAGGGATTTTGCCAAGCTAGGTAATACTGAGTTGAGAGCATTTGTTGATTAGCCTTCCCATCCATTAAATCCAGGTTGCTTTCAGCTTTTAATTCGCTCTACATAAATTAGTGCACCCCTTTCCTTAGTCCTTTGGAAAATGAGTAGCTGCTTCTCCCTCCAGTCTGGACTTGGGAATATTTGAAAAGTGGCAGTGCATTAATTTCTGCCTCAGAGGAACTTTGCAGGAGAAAGAGCTCTTTAAGTTCAGCTGCCACAATACATTTGAAAGAGTTGGTGTCAGGGCTTTTTTTAATTATTTAAAATAGGAAATAATACAAACTAACAGAAGCAAGGCAAAATACA
>NW_008824413.1:1166074-1181018 GCF_000699105.1 Pygoscelis adeliae | reverse complement strand
GGGGGGGGGGGGGGGAGGGGGGAATCATTCCTCTGCTGTCCCTCTGCTCTTGCAGGTTTTACTCTGACAGACCAGCTTTGCATTCCCCAAGGTAGAGACTTTTATCCTGTCTTTGTGACTGTTTTACTCCCTTTTTCTCCTGGGGTGTGTGTGGGGAAATGAATAATTTCTGCTTTCCTTCTGTTTCTTCATCTCTGATGGCTTCTTCACCAGGAAAGAGGAGACAAACAATGCCAGGACCCTGCTAATTCTTTACTATTTTCCCTTTTCTTTCTCACCACCAAAAGATGGAAGAGGGAAATGACGGCAGGCACTCAATATCCACTCATCTTTTTAATCCAGCTCTTTAACTGCATTTGTTACCCTGTGTCATGACAGCCTTTGGCTCATTATTTACTGGCTGTTTAATTTAAATGTACCCCCATCAGGGAGCCAAAAGATCCAGTCTTAGAGCTGTTTCACATGATTTGTCTAACCACTCTCTAAATTATTTATCATGGCTCTGAACCGTCTGGAGATTTTTCTTTTTTTTTTTTTTTTTTCTTTTAAGCACTATAATTTGATCCAAAACATCTGTAAAAAATCACAGCTGACCTCCCATCTGGGCAACAGCTCAGCTCTGTCCTGAGACTGGGTAGTGTCAAGTGTGTGAGCTCTGTTTCAAAAGCCTAAAATTCCTGACATGGTGAAATTCTTTTCTTACATGTTTGTTGACAGAAGGCGGGAAGGGAAGGGAAGGGAAGGGAAGGGAAGGGAAGGGAAGGGAAGGGAAGGGAAGGGAAGGGAAGGGAAGATCAAGATGCTGCACTGTTGGGCCAGAAGTGAGTGGAACATCTTGTTACGGAAATGGCCACGAAAACGCTCCTCCCTGCATTAGAAAATTAGCTATTTAAAGCAGGATCAATTGCCAGTCCTCTTTGCCACTGTTGTCATTTGGATGTGGCATGTGTAAATAATATTTCCTCATGAAAGAAAACTTCCAGCGATGACAGCGCTCCTCTGGCCACGTCCTGTCCCAAAGGGGAGGAATCAGCTTGTCCCTGGAAACAGCATCTCCCTCTGAAGAGAAAACCCAGGATCTGTGTTTTGTTTTTCCTCTAAAACTTTAGACGAGTGAATTTTGACCCCCAAATGCTATCAGAGTGGCATAAATGGGGTACAATTTCTAAGATGCATTTGGGCACTGGAGTTACATAGGACAGTGCTCATGTGACAGTAAAAATACGTGGAGAAAATGAACAAAACTATGTGACTTAGAGCAAAACCCACTTTCCCCCTAAGTTCTGTATAATCAAAGTGGCAATACGTGCTTTAAAGGAGTTCTTCAAAACAATTGCTTTGCCTTTACCAATGTCAGTGAGCAAAAATCCTTTTATTCTCGACTAATCACAGTTCCTGACTCCTCAGGGGGTGGGGTCACGTCTTTCAAAAAACTGGAGTTATCAAACACAGAGATGCAGACTTGCCCCTCTATGCTTTGTTAACTATGTTCTGCTTATGTTTTTTCCTTTTCTCCCTCCATTTTTCATTTTCCAGGGAGATTAACCCACGCTCGGCTTAAGCACCCTCAAACTTTCCTCAAGTTGAGATGCACATCTGGATCCCAGCTCTACAGCTCGAGCCCGTTGCTGTTTGTTATTGTTTGCATTGCTTCAGGCCCTGCTTAGGGATTGTACAAAGTGTTCTTTTTAAAAAAAAAACAAAATTGAAGTGTCCGTACAGCATTTGAGAGAAGCACACTCCTTCTGTAAGGTGCTGTCGCTTGATCGTTACAGAAGCACAGAAAAGAAACTTTGGGGGCACGTAGGGTACTGGGACTTTGGAAGATAAGGTTTTTACAATATTAGGGCTTGGAGTTACCCTCATTTCCATTTAAGCTTCTATACCAAGTGAAGGGAGAGAACCAGGCCTTTGAGGAGCATCGGCACAGGGATTGGATGAGCTTTAGGCCAGTTGAGCCTGGCTTTTAGAGGTAGAGATCTCTTCTCGTGCTGACTAATGAGTCCTAGCAGAGAAAGAGTTGTTCAGCAACCCCGATGCTGAGCCCTGAAGGCTGTGGAGACACGGCAGAGCTGTGGGAGATGCCGGAGGTACGGATCACCACCTTGTCTCTCCTATTTTTATCCCCCTGCCCCCAAACTCCTTGTTTTATTTTTATTGGGATTTTCTTCATATGAACCCTATTAAACACATCACTAGGGTTGAAATTTGCCGATGCCAATAAACCCATCTGTTTTACTAACTAACCGCAGTCTCTGGAGTGTTTCTCACCGGCTGAGACGTGAGCAGCCCTTTCTGCCGTCTCCAGCGCTCCCCGAACAATGGGAGGGGACCCAGGAGGTCGCTGGCAGGAAGCGCCGCTTCCCCTGGATAATTAACCGGCTGGGAGACTGAGGAATGAAGATAGCACATGAGACACACGGAGTACAAACTGCTGAAACAATAAACAAACAAACCAACGACCAGCACTTCCTTTTCTTATATTGTTAAGGCTGCTTCCTTAACTCAGGTTGCCCCAAACCCACCCCTCAAAAAGCAACCTTTTAGGCTCACTAATTCTTAACCTCTTCACTGCCAGTTCTTGCTGAAGGTGTAAGCCAACATTTGTCAAGGTGATGGCCAGTACAGGGCCTACCGCTCCTCCTTGGGGCTTGCTGGAGAAATTGGAGATCCCTGTTTCTTTAAGTTATAAAAGCACTTTCACCAAAAACTGAATGAAGGAAGACTTAGTTTGGCTGTAAGGCTGCATGGCTGTAACACCTTGGTGCCAGGGCTGCGCCCCGCATAGGTACCAGGATCCAGACCAGCAGGTGACTCAGTCCAGCTCTTAAAATGTTGATTTCCAGAGAAACTGGCCTCAGGGCCGATACCTGGAGGAAACATGGATCAGGGCTTTGTGGCTCAAACCCAGCTGCCGTACCACCCCTGCAGCCATCCTCGAATGTGCTGTTGTTTCACCGTCTCTAGAGGGGAGGGTTACCTGCACCACCGGTGCTCCCTATCCTCTGCGCCGGTGAGCATCTGACTGCATGCTTCCAGCGAGATCCTCTCCTCTGACTCCAGGGTGGACTTCTGCCCACGATCTCCTCCCGCATCCGAACCACTCTTTGGACAGGTTGCTGTTTTGTTCTTTCTGACCTGTTAACACCAGAATTTTATGAAAGCAGAAATCAGGCAGTGGCAACACCCCCCACGCCGGGTAATTTTTGCAGATGTCTCATTGAAAAGCAGCCGGGGGTTGTCTTTGTTTTTGTGCACAGAGCATCATGTGCGTATTTTATCCCATGGAGGCCACCACTAGTGGCACCCAGGAGCTGAGGTGACGACATAGTCCCACATCTGTCTCCAGTCTCGCTCCACCGTGTGCTCAGCAAAACGTTGCCAGGGAGAAGGTGCAGCCGGGGATGGTTGGGCAGAATTAGGCAGAATTAGGCTGATCCTGCTGGAGTTGGAAAGTTGCTTTTCAAAAGAGGTGCTGATGTTTCGTCCCATCAACCTTCAGTTTTGGAGCAAGGCAGGAGGGGGGGTGCCCAGGGAGGGGGCCAGTGGCCCATCCCTGGGCTGGTTTCTCTGACAGCACCGGCAAAGGCTGTCCCGCGGCAGGTCCTGCCTGCTACTGAGTGCTCCCAGCTGACAGTTTATTTGTTATTACTTTAAATACCCACTGTTTGTGTTAAGCACAGCAAGAAGTCTAGTAAACCGAAATGGTGACATTTAAAAAATGAAGTCTTTCAAGTAGATGTTCAATCTTTCCAATAAGGAAGTTATCTGCTAAATACCAAGTTTAACAGTTATGTAATAAGTAAGTCCATATCAAAACACAGATAATGACTGTTGGGGTATGGTTTAGCAATTGGTATTTAATTAACCTATAAAGGCGTTCCTGCTTAATCAAAATTACACTTCTGCCCACAGACTAAGGTGCAGTGCTGGAAGTTTTGTCAGTAAAACAGCTGCTTTAAGTGTTGTGGCACCTGAGGCTACACGGTGGCTGTGAGCACAGGGGTGGCTTTGTGCATGGGGGTGCTGCTCACGGACCCTTCAAGCTGGGCTGGGGCCTCCCTTCTCCCTTCTGCCCTGCCCTTCCTGACAGAGAAGCTGTGGCTGCTGTCATCCTGCCTGCCACCTCCTCCAAAGTCCTCCTTGGTGGCTTTGTCCCCTTGCTGGAGAGTGGTTACAGAATCTGCTGCACCAAGCCACGCACTGGCTGCTGCCAGCTCCAGCGTGCCTAGTGCCCATCCCTGAGCCCCGAAGCGGGGCCCAGCTTTGTCACCTCGTGGGGCGTCCATCAGTTCTTTTAAAGGAGGAGGTCACATTTGAAAATGTAGAAGAAGATGTAGTAGTCCTGGATTGGGGTTTTGGGGAAGCCAGGACACAGTGCAAAATGAAAGACTGTTAGTATACCATCAGGAAAAATGCAAGCCATGGCCAGGACACAAGGCATGGGCAAAGGAGAACAAAGTAAACTGAGACAATGTCCGTGGGGCTGTCTGAGCAATCATGTAGACAAAGTAAGGCATACAGTGAATACCTTCAATGCTTCCTGTGCCTCTAGGTGAATAAAAGAGGACAGGCACGGGATACCACACAGAGGAATAATGAAAACCAGTTATAGAGATTAGACAGTGTGATAGGAAACCTGCCACAATTGTGCATTATCACAGAAATGAAAAAGATCCACTGTCTTCTGCCACAGACACTGCCCTTCAGTTCCACTCAGAGCTGGAGCTCCAGCAGCGCTCTGTACTGCCGTCAGCCATGACGGGCCACCCCGGTCCAGGTTCTCTGCTGCCACGCAGGAACCAGGCACCTGGAGAAACAGTGGGTGGTGTGGAAGGGACGAGGGATAGTGGATCCTGCTGCTCTACCATGACTGATATCTGCTGTGTGTTCATGGCATGCTTTTTTGAGAGGGGTGGGAGTGGGTCCTTGGAGAACAGCTCTCCCTCTCCCTCTTGGGGAGATCAGCCTCCCTCTAACTGACGGAGAAATGCTCCTCCCTGGCAGGTTTCCATTCTTAGCGCCTGGTATATTTTGGCACATTTCAGGGCTCAGTGAAGTGTTTTTGAAGCTTTTTCTTTTCTACTGTCAAAATCCCTCTGTATCACAGTGTTTGTCTCCACAGCGTGGAGTCAAGTGGAGACATGATGGTTTTGCACATCCAACCTTGAGCAAAAAGAAAGAAATGTGGAACAAACTCTTCCTGAGCACAAGTCCTTCAATTTCAAGGGGCTTCCAACACCCAAAGTCACTTGTATGATGCCACTCCTCTGAAATGTGCAAAGTGGTGCTGTGTTCAACCAACTGCTGAAACCCGAGGTGGAAGAGTGGTGCTGTGAGAACAGCTTCAAAAGGAGCAGGGAAGGGACAGGTGTGTCAGGGAGGTACTGTAAAAAACCCAGTTCCTCTTTTCAGGTCGTGAATCAACACTTCCACCTAAATCTCCTTGCTAACTGATTCATTACTGTATGTCATGCTAATGGCAGGCTTCTGCTACATGCCTTTTATCACAGTGTTAAATAAAAAGCCAGGTTTTACAGTTTAAATAAAATATCTTATTTCTTGTGGAAATGATAGGATGTGTGCTCTTTAGGACTTTACATATGGCATGGATGAATCATGCAGGAGATGATGGAAACTGTTTTTTAGGCAGCAGCAGTCCTTCTTTGCCCTCTTTGTAAATGCTCAGTGATTCTGTACAGTGAAGTTGCTCCAAGAGCCTTAAGGAACAGCACAAGTAGACATGGAAACCAGCTCCCTGTTCTCAGAAGACCAAAACACAATCCCTGCCTGGCTGTGGCACCGAAAATAACATAACAGCACTTTCATCAGGACCCCCCAGATTCTCAAAACCCTCTGTATGCTGTGCTTGAGAGACTCCTAAAAGTAGAGAAACTTTATTTGCAGTCACTGGATTGGAAAGGCAGATGTTTTCCTTCCTTCCACTCTCCGCTATCTAGTCCTTGTCAGTTTAGTTAACATCCTAAGTCCATGTGAGACACCAAATGTCACTCGGGAATCGCTGGGGTAAAGGGAGCATACATGTTCTGCTGCCAGTTTTTCCAGCCCTTGCACCTCTTACTGAAGAGTGGAAAAGGCACCCAACTTTGTACATTGAAGGACATAATAACACAGGCTGGGCCAGTGGGGAGCTTGACTTGCATGCCAGCTCAGACTGTAAACCTGGTGGGATGGCTGAACAGGAGGGAAGAATGCAAATTGGAAAATACAGCTGGGAGATGTATGTGATGACTTGCCTCCTTTCCACCTTTGGGCAATGAGACTGTCCTGAGCACTCCACCTTTGTCTTGTGCTGAACAAAAACCAACCATATGAGTGCTCACATCTCACTTCCAAAGAGATTGGGTCTCTAGGTGGGCAGACTGCAGGGCACTGGATCCTACTAGAAAATATTTGGGAGTACTATACAGTCCCAGCCACTTTAAAGTTGAAAGTAAATGTCAACTCATGTGTGGCATGCCAGAGTATTTTGAGACAGGCAGAACATCGTAACATACTTCTTGATTTATCTACTCTGTTTCAGGTCAATCTGGCTTTTTAATTACACATCTGCAAAAGGAGAAACTCATTCATAAGTGGAGAAAAAATACTGTCCTGGACAGAAATAAGTCTGATGGAGATGTGATAAACTTAAGACAAAAAAATCCTGTTCTAATTGATGTGACTGTCCTTGTCCAGAAGAGATTCACCTCCTTTTGTGCAACATCTAGCATAAAGAAGACATTGTCCATAAAATGGTCCTGATCTAAATGTTATTAACCGTAATGCCTTGCACAGATGCATTTTGTGTTTTGTGGAGTCAGGCAAAATAAAGGACCTGGTTTTGCAGCCACTGATATGGAGTAACCTTCAGGACGATATTCAGGTCCTACATTGCATTATATGTAGGCCAGTAGTAAGAAGTAGTTTCATCTCAAAATGCAAAACAGCAGCTAAACAGCAGGGGAAAAGATGTACTGCAGTTGTGCCAGTGATGGATGGAGGCAGTTGTGCCCCCGACTCTTCCCTGTATCTGCACCAGCACGATGCCTGGGATGCACAAGAGATTTTGAAGCTCTTGGACCTTTGGCCTTCCCTTTCTTCCCCCATTGCAGGGCTTGCAGTGCTGGGTGGGCAACAGGGTTGGTGTCTGTAGGTGCTGAGTAGCTGTTACATGATTGCCCTGACTGCAAGGGGTTGGCTTGGAGGAGCCTGGAGCTGCTTCCCCATCCTGTGCTCCAGTGACAGTGAGCGCCAAGACTGGGGTGCTCGTGCTAGGCCAGGGGCATAGGGGATCATGCAGCCAGCACGACATGTGGGGGTTGGTACTCCTGAGAAAAATGTTTGTGCCCTGGTACTCCTGGTCTCTCCCTAAACAGCGAATGGGTGGTCTGCTGCAGACCTCTGAAGCAGCTGTGACACCAACCTAAGGATCACGTGTATTCAGAGGAATATATAGACACATGTAGAATTTGCCAGAGCTGGTACGTCTGCAGACTGGGATGCAGGAGAGTTGTCGGAGCTGCGTGTGCTGGAGGATGATTTCACTTGCTTTCTGCAGTGTGTGTGACCACAGCATGGTGGTGGGCAGCAGTGAGAGGAGACAGAGGCAAGAGATGAGCACAGTGTCTTTCTAGTGTTCTCCCCCATGAAGACACAGCTTGACTCAAGTAATGGCAGTAATTAGGGATAATACTTTGGTAAGGGTTCCAGATTTCCTTTATAATTAACCCCAGGGAGCTTATATTTTTTCTACCTACAGTAATCTGTCATATGTGTGGTGAGAATTTCTTGTCTTTTTCTTCAAGTTTTGGTTTTTTTCCCTTTTCTCTCCCCCTCCCAATTCCAAGACAAAATTTGACTTTCTCCATTCATAGATAAATGGGACATCACTGACGGAGATAGCTCCTTTGCCACCTCTTATATCTGTGAGCTGATAAAGAGGAAGGGTGTTTTGGGATCCTGGCCAAGAGTGGCATCTATAAAGCTACCGTTAATAGCTGCCGTTCTAAAGGCATAGGCCAAAGGTGGCATGAATGTATTAAGTGTCTTGGTGATACCACTGCTAGAATTAGAAACACTTCAGGGGCTTGATGTGGTTAGTCCTCAAAACACATCTGAGAAGAAAGTTTTCATAGTTCCTGTTTTCCTGGTGGGGAGATTAGCCAGGACTGCTAAAGCAGAATTTAGGTTTAGATTTAGGTATTTATGCCAATAAATCGTTTGCTCAGATTGCTAGTTCCTTACCTGAACAAGCATTAATACACCCAGAGCTGAAATGAGACCCAGTCAGGTCTCTGCTCCTCTTTTGCCATCTGTCTCTGGCCCCGACCAGTTCACACCAGGCATGTCCAGCAAGAAGGATATATACGTTGTTAGCAGATGTAGGCGGATGTCTGCTCAGTGGCTGTGTCTTTCTCCCAGAATATCTTGGGATAACCTGCAAGCTTACAAATTTCCTGAACTTTAGGTTAGGTCCACATCTTTGTATTTAACCTCAATTTGTGGCTCTCTCCTACAAATTTTTATAATTAGAACCTGAATCTGCTTGTGCTTTTGGTCTTTACACTATCCAGTGGCAATGAGTTCCACAGTTTAAGTTGGTGCTATGTGAAAATGTACTTCTTTTTCTCCTTTTTACCCTCCAGCCTGACGATTTCTGTGACAACCCCCACCTTTTGCACTGCAAAGAATAGTGAGTAATATTCCCCGCTGAGTTTTTAAAAGCACTTCTGATAATCATTCTTGACATCCTGCATGATTTTCTTCAATCACATATCTCCTTTTTCAAGCTAAGGAACGCTATACTGTTTAATCTTTTCTTATACGCCAGCTATATCGCTGATAATAATTCCATACTTAGTAAAAAATCCAGGTACCATCAAGAACTAATAAATTGCCCAAACAGACCAAGAGAAGAATTCTGTTTTCCAACCTTGTCCTACAGAAGCCGCATTCAAGACAAAAGGAGATACAGCGCAAAACGTAACTAAGGTTTCTCTGGAAAAAGACTGCCTTAGCATAGTGTAATGTATTACACTTTTTTTTTTAATTGCACAGTTTTCACTACCGATTCAACAGAACAGAAATCTGAGCAACTGCCCTAAAATTATTATCCAAATTAAATATTTCTGAGTACTGGCCTTTTAGTGGTAAGGTCTGAAATAAGAATTAGTATTTTTCAAGTGTTTCATATGATACATGCTCATGAGAAAAAATTATACGTGTTATACCTACAAATACCCATGGCCATGTATTTTTAATTTAACTCAGATACTAATGTCAGTAAGCAGAAAGACAACACAGATGCTTTGGGTCTCAGACCCAGATGTTTTGGTCGCTGTGACAACACCTGTGCTGACTCCGTTGGCAGCACTAGCAGCCCCAACACAACTGCTGTCGCTGCACGGCCCTCAGAGGAGCAAACAAGCCTGGTCCTCCTGCAGCAGGGGCCTGGGCAGCAGCCTGAGCGGGATGCAGAGGTTTTTCTCCATTGCAAAGTTACCTCAGAAGCTCAAGGGAAAGCATGAGTGAAGTTGCTAATATTTTACTCCCTTTGTTCTCCGGAAAGCAGAGGGAAGAAGGACACAGCTTGCTGTTGCTTACAAGAAAGCAGGTGGGATTTTTTGGCTTTGGACTTTTTCTCTCCTTACATTAGAATTTGCAACATGGGAAGGGTCAGAGATGGGGACATCCCAGTCGGGCACCTGTGCCAAAGTGGGGAAGAAATGGCAACAGCTCAGAAGTTTTGGCAACCAGCGATACAGGGAATTCATCTAAACTGTAACTTAGTGAGCTGGCTCCCCTGCATAACCGAATCTTTCATGGAGTCACTGGAGTGATTTAATCTCAGTGGTTTCATTTCACACTTGTTAATAAGGTTAATAAATTAGTCTTTCTTTCAATGACTTTGCAAGTATACCTTAAGAAAGGCAGGATGAAGGTGGAGAAGCACTTGAAATACAGTAGTTATACACCACTTCTTTTTATTTGTGTGTTCATAAACAATTTATTTCAGTCTCAATGTATTATATCTGTATGAACACAGGGGCCAGGCAGTGATGTTCATACATACCTTCCGGAAAGGATCAGTGCTTGATGATTTGGCAAGACATCAGCGCTTTGTTAAAATTCTCCAGGTATAACTGGGGACTTTCCTGTAATCAAATGAGTAGGTAGAGGATACAGGGTTTTGTTTTCAGGATTTTTTTTCCACAGGCAGGTTGTTATTACTGCTGAGAAGATGGGAAATGTAATGCAAATGACAAAATCTAGATGATGGTTGTTACCAAGAAGCAGAAAACACAATCAAATGGAAAAGAGAAGTACTAGGACAAGTGTCTCGACAAGGTCAAACTGCATGCCAAAGGAGCTGTGTGGCCAGCATGACACATCACACCCAACCCAATTAACAAGGCTATTTAAATTTGAAAAATTCTTGGTTCGGTCAAAATTTGACAGAAAGCATTTGAAGAAAGGTGGTCATTAAAGATTAGCAACAGAGAGCAGGAAGGAATACGTATATATATTTTCCTTGTCAGTAAAGTATTTTCCAGTCATAAGAGTGTCTTGTGCCGCATGCTGATCTCACAGATGGTGCAGTAAATCAGGGCTAACTCTGAAAGTGTCAACGGAATTATCTTTGTGTAAATGATATCTGAATTGGTCCCTAGCTGTGAAAGACAGGGATTGCCTTGGGGCATAAGCAGAGATAGGAGAACTAAAGGCTTTTTTTTCTTTTTTTTTCTTTTTTTCTTTTTTTCCCTTGGAGTTTGAGTCACTGTGGCTTTTAGCATTTTGCATAATTCTTTTGCCTTGGTTTCCTCCCTGCAAAGTCAGCTGATAGTTCCAGAGGAGCTTTTGAGTGGAGAACTTTGATTATGGAAATTGCTGTGGAAATGCTTGTTTATTACCGTTAATGGAAGTAATATAATACATTAGAAAATTTCAGCTCAGCCAAGGGACTTGGAGGGCAAAAGACACCACAGATTGACCAGTAGCTGGTTTTTGAAGTACCAGCTATTATTCCATACGATGAAGAGAACTTTCATCTTTAAGGGAAAGATACCACCCAAGAGTGAAGCAAAGAATACAGTCCCATGACTGCACAGGTCAGGCTTCAAAACTCAGTGCAAGTTCCTTGTGACTTGCATGTGAATTCAATGTCAGGCAGTAGCGACCACAAGCCCTTCTTCTTTGATGTCTGTTCGGCTTATATGAAATTTGAGGGTGTTCTGCGATATCTCTGTAGATGCGTAGGATTTGGAGGTCTTTTCTCCTAAGGAAAACTATTGACAAGAAGTTTACCAATTAAGCTTTTCCCTCATTCCTCTTCCAAAAGACACACCTAACTTTTGGTTAAAGATTGGGAAGAGTGAGGTCTGTATTGGTCGTCTGTACCGTGTCAGGAATCTTCATTAAAGCATGTGGGCATGTTACCATGATAATCTTATTTGAATTTGAGACAAGGGATGCTCACATACAAAAAAATCCTACCTGTGTGCTTCATAGGGGCTGACGTGCTGCCAGAAGGGAGCAAGCTGGCAACATAGTAGCAGTGATAGATCAAAGCCAGAGAGTGATGTTTTCCTAATGTCTCAAATAAATAATCAAGGGCTAAGTAAAGGAAAAGAGAGCTTCTGAATTTGCAGTTTCTGGAAAGAAAAACTCAGCTCACCATGAACACATCCTTCAGCTTTCTAATAGAGGAGGTTGGGATGTGCCAAAACCAGAAGATTCCCGGCCTTTACTATGACTCTTGATACTGAAGATGGGATTAATTTTGCCTAAACATGGCCAGGTGTCTGGCCTCCTTCCACAATCAGTGGAGGAAAAGGAGGTGGTTTATCCAACCTCTCTCTGTCCCTGGGCTGTAGAGCGGGAACCTACTTAGACCAGATACTAACTTACAGACAGCTAAAATTAGGAAGATGAATTGCTCTTTTACTACTTCATATGTTTAACAAATTGTGCACTTTCCCCACAATTGTGTGTAAGGTCTCTGTTTTACAAGGAGAGAGGAAAGTGAAGCTGAGATGAACTGACTTCCCCAAAGACAGATAGCAACAGAACTGAGATTCAAACACACGTGCATCTGACTCCAGCCTCCCCCTTCCATCCCCTCCCGCTTCTTTCAGATTACACTGCCTCCCAAGGACAACAAATAACTAGTCTCTGTGCAGGAAACCATTTCCATTTCTCCTCATGGGCATAAAGGAGGGTCAAAAAATATGGCTGAGTGGACAAACACAGCCAGCTCCATCAGGCAGGTTCTGAGATTTAGGGTTGCTTGTGGGACATCCAGGGCTCATTACCAAACTCCACTAATTTCAGTTTCCTAAAGTTGGGTGGCAAGTTTCAGAAAATTGGGCTTGTGAAGAAATATGCAGTGATTTACCTGCCTCGCCTGACAACAGCATTGCATCATTACTGTTGCTCTCTTTGCAGAGCATATGGAAGCTGAGTGCTCCCTGGCTAGTATCCAGGCATCCAAAAGTTAAATTGATGGGAATTGCCATGAGGGTTCTAGCTAATGGGAGACATAAAGAATGAAGCCTGTTTTATTTTTGCTTGTTTCTTTTCTTACGAGAGTTTTCTTCACAGAACAAACCTAGATACGACTGCATGCAGCATATTTCTTCTGTGTCTGCCCCCTGGGGATGACTTACGCCAAGTTGTGATCTGTTTTGCTGTTCCAGCCCATTGGGCTCATCAGTTTATTCAACTGACTTTTTAAATGACCCTATTTTTCCTGACTTCGGAAAAAGTGGCAAGAATCTAATTGCACTTCTGGGCACGGGGTGTAATGTCAAGGTGGCGGGATGAAGGGAGGGGAGGACTCTGCTTCTCAGAAGGTGAAGAGCTCACTGGACAAACCTATTGGGGTGGCTTGGGTGATTTGCACATCAGACATCAGTACACAGGATACGCTTTGAGCCACATAGCTGGTGTCTGCACAATCCAGTGCAGGATGCTTAGTGGTTTCTTATCCGCGGGGACAGATGTTACAGAGAAGCTTAGACATGCACCTGTAGTTAGATTAAACATTCGAGGGCCTATCTTCTTCAACCCATTAGAGCTTGGGGTCTCTCTTCACAGACTGCTGTATATGCACTCTCTGGACCAAGCTGTAGATTAATAGCTCTGCAGATGGAGAAATATTTTTTTTCCTAAATCACGGTTCTGTTTCATTTTATGTTGCTTGCTAGATTAAGTTTTAGAGCTCTCTGCGGTTTTTTTTTTATGCAAAGTGAGACCAGAAATTTTTACTGTTGTACAGTTTTGAAAGCTTTTTTTTTCTTTTTGCCATAAGCAAAACTCAGGAAATCAAAGGTGATTCATCTTTAAGCAGCAAGTGATTTAAACCAAACAATGCTTTTTGATTTATGATAATGAAAAAGATTGCAGAGTGATGACAGGTCAGATGAAAACTCACACTGCACCGATTTTTATTAGGAGCATCATTATATTCATGCACTCAACTAATTTTTCACTATCAGTTTTATTTGTGGGTTTTATTTATTTTAAAAGTTTTTATTTAGGGAATTTATTGGCAAGGTGTGATTGACAGCCTTGGAAAAAGAAGTCTGCTATTCAGAGAACGGATATAACATTTCCGCATGCAGCCCTGCCAGTATGCCTCAGCTCGTCAGACCACAACAAAAGAGTAAAAGAGCATGAGAACATCTTTCTGTGGTCAGATTAAAAGTTTGGCCTGGTATCCTGTCTTCAACAGTGACCTATAAGAGCAGCCTGGGGGGGTACCATGAAAGAAGAGGAAACACAGGGTGATACTTTCTCCCAAATATTCCCCCAGTCACCAACAATTTGTGGCTTGGAGAGTTCCCATGCTGGAGGCTCACACATGTAGGCACGCTCACAGCATCACCACACACACACAGAGGATCCACAGCATCCTCTGGCAAGATGTTCCTCTTTCTTAACTGCATTTTTTGTGACAACAAAACATTTTTTTTTGTTTTTGTTTGTTTGTTTGGGGGTTTTTTTGGCCACCTGCTGGTTTCATTTGGTGCTCCCCAATTTTGACCTGGAAAGGGGGTACCCATGTCCCTATCTCTATGCCACTCACTGGGAGGGACATTTGGTTTCTGAACCTTTCCTTCAGCAACACAATTTCCTTTTTTGCTGAATTCAGGCCTAGACTTGACTTAGAGGATGACCATTAAAAACATTAAACATTAATGAACAATAAAAAATGGAGTCAGTCCCAATCATGAGATGTTTTTTAAATAAACTGCTTTTTGATTTTTAAGCTAAATAATGTATTTTACTTCTTTCGTGGAAGTATAACTGCTAGAAGTACTTCTCTGTCATGCTTTTAAACTGTTTTATTTTGTTTTTTCCTGCATCATAAATTTAGATAGCTTTTTGCTTATTTAAGCTTAGCTTTCATGAATCTGCTTGACTCCAGGAGCCAGAGTTTTAAGAAATGGGTCAATTATGGTGAGCCTGAAGACAAAGCCGTAAGAGCTTGAAGCGCTAGGATTTTTTTGTTGTTCTAGTTGTTTTGTTTTCAGAAAACTCATTCAGGAAACATCTAAACCATGCTGTACTTAACATAGGCTGCTCCAGAGAGTCACAGCTGGATTTTATGTTTAGGACAGAGAATCACCAAAAAGTAGGTCTGGAAAGGGCTTGTTAATATCATCTGGCTCATCCCCCTTTCTGAGACAGGATTCCTGTGTCGTTTGTTTGTCCAACCTGGCCTTAAATTTCCTCCTGTGACAGAGAGTCTGCAGCCTTGCTAGATAACCTATTCCAGTGCTTAACTATCCTTATCACTAGAAAGTTTTCCTAATGTCTAAACTAAGTCTCTTTTGCTGTAGCTTAAGCTCATTATTTCTTATCCTTCCCTCCGTTGAGATGAAAAATGTTTATTTGCTTGTTCTTCGCAGCAGCCTTTTAGAAAAGCGTTATCATGTCC
>NW_008824413.1:1163775-1166010 GCF_000699105.1 Pygoscelis adeliae | reverse complement strand
CCTCTCTCTTCTCACAGACCATTGTTTCTAGACCTCTGAACGCTCACCCTACCCTCCTTTCAACTCCCCTGGCTTGGCATGTGTCTTCATTGAGGCACAAAAGTGGACCCGCTCTTTCTTTGGAGAGGACATCATGCCTAGGGCAGTGCTGCGGGGAGGAGATGGACCATTTCTCACTTCCTACTAACACAACGTCTCTGCTCACCCCACGACGACATTCTACTTTTACTCACAGCAGCACCGTGTCGTGTGCCCAAGCCATGCCCGAGAGCTGTCTTACCTCTATGCCCAGCCCTTTGTGCAGAGCTGCTGCCCCGCCAGCCAGCTCCCCCCACCTAATCCTACCTAAGGGCAGCGTTTCACACTTACCCCTACTGAATTACGCCTTTGCGTGGATCGGGGCCCCACACCTGGGCACGCAGCTGTCTCACACCTTGACTGGGAGACCTTCGGGCTTTAGTTTGACCCCTTGGGGACAACACAACGCAGTACACAGGTGTGGCAGAGATGTGTCTGACCACAATCACTTTATTACTAAAAACACTTGAAAAATACTGGAGGCCCTGACCTCTCCCTGTACCTTATCTCTCTTGCACCTGGGCAGTGCTACAGGATAAAATTTCTTGCTTCTCTCCCACAAGCCATGCTTCCAAGTAATGGCCAGTGACTTGCTTTTCTTACAATTACTTGTACTTGGGACTTGTGTTTCTTTGGCCATGCCTTCAGCTGCGAGGTAACAGCTCCCATTTCAGCCAAGCTTGTTCCACCTCTCCACGGGGACTCAGCTGGTAATTAAGAGCACATACTTGATGTCTCTGGGCTGCTGTCCTGTCACCTTCTAGGGCTAATCTTCCAATGTGCTCAGGCAATTTTTCTGGGCCAGCCTATCTAGAGTGCACTATAATAATGGTTCTCGCACATGCTGGACATGTGTCCAATATACCATGAGAGCTGGAGTTCATTGATGAGTACCAACATATTTCACTCTTCACAATAACTTCAATATGCTTGTCAATTTTTCACTTCATGCACAGTGGCTTTAAAAATGCATTGAAACAGCATTTAAATGATCTTAATGATGTCGTCGGCAATATCATGAACCTATACTTCCTTCTTTCCTGCACTGGCCAGATCTGCTCAGCCCATTGATGTCTGACATATTTTGCAGCTTATAAAAGTAAGGCATTAAAAATTTATCCACAACTCCTTTGAATGAGATAAGCTGGTTCTGGCAGGCAGTGGTTTTTACCTCTATCTGACCCCTGTTTCATGAGTAACTGCTCCATGCTGGTCTTGCACTGTGGAGTGTATGCGGTACTTAGTACTCCTTGCTACTGTACAATCCAGATCTCTCTGGGCAGTCGATGAGTCACTTTGGTAGTACTTCTCCATGCTGCCAAAACTCCCAGTTGTCAGCAGAGCCTCCTAGTAGAATGATATTTGGCATTTCTGACAAATCTGGAAGAATTAAGTGTAGACCTGTTATTACTGTCCGTTGCCAGGACATCATCAAACTGACATGATCTCATTCCTACACAAGCACAGAGCCTGCAACCTAATGACAAGGATTAAAGGAAATCCTGGAAAATTTGTGTACTAGTGCTGTCTTGTCATTTCCTTCCTGTTACTTCTTCCAGTCCTCTCTCCTCAGCCCCTTCCCGCTCCTTCTCCAAAGAGGGCAGGACAGAGATGAGGAAGATCTGACAAAGTGATTGAAATGGCTTTTTGCAAGGCACCTAATAAACTTTATTCAGTTAAGCAGATAAACCTGTCCTTCCTGAAAGGAGCATTAATGAAATCCATGAATTTCGGGTGTGCTGCTCTTTATGATTTTTTGTTTGTGTATTTGTTTTGTTTATTGCTAGGAAGAGCATAGACCTGGTGCACGGGTAACAGGCCAAAACAGAGGGAGAACGGAGAGTGGAGGAGACATTTGGTTTTAGATAAGACTGCTTGGAGTATACACGCTACAAGTTTCATGATTTTCTGAAGAGATTGAGACTGAGCTGGCTGAGACAGCAGCTGTATTACCTTGAACTAAAAACATCTCATTGACAGTTGTATTCTGCAGGCCTGTCAATTGCTCAGACTTGTCAAGTTACACCATGACATTTTTATTAGCTTGATATCTGGAGAGCTATCTCAACCATTAGAAAAGGTGGTTAAAACTACATCAAATAATTTGTATGTAACATAACATTGCTGTTGGGTTGCCAATTGCTAGAAAACTTTCTG
>NW_008824413.1:1145381-1163734 GCF_000699105.1 Pygoscelis adeliae | reverse complement strand
ATAGCTTTTAATTTAAAATAAAAGCCATTGGAAATGCTTTGTGCTAAAGTGCTCAGAAACTGGCCTTATTCATATTTTGTTTGGTTGCCAATAGCTTTAATCAGTTACCTTTTCTGAGTCATCGGTGTGACTAATACCCTTGTGAGGCCACCTAGAATAGACTTCCTCTGAAATCATTTGTCCTCTTCCCACCGAGCTACCTCTGATCCATAAAGGCAGCTTTGGCAAATCCCTTTGGTCTTCCATTGTATCACAGTCTACATCACATAAATAAGACAGGTAAGTAAAAATATTGGTATGTTTCCTCGGGGACATGATTAAGTGTTCTGCTGAAAGGAGTAGTGTTTGTCATTTCTGATACAAAATAAAATGAGTAAAGTGACTTGCCCAAACTCCCATTCTGAAGCAGTGACAGAGCTAGGATTAGGATCAATCACCTGAATCCCAATACTAAGATTTATTCACTAAAAATAAATAATCACGGCTTCTCTAAACCCATCACATCGGATTTTCAGATTCAGTCTATTTGGGAATATTGACATACCATTCTAAATATTCCACTCTATTTATACTTCCCCCCCGTACACCTCAATTACCATATTTCCACGTGCATGGACCATGTGTTAATTGTCAAAAAAGTTTTAATTCAGCAGAATTGCAGCTTGTTCATAAGTGTGGCAAACGGAAGAGGTGTATTACCAGACACCGACCTTTCCTTCAGAGTCAAGAGGAAGATTCTTCAGAGTCAGAGTCATGATCCTTTCTGTCCTTGGTGCAGAGTGCAGTAGAAGCCTTTCCCCACGGGTAGGTTGTCTGGAGATTAAGGATATTTTAGGGAAGATTATTTTTGACTGGGTTCAGTTTCTCTGGGAGATGGGTTTTACGTGCTAACCCCATGTCAGTCCAGTAGATCTAGTTACAGATAGTCAAGTCATTTGTGTACTATGAGTGGTTTGAGAATTTCTGATAGCAACCTAAGGATTTTATTTTTAACCTTTTTATTGATAATGATGAAAAGTTATCAGTGAGCACTGTGGCCTCATGTTTCTAGCTGCCATGATACAAAAGTTGCTCATACCTGTATGTGCAGCTGTGGGTTACTAGAGTCTTAGAAGACCCATTCTTGTGTGCGTAACAGCATAGTTCCACAAGCATTTATTTTAACGGGAGTATTTTGTTAAGCATCTCTCTCCCCGGCCTTTGTGCGGGTGCCAGCCAGTGGAACCCAGGGACTAGCCAGGCTAAAAATCAGTTTGCTTGTGTACTGCTGTTAATCTAGCACACAATGAAAATGATTTTTGTTGGATGGGCACATGGCCTCATGAAACCAGCTGGGCAAGCAATACTGAGTCAGGGGCCGCAGGAGAGGGAGGACCAGGGGGAAGCATGAGGGGTGACAGAGAGGGACGGTTACGGGGGAAAGGATTTCCACACTCATGAGAATGGTTAAAGATTCCCCATTCTGACGCCTTGTGAACACATACATTAAAGCAGTTGCCTCCTGTTTTGTTTCAATATTTAAGTGATGCAGTCACTGGAGACCATGGGTGGCATTAGTCACCGGTAGGCAGTGTAGTCTGAGAGACTGCCGTGGCACCTGAGCCGTGTAAGCTAACATAGCATGTGTCAGCATTTTTTTAATTTGAATACTTATTAGAGAATACTTTAATATTGTCTGATATAAATGCACATATAAATGTGCATATACGTGTCTGTATATACATATGCCACTTTAAAAAGCAGTATGTCTTCTGCCTTCAACAATACTTCACAATTCAACAGAAAACTGCAGACATGTTTGTATCTAATTAAATAGTTTCTGATCTAGGATTACCTATTTTTTCCCTCTATTTAATGAGATTCCTCTAGCAAGATCTGGGAAATAGTGTTTTTCTTTTTTCTTTGTGTTTTAAGTAACCTTTATGCTTCTGTATGGCTTGCATGACTCAGGCTTCATCATTTATAGATTACAAAGTCACAATTAAAGTCCTAGATAAGACTAATGAGTTGAACACGGCAGACAGAAGCACTATTTTCTTTTTCAAATGAAATTCTAACTAAATTTTAAATCTGCAAAGAAGGCATAAATTCACAGTACAATATTGATTACAAAGAGTTAATTTGTCTAATGAGTCAATTCTGAAAAATTCTGCGATGCCTAACAAATGAAGGTTGCATGGCTTGCTGTGATTATGTCCTTCCCCACCCTCTGCTCCATCATGCCATGAACACTGCATTATTCTTGATAATGATGCTAAATGAATTTTTTAAGGACTCATTCTTTAAAGCATAAGATTTTTTGACTGCATATTACCCTGGATACTTACATGCTGTTTATGCAGTTGTCATTCAGCAGTTTTGTATTTTCCGCTCTTGGTGGGAAATGTTCACCCAACTCTGATTTATTATTATTTGAAATAAAAATGTGCTGTTCTCCAGTAAAAGTATATGTTTTCACCATACTAATCTAAGACATGCTTTTCACTTTTATGTTAACTTTCATTACCTGAGGTCAAGTAATCCTAACCAGGTGGTTACACTTCAGTGCAGAATGAAAGGAAGGGAAAGGGTGCGCTGTGGCTGGAGCATGAGGTACACTCCTGATAACCTACTCTACCTTTGTGCGTTTGCTTGAACCAAGATATTTGGAGATTGTCAAATGTCTGTTCTCTCGCTTTTGTTAAATGTAACCTTATTTATCTCAGCAGCAGCTTTCAGAGTCCACACCACTCCTTACTAAGTGGATGAATAGGCTTATTTATTTATTTATTTATTATTTTTTATTGCAGTGGGTACAGATTAGGACAGGGAGAAGGAAAACTCCCACAAAAGCTGGTGTGGAAATTCCTGTAGTGGAGAAGGTCCTGTGGTGCACCAGTCTTTGAATTCCCACATGCACTGAGCTTTGGCTCTCCAGAACCACAAAACCCGCTAATTTAATTTAAGAAAAGGGAAGGGGGACTACAGAAAGGAAAAAACCTTCAGGAAAATGCATGTGTGTGACCCTCTGTACTACCAGTTAAAGGGCAGAGCTCTGCTCCTCACGCAAATGCAGGTCCTCTCCTGAGGTCTCCTGAATGCTCTGGACCATCCACGTGAGACAGTAGGAGCAAGAGCTGCTGAAATTTGAGTGCAAGTTTCATGTTCTTCCTCCTTCAGAGACCATGTATTTATTCAGGCTGCTTTAAATTACTTTTCATTGATCCAGCTATTTCATACTCAGGATGTTTCATACCCAGGCTAAAACATAAAAAGGTCACATACAGTAATTAAAAATATATTCTCCTCATGAAAACTGAAGGGGAAATTTAAGCTTTAATTAAGTCAGGAAAAATTTTCAAATGCATCATTTTCTTATTCAACAGCTTTTCCTTGAATGTACTTTGCTTTAGGCATACACACTCAAGGATACAGTAGTGCATTTGTTTGCTTTTTAAAACTATTATTAAATATGTTACAAATTCTTTATCCCTGTGTGCAATCAGCAGAGCTTTCACCTTGTCCATCTTTGCAAAGTCTTTATTGCTGGTAACGATATGTGAGCCTGGAGGAATTGTGGTAAGAAATTTTAAAATTGCTGTGGTCTAAAGAGAGTGACACACACTTCAAAAAATGTGTGTACACGGGACAGGATAGGTCAGTATAAAGATTTTAGCAGTGGGATGACTATAATATACATGTTTAAAGGCAAGTCCTCAGGTATTTAGTGTGCTATGTAATTTTTTTATATAACTGTATACGACCTGTCTCCCAGAAAGAGGTGGCCTTAGATGGTGCAGGGCCTCAGACAAGCATTTTGGAGTATTTTTAAACAAAATATATGAAATTTGCCAGCCTCTGCTCACTCCTAAACCCCCATCGGAGACCATGTCTCCTACCTCTGACAGCCTCCAAACACATACCTCATTTCTGCAAAACCCAATCCCAGACCTCATCCAGCCCCGTTCCTCATCTGCCCTGTTTCACCAGCAGGATGCTAATGCCTGGGCGCACAGGTTTTAAGAAGTCCTATTCATTCGCTTTGTCATGTCCTCAATTTCCATTGGAAAATGGGAAAATTCACTTCAGTTATGAAGGAGTCATATTTGCCAAAATTAATCTTGGGGGAATTTCTGGAAGCAGCACTTCTTCCTTGCCTGTGACCCAGGGACAGCTGACTCCTTTTCCTTATCTAGGAATTGGCTGAGGAGAATCTGTTGCTTTTACAGCTGTCAAGTGCATCTGACAATATTTGTCCTTGTATTCACGTGCATGCTGCAGAAGGCTGCAGAAGGCAGATGCTTTATCCTTTTGTTTTCCTGATCTCAGATGCCCAGGAGGTTAAAGAGAATTAAATAAAATGTAGAAAAACTTTAGCATCAGAGATTTCAATATTGTTAAGGGGTTTAATATATCGTAATTGTTCAAGACTCTGCTGTTTCCTTGTGGGTCTGTTTCTCCCTCACTATGATTAAGTTCATGGTGAAGTCTAGATAAATATGACATTTAATGCAATCCCATTCTTGCTGCTATGGAGACATGCCTCGTGGAGTGTGTCTACTTCACTTTGGTCTACCACAGCATGATAAGTTCAGCATGCTTCTGCCAGATCCTCCTAGCTCCCTGTCTTTGTTGTTAATAGCTTAACATGCATGTAAGTATAATACTTGGCAACTTAACACAACATTTGTCTTCATTAAAGCGCTTCACAGACCTCAGTTAATGAAGCCCTGTCAATGTGGTTTTTAGGTGGGAAAGGCCTTTTACAATACAGGAAAAATAGTGAAATTGAGGAACAGAGACACTAAGCTTAGATCTTCCAAGGTGCTCAGGTACCTAGGAACCGGGTTTTGTGTTATGGTCTCTCCAGTGGCAAAGCCGTTTAAAATTTTTTCTGTTCCCTCCCACAGCTCCGCCTGAAGTTTGTCCTTCTCCTCAGCCACAGCAATTCTGTCGATTGTGGGGCCTTCTGGAAAGCAGATCAGTAGCAACGTGTTGCTAAGAATACATCCTGGCCCCATCTCCTTATCCAGCCCTTAATGAGGGCTGACACCAATGGGAGTTTTTGCTTGTTAAAGACAGAAACAAAAACAAACCAGGACTTCAGATTTTGCTCATGGTGACCGGGTGACAGTCCCTTTCAAAAGAAGCATGTGCTCCTTGCTGTACATGCACAGAGGGAGACAACCTTTCACCCTGCCTAAGGTGAAGAAATGTTTTGTAAGGGTAAAACAATACTAACGGCCCTTTCCAAATTTCTGTGTGCGGTTTGTTGTTTTGTTTTTTTTTAAATCTGCATTTGTTCGATGACCTCCTTAAGCCATGAATTCACAAACAGGGGAGAGGGACGAGTAGGAATTAGTGCCTGAGATCGAAGGAGAGAAAGAAATTAATTAACCATCTTCTCCAATAAAGAATTCATATTTTGGAATAATTTCTGTGGAGATTAATGGGAGTTTGGTACAGAAAAACTAGAGAGCTCTCAACCTAGGCAATGTGCATGCAGATCTGTCCATATTAGGTCAACATGAATACTAAAATCACTTTGTTCTCTAGCTGGTCACAGCTCTCTGCTTAACAACTTAGCAGGCTGAGATATGGGGTCCTGCACTTGACTTGCTGTTGCTTAAGGTTGGAAATCCCAGTTCCCCCAGGAACGCAAGGGCAAACTCCCATGGAGCCAGCATGCCACACCGCCTACACCATGGAGGCCATGTGTGGTGTAGTGCGTAACGGTGCATAACAGCTTTATGCACTGTTTCTTGTAATTTTTATTTCTGCCCTCCCCATATAGGTTTTAATAAAGGACATGTAAATGAGAACTGAATGGCATTTATTATCCAGACAGCGTATCATGGCCAGTTAGCCTGATGGATTGGTAAGAACATGTCTCAGCTCCATAGCATTATTCAGTCCTTAATTAGGGAATTTTCCCTTAGTAAGGGCTGAACTGTGACACCGTGTAAGGCTGTCAGATTTACCTTGTGTTGCTCATAAGGAGCAAGTGCCTCTTGTGCACACTCCAGAGGAGACAGTCTTCCACCAAGATTCATGAAGGGCTTTGCTCAAATTTCTCATCCAGCAGACTTTAGTGCACAAGGGCTGTGCCTGCGTGCAAGAGAAGAGCCAGGCAGATGTAGCTGCACTAGTCCTTTAACTCCTTTACTTTTAGAATGTGTTAGAGGTACTTTATTTCTCTAAATATGGAAATCAGGGCATGCCCGCATTGCTAGTTAAGCTGTAATACATACCCAGGACTTACCTCTAGATGGGTTCATCCACTTTATATCCCAAGTCCTATTAACTGGGGTTTCTTTCTTTTTACTGGACCAGCAAACCTCTAGTTGCAGAGTCAGAGACTTGCCAAACTGCTGTAAGAGCTGAGCACCCTCTTTTAATGGGATCTGAACAAGATGCTTGTCCTCCCAGAAGAACACTGTGGGCATCTCTGGCCAAAATAAAGCCATGGTGGCATGGACAGTTACTGCATCAGGAAAAACCTCAAAGAGTATTTCTGTCTGCAAGCAGGTGATGCAAAAGGACTGTAAGAGCAAACTGATAGCAACCACTCAATGTCTTCTGTCAGGTGAAAGAAAAATGTACTTTGATCCTTTGGGAGATGCATTTGGATGTAGCTAGTCATGGAATATTTAAAGGAGCCTTGAGGGGGAACTTCTGGTGAGAGAGTTTAGTTTGCAGCCACTACCTGTGGTAGCTGCAAACTGTCAGGTTTACTTTTCCTCTCCTGGGGAGAAAAAACCAATGCCTGTTTTCAGTGATGATGAGGGCTTGCCCTGGAAAACAACTTTCTCTGTGACAGTTGTGTAATATTTGTGAAGAGGCAAAACTGAGCAAATCAGGTTTGTTTACAATAAATAGGACTTGCTCCTTGGAGGCTGTCGTGATGCAGCTTCCCCAGTTCAAAATGATGCTAATTGGCTCCCACCTAGTTACCAAATGGAGGCTCTGTGATTTCAGATATGTCACCTGCTGGAAATGACTAGAAGACCGAAAATGTATCCAATTCCTCTGGGAGTGTTTTTTATCCTTTTAAATGAGTTTTTGTGTAAAGAGGTATTTGATAGAATAACCCCGGTGTAAGATAAATAGTTTCGCTGAGTTCAGAACTAATTATCCTCAGGGACACAACAGACTGAACAGCTAGATGAGCCAGAAATAAAATTGTATCTTGTGGCTATGGTGGGAAGTAGGCAGTTACACTCCTACCATACACGATTAGATGGCTATCGAGCTTGATATTGTCAGAGAGGAAATGACTGACTTTCTCATACTGAGGCTCCACAAATAACAAAGTACATGTGTGCTGCAGCAGCACTCTCTCTCTCTCTCTCGTGCATAGGTAGATGTACATCATTGACAGCCTTTGCTGGTTGTACGTATTTCAGACCAAACAGGGTCTTTACACAGTCAAAAGAGAGAATGTTTTGTGCATATGGTATTGCACATACTTTTCGTGTTTACATACCATACATATTTAAAATACACATCACTTACTGAAGGATAAGAAAGCATGCTTTTGTTGTTCCTTACAAATCCAGGAATAAAATGAGGTTTTGTCATGTTTGTCCAGTGCTTGAGATCTTTTTCTGTTTTCTTTATCTCTCCAGTTTTTCTCAGATATTTTTCATTGACACTTAGTTCAACATTTGAGGCTCCAGGTTGTGACTGGAAGCAGAAGGGTAAATGCGTGTTGAAATTGTTTTTGTAGTCTGAACAAAACTGACCAGAAATCTCATGAGAATTTCAGGGAGAAGTTAAATTTTGCAGCTTAGGGTTACGGTATGGTGTTGCTGGGTTTTTTTCCTCCACTCCTCAGCCAAAACTCCCATTAAAGCCAGCTGTAGTTTTGCCTGAATAAGGACCACAAGATCTAGCCAAATTTTGCAGAATAAAAAGTTCATCTGCTCCTTAAACCCTGGACAAGCATCTGTACTCTGTGCCACATTCCTAAATTAGATCATTCCCTGTGTGAGCCTCGCTCCAGAAGAAACCCTGCCAGGCCACACTGCTGGGCTGTGCTGGGAGAGGCTCCCGCGGGGCAACGACTTTGGTCCATGGGGCAAAGCGGGATGCGTGGGGAGCACCAGTTCCTCACAGCAGGGGAGGGGGCAGAGGGGAGGGTGCGGGGAGAGGGCAAGGGGCAGAGCACTGGTCTAAGGTGTGCGGTTCACCGTATTTGTTGGGATTTGCCACGTGTCACGTCACCCACCAGTGCTGCGGCGTGCAGCCTGGAGGTGAGAAAAGCCTAGAGCATCGCAGCACTGGCCCCAGCCGGGAGGGATGGGTGCAATCTCTTGTCTGGCTGAGGGCACGTCTCGCTGAGGCTGCTGTTTATATCTGGAGGGAGACGGAGTGTGACAGCATACGCAGCCTCCATGCCACTCACCCTAACTGAAGGGCAAATGCCTCCAGTGGAGAGGGCAGTTTTTCTCTTAGCTCTTTCAGGGGCCACTCGGAAACTGCCTTTTCTAATGAAAGCTCGATTGTATCAGTCTGCTAAAACTGGGGTTTGTGCGAGAACGCAGCACTGCAGGAGCAAACACCAGCCCTAGTGGTCCTCCACCCCGCCTCCCAGGGTAGAGCAAACACATCAGTAAAGAGTTCCTCTAAAGGACTGTTTGGAAGCGTTTATTGCTGAAGTTGCCAAATAGAGAGACATAAAAAGGAGAAAAGTCTCAGCTCTAGCCAGTGGATCCATGCTTAGCACAGTAGAGTCTGAGCGCTCAGAGTGCCTTTGAGAGCAAGGTGTGCCTGGGGAAGTGTGAAAACAGGGCTTGCCTGGTTGAAGGAGCAACCCTTTCGGCATCATGCCTTCCTCCAGGCCCTCCAGGCGATGCATCTGGCAGGACTTGGGGAGCTGCCTCCCAGTATCCCAAGGATTCCTAAATTTTAAATTAGCTTGGTGAATGTGAAGGCAGCATTCATAAATTATGATTCTCTAAATGGGGTGCTTGTGACTTGTGCATTCACATATTGCAGTTGCAAAGCTATGAATTTTCTGATTTTTGTCACACTCTGATAAGATTAAAAAAACACAGTTATATTCGATCCTGCTGACTGAGTTGCAGAAGTAATTTCTCATTCAATTGAAATCTAAAACTTTGGAGATTTCATGTCCACTGGGATGGAAAGTAATTTATCAATTCCCATTAACTTCAGCCACCAATCAGGGAAGTTTTTATTTTCATTTTAGCAAAAAGGATAATGTATACCACCTACATTTTATAGACTGACAGGAATTTCAGAAAGCAAGCAGCTAATACTGGGCTCTCTGCCTGTTTAGAAAAAACACTCTTCTTCGAAGAAAACCAGAACTTTGTATTTGGTCTGCAACTTTTATAAGGAGGAGGATTCAAAAGTCAAAACCTGTATGTTTCGAGACTCACCCACTTTAAGTTATTTTGAACAGCTTTGTGGGAGCTTGTGGCCTTTCAAGCCTCTTATTTTTATATGTGCACATCTGCATTTCTTTTGGGAGTTGCTCTTGTAATACACAAACATTTACTAATGGTCTTACAACAACTGCAGATTACATTTTTTCCAAGGCCTGCAGGCAGAAAAGGGGAGGTTGCCAATCCCTTACAAAAACAAGAACAGTGACATGAACTGTGTTCATTTCTTGTAAAGATAAATAAAACACAAGTAATGCAAAGAAGAGGCATTTCAAAGGTTGTTTTAATTTCCTGAAATTCCTACATTAGAACATTTGGAAGAAGGAGATACTTGCTATTAGTCAACTGTATTGATTTCTGCCACTAAGGAAAGTGGGAGAAAAAATATTTACTGTGCTAAACTGCTGGAGCTTTCAACCAGTTCATACTGAAAATTGTCTCCTGTGGTCTTCCCTCCCTGGCTTTCCCTCTGCAGAAGGGAAGACTGGAAGAGACGCCAGGGCAGAGCAATGAGAGGGAGCTCCTCCGTGCCCGCCAGCTCCCTCAAGGGAAAGGAGCGCCTGGGGAGAGCAGTTGCCTTCTCCTCGCTCTTAGCAATGGGTCATGAAACGGTTGTCATGATAGTGACAAATCAAGTACCGCTGCGATTAAAAAGTGGTTGTTGCTTTTCAATATGGTTCCTCTACATGGCTTTCGTGGGTGCTACGAATACCTGCAAACATAGTTGTTAAAATGGTCAAAAAATAGTTGCAGTTGATTTGTTTCAAGCTTCTTGATATTTAGGCTGAGTTTCATGGACAATTATGTGGTTTTGTGTTTGGGAAGACTGGAATAAGTGTCTTAGTTTTTAGGGGGTTTTTGGTGATTTTTTTCTGTTTCATTTACAAACATTAAATGTTAAACATTTGCTGTTTGCTTTCTTAACAAAAGACAAGCCAAACCAAGCTCAGCCATCTCACTAAACTCTTAAACGTGAAGGTTGATAGATGGGTAGGTGTATTTTATAGTGTGGCTCTACTCAGAAAAGCGGCTGGGTAATAATGGTGTCTTCTTCCTCAGCGTGACTGCTACTTGTGTGCATTCAGTCAGATCTTCGACTTTATGACAGAAATGTCTTGACTGCTTTTTACTCTTGTTAGCCCTGCAGAGACTACATAGCTAAGTGTCAAATATAGCTAAGAGCTAATGAGCTAGATTTTTCAGTGGTGAGCATTGAAGCCTCAGCAGCTGAGACTTCAGCAGGCTATTGATTGCTCCTTACAACAAGGGGGAAGTAATTTCCAATCAATTGCATCTATACAAGCCAAATGAAAACAGGAGACATGGACAGATATAGGCAAAGGCCTAATTTGTCTGGCAGACTGTAGTTTTATTTCTCATGATACTTGAAATGGAAAGGACAAAGTTTCATTGTCAAGTCCAGAACCTGAAGGACCAGGAATTAGAAGTTTTTTCCTTGTAAACTTAGTGCATTTGAGACTGAAAAACTGTCAGCATAGGACTTCACAGTGTTATTTTGTAAATGCTTTTCAGGACAGAAGGCACAGTGTAAGCACATTGCCAAATAGGAGGGAAAATTTGATGAGAGAAAAAGGATCCTTAACAATCATATCTAGTAGGACTGATTTTTGCTAGGAGGAAAGAATGGCAATTACTAAAGATTAATAGGGATGTGCGTCAGCTAAATGCTGACAAATATGAAGGATCCAAAAAGGTCCTAAAGGGTACACTAGCAAAGTTGATAGAGTAATAAATGAGCAGACCCTTTTTTTTTTTTCTTTTCAGAAGTTACCAAAATATTTAAAGATGTATATTTTCTCAGGAAGACTAGATTCTTCTGGATAGATTAAAACACAAATAATTCCAGCATCCACATTTTTCTGTACTGAAAGAGAAGCTCATTTCACTCCATAAGTGTCCCTAATCTCAGGTTAAAAAGAAAAAACCAGCCACAACACCATACTTCTCAAAAGAAATGAAACCCAAATAAACCCAGACAAACTGCCCGTGTACCTGACTTTTAAGTTTTAATACAATTCTAGGTCTGAGAAATCAAAATGAAACAGTAATGAAGTGGAAGGCTAAACTTGAAAGATTAAACTTAGGTTTATCCTTTCAGGGCTATACTTTAAGACATCATTTCTTTTCATCATTATTAAATTTTTTGTTACTAATGGTTCTTTTAATACAAATTGGATTTCACATTGAAACTAAATAGATGCTATATTATATTTAACACTTCCTAGATTTGATTCTTAAGGTTTTAGCTATAAGAGTTCAATGCTGAATCATTAGAGTTTGAAACTGCAGTATATGGTAACTTGCCCTAATAGATTTTCTGTGATGTTCCTGAAATTAGCCCATGAATTTGTAAACTCCTTTCAAATAGCTGAAAATAACTGCTGTGACTGTAGAAATCTGAGGCTGAGACTGAAAAGAAGGTGTGATATTTTGTAATTTTTGAAAATTATGAAAAGTACAAATGGGAGAGCCTGGGGAGCTGTAATGGGAACTGCAACTGTTAAGTCCATTTTTCATTAATAATGTAATGAAACAAATGTTAAGGGATGACAGCTGATGAGCAGCACCACCTTTATACATATATAAAATAATCTCTGACATACCAAATTGATTTTTTTTAAATTACTGAATTTGTAGCCAATGGTAATGATGGCACAACTGAAATACAGCTATTTCTCAATATTATTAAAGAATTTGATACAATACCTCCAACCCTGAACAATTATTTCTTAGCAACTTTGGTATAAGCATTGTCTCATGTATGGAAAGAGTCTAAATAAATGGTGTTGATCTGAAGCAAAATATTGAATCTTGGGAGGTGCCCAAGTGAGGTGGTGCTGGGCAGTGTGATGTTAGATTTTGTTTACGGTGTTTATTAACGTTTTGCAAGAGAAGTGTAAATTGCACATTAATTATGTTCCACCGGGACTAAATGGGGAGGTGTAGCAGAGGATGGACTAATCACTTTATCACTTTCTGGGCACTCTAAGCTGATATAATTTAGTACAGTCCAACTAAAAGTGGGAACAAATTCTCCCTGATAGGAAATTTATTTCCTAGGCTTGTATGTGGGTCTGTGTTTTATTCCCTTCAGACACTATATATCTGTTCTTATATGCCAAGGCTACTGGCTTTTCTCTTATTCTGGGTGCTGGGAGCACTGAATGGTTCTTAAACTGCTTGTAGATGATAAAAAGTGCAAATAAAACAATTTTATTAATGATGAAAAAAGGAAGCAGATAAATATTGAGGATCATGAAGCGATACAAAAGGACCAGAAAAGGCTGGCAGACTGGGGACAGTCTGCTGATGAACCAAACATGACTTTATTCTTTGGGTGCCATATATTTACAGGGTGTGCTCACTGCCATCCTGTGGAGAATGAGGGGGCCATAGCCACCCATGGAAAAGTCTCACACAAAGGATACAATATGATGCTGTGCTGATTTTTGTAGGAAAATTTCTATAGTTCTTTTAATTCTGTTTCCACCCTGACAAGGACCCCCTGACTGTGCGCTGAGGACACCCTGCTCTTTCATGGGTAGGAGGAGGAGGAGGACGGGGAAGACGGAAAACAAATACCCTGCATGGACAGGCCTCTGGAAGACACTCGGGTTATTGGTCTGGAGAGTGGACACGTGTTTCTCAGCTGGAACCCTCTGGACAGGAGGTATTTTCCTGTCAAAATGAGTTTTAAGGAATTTTAAAGCCTCTGCAATTGCTCAGCAGCCTTTGAGTATGCATGATGGCAGAGTTGCGGGGGTGACCGCAGTAGGAGCAGTATAGCTGAGCTGACTTTCATCAAAGTGGCTCAGGTGTCAACTGCACTGAAGTTGCAGGGTACAAACTTCAGCTTTACTCAAACTGGTCAAGCTAAAACATAACAGCTACTTGTGCTCTGACTGCACCGAGGCTGGCTCTTGGGGCAGGTGCAAACCAGCACAAGTTTCCTTGCCCTAGATCATGTCTTCTGTGAGGAAAGAGTTTAGAAGGGCAAGTTCAAAGGCAGTCGAGGCAGGCAAGGCCAGTGCATTTGAGGCTGCTGAGAATGGTGCCTATAATTCTAGTAGTATTTAGCACACTGCAATGGAAATAAAAACTCTGTTACATCTTCCATAGACCCTTAAGATGCTTGGAGACAAGACAAAGTTTTGATTTAAACCATTGGCTTAAGTTACTTTAAGCAAGAAGAGTGCCTTTAAGTAACTTTAAGTAGCTTAGATATGGACATGCATTTTGTCGTCTTGCCTCTGGTGTCAGCGTGAAAACTTTTAGGGAATTAGGAAATGGTATAGTTGGAGTGGTTGTACAATAAACTTCTAGAGGAAGACCTTGCCTACCAACACCTAAAAGGCTCTGTGTTACCAGTGGTTTGAGCTAGTGAGATGTCTTATTTATTCCTTAGGAGTTTTCCATATTGGTTGGGCTTAAATGTGCTCCTTCAACAAAAATGTCCATCAGGGTGATTAAGACTTGCATAAAAAGTGCAGTAAATTCTCCCTGGCTCCAAGAGACTCTTTTGCAGTCGTTCAGCACTGGCACTTCCTCCCCAGCACCCTGTAAATCAGGTATCAATCTGGCATTTTTGAGTTAGTTCCCCTACCTTGTCTCTTCTTTGAGTAAGTGCTGGAGACAACTATATTTGCCTATGTGCGCAGTCATCTGGGATCTCCCCTGTAACTTCAAGGCTGGAAAACTTGAAAAATAGAAGGCATTGGGGTAGGGATTGAAATCTTTCCTCCTGCTGCCTCCAGCCTCAGGCCCAAACCAATGGAGAGGGAGCTGCTGGAATGAACAGTAAAAAAGGGGGTGTATTCACATCATGGCAGGCACTGGGCAGTTACTCTCACAGAGCTTGAGGGACATCCATCTAGCAGTGTAGGGGATGTGCTTGGGGTTTCTCTACATACAAGGGAAGCCCATCCAGTATAATGCATCCTCTGTGGTATCCTCTGGGCTGCTAACTTAGATCTAGGGAGGGTAGATGTGGTCCACTTGCTCTTGATTGCCATGTGGGACACCACCTACCTTCAGAGGAGTGAGAAAGGAGATATTAATGACCTTCTTTCAACATGAAGACTGCAACTACTCTTTTCCTGGGCCTCTCAAGTCAGGAGTCACCTTGTTCCCTCTTTTCTTACAGACATAAGCACAATCAGACTCTGCCTCTCAATCATGAGGGTGGCATTTAATGGGACGCCTTGTCTTTTCACTGGTGGAGGTGCCTACGCCATTGGATTCACTTAGCCATGCCTAAGATGCACTTGACAAGGTGTTAGTGTGCCACCAGCACCCATCTGATTTTCTTTTGCTTCTTTGCTGCTGCAGCACAAATTATATGGCTGAAAGCCTTTCATGGGGCTTGGACTCAGATATATCCTGCAAACATTAAATATGATCTGATTATAAATGCTGCTCCATGGTCTGATTTAGCATGCTTTTGTTGGGCAAACCTCCTGGTGACACTGAATGACTCCCTAAGTGAGGAAAAGTGGATTTTAGAGGACAAATTGTTTGAAACATTTGTTGGGGAGCTTGTTTGAAAAGAATAACAAGGGGAAACCATTTTGTGTGGAAGACTAAATTCCTGACTAAAGTATATAGCAATTTTCATTTAAGGTTTTATATATTTTATATATATTATATATATATACTCCTTTTGAAGGGAAGAGTTGGGAATTTCAGGCTTTTGAAACAGTTCTCTCTGTCAAGGGCACAAGTCCATAAGTTGTGATTCTTGGGTCACTACTTCTCTGCTGAGCTAGTCTAACTCAGGAAGTTGGTAAAGGTTTTAAACTGGCAGAGATATGCCTGAGGCAAGCTTCAGGCATATTGGCATCACTGCTGCCTTGCTGCTTTGCCAGCAGAAAAGTGGTACCATATAGACTGATTAAAGGAACATGGATAAGGGAGCAGCAGAGGATTCCAGATAAAATAAACAAATTAAACCTTCAGGAAGAAGCAAGTTTTTTCAGACGTTTGATTTTCTTTTTTTTTCCTGGAAAGGTGTTTTGGTGTTCTATTTTGAGATTTTGTCATCAACTGATGTGCCAGTTTAGTCTGAAATCATGTGACTTGGCATGTTTTAAATAGGGCTACTCCTGGTTTACTCCCATGTGAATGAGATGCATTGCGCATGAAATCAAAGGCATTTCTTGTGGAAACCATAGTTTTATATCAGGTTCTTAAGTATACATAACAAGCCAGGTTAGAATGCATTTTGTACCTGGTTCTTGATGACACATTGCAGCAAAAGGCATTTGTGAAATTTATATCCAGATTACGATTTCTAAAATTTGATGATCTTTTAGACTTCATGGTCTTTGATTTGAATCTATCTAAACATAATGTTTTGTATATGAAAATGTACTTTTTACTTTTCATTTTCCAGTAACCACAGGGAGGTTACTGACAAGATGGAGCTAGGTTCCTCACAGCGTTGCATGCATGATGGATAAGAGAGAACAGGCATTAGCTGAAATGAAAGATTGAGATGGCATATAGTCAAGCAATGGAGCAGGTTGTCCAGGGAGGTTGTGCGGCCTCCATCCTTGAAGGTTTTCAAGACCTGGCTGGAGAAAACCCTGAGCACCCTGGTCTGATCTCATAGCTGACCCTGCTTTGAGCAGGAGGTTGGACCAGGGACCTTCTGGGGTCCCTCCCAAGCTGAATTATCCTAGGATCTTATGATTATTAGTTGCTAGTTTGTCCAGTCTAATTAAAAAAAAAATATTATGGGGAGTGTTAGATGAAGATGGAGGCCCTTTGCCCTTTTCCAAACTGGAAATGTTTTATAAATGGAAGGGCAGCTAGGACACTGTCATTGCTTGATGAAGATTGATGGTCAGGAGGACGTGTTTATAAATCACCAGGATGGGAGCTGAACTCGCCCTGGCACTGGCTGAAATGTGATTTCTACATATTCTTAATGTAGTTCTTTGGTCAGCTTGGCCAAGGCCTAGGAAGGATACTGGTAATTCAGCTCCATTCCTCTTCATTTCCTGGCCTCTCCAGGGCAGCAGTGCAGAGATTAATCAGTTGTGAGCAGTTTCATTGGGTTTATATGTTAGTAAAAATGAGGACAAACCAGGTAAGCTGGGGTTTACGCTGACAAACTCTCTGCTGTGTAACAGTTATTCCCCTGGGATGTTTTTCTTTGAAGTCTTACAACTTTTTGAAGAAACTTCTTGCCTGCTTTTGCCTCTTTGCTGTCAGTGAAAAGGACACTCAGACCCCTTCTCAGGGTTTTTCCCCTCTTCTATTTAACTTCTGCCAGCTGAGCTACGACTTCCACTTCTCTTAGCAACCACCCCAAATCTCCTCCTCCTCCTTCCTCTGGCTCCACAGGCAACGCTAATGAACCGTTCACTGAGAACAGCTTTTGCAGCATCCCAAATGATATCTTCAGGGAGCCCTTCGGGAAGCCCAGTGGTCCTCCACTTCTTCTCCAGGTTTTCTTGCTTAATCAGAAATCCCTCTCCTGAATACCCATCCAGGACATTCATGCTTATTTTTTTTGCCAAAGGGCAAGCTATTTCCAGCTCTTATCCCACTGACTTCAGTGGATTTACCGCTGGAACATGAATATCTTATTGTCTTTCACTTCTGAGTACCACTAGTACTAAGATAACTGCAGTTTTATGAGCTCTGTGTTTAGTGACTGCCATTAAAAATGCAGCACTTTAGTGCCCTTTGATATTTGAGCTTTACTGTGGTATTTGTAGTATCTTCTATAGTGAGAACAAGAAGTACTGCAGTAAAGACAAAATTTGAGGTACCATAAATGTTAAATTTCTCTTAAATGACCCACTGCAGGCTGACAAGAAAGATATACTTAATACTTCAGTCTATAAATATAAAAATTGATCCACGATTATGTCCCAGGAAAGTGAGAAAGAAGTAACATCTTTCTCTCAGAGAAGTTGCCTCTTGTGTGAGTAAGTTACCTCTAAACCTTCCAATTTTTAGGTTATTCCATGATTAGTGACCTTTGGTGGCAGTACCACAGCTTGTTTCTACTGGTCCAGTCTGCTGTTAGGGGAAGACCACCTTTGCAAGGACCTGACCTTGTCACATGTAGGGGAGTGTGCACCTCTAAACTCTGATTGCTCCAAGTCTGAAGGAAAAGTGCGTTGTCTGAGATTTTCAACCCAAAGATCTGAGCAACTGTAACTTCTGTTAATTTCATTCTGAAGTATAAATAGAGCAGCTTCAGATGTTTAAAGCTGGCTATGAACAGAGAGGGCCTAATTTTTAAAGCTGCTGGCATAGGTGGAAACTTATGGAAAATTCCCAAGACTTTTGAAAATTTCAAGGTATTTTGCAAATGTTCTTCATGAGAGGATTTTTGCATATATTTCTTCTTTGGAGGGAAGACAAACCAGTTGGGTTAATAATGAAAACCAATCCTGTTTAGGAAGAAATTGCTGCCATACAGCCAAAACCCTCTCTTTGTTGATGCACGGATACAGCTACTTGGTGGCTCACGGCTTAGACAGGTGTACTCTTCGCTGGGTAAGAAACTGGCTGGAAGGCTGGACCCAGAGAGTTGTGGTGAATGGAGTTCAATCCAGTTGGTGGCCGGTCACGAGCGGTGTTCCCCAGGGCTCAGTTTTGGGGCCGGTCTTGTTCAACATTGTTATCAATGATCTGGATGAGGGGATTGAGTGCACCCTCAGTAAGTCTGCGGATGACAGCAAGTTGGGCGGGAGTGTTGATCTGCTCGAGGGTAGGAAGGCTCTGCAGAGGGACCTGGACAGGCTGGATCCATGGGCCGAGGCCAACTGTATGAGGTTCAGCAAGGCCAAGTGCCGGGTCCTGCACTTTGGCCACAACAACCCCATGCAGCGCTACAGGCTTGGGGAAGAGTGGCTGGAAAGCTGCCTGGCAGAAAAGGACCTGGGGGTGTTGGTCGACAGCCGGCTGAACATGAGCCGGCAG
>NW_008824413.1:1139106-1144528 GCF_000699105.1 Pygoscelis adeliae | reverse complement strand
TGCCACAAACGCCACTGTACCCTGCAATGCAGCTGTGAGTGCAGCTGTGTATGTCCCTATTTAGATCTTTGTCTTCTGCTTCAGCCTTCTATGACACTGATACTGCCTGGACCCGTCAGCCTCTGAGGATCAACATGCTGCCGCTTGCCCACCTCCTCAGTTACAGCCCATGTTAAGATTAGCATCCAGACAGCCATAACAGCATGTGTTAGCAGTTGGACAAGTTTAGCAGTGCATGGTGAACCCTGTTATGCATGTTTGGGTTCCTCCTGTGGCTCAGGAGTTTGCCACCTCTGTTTTTATCCAGTGCTAAACCGCTATGAGAGATGGTCTGCATGGAGATGCGAAAAGGCTGTTGCAGTGCCTCACCGCTTCATGGATTGAGTCATGTCATTAGCAGTCCCCTGGTGCTAAGAGATTCTGTAAAAAGGAAATTAAAATAAAATTTGGTTGTAGAGGAACATTTTGTAAATGGAGTCCTGATTTCCATTTAGGTGTATCGGTAGTGTCAGGAGCGGGGCTAAATAAAAGGATCTCTCCTGGTTTGAGCTGGCAAGGTGGCTCCTCTTGTGGTGGTTTTAATCCAAGGTTGTGAAAGGTAACTAGAAAATTTTCATGCTCAAATGAAAACATTTTAGAGAGGTCTAATGTTCAGAACAGAGGTATAGAGCATGTTTTGGAAACCGGACAGTTATGGGCATCTCAGAGGATGCTCAGTGAATCTGCCACCCTTTAATAAAAAACTAGTCCATAGGCTTTTGAGGAGAGGTATCTGTATTTCCTTTGTTTATATACCCAAGTTGGCTGGTCAAATTAACCACACAATTTCTCTAGGATCCTTTTGTAAGGAATGGAGACACTATTTATTCCAAAAAAACAGTGCAGGGGAATGACAAAGAGCATACTAGGAGCCCAGAGAGAGTAGCCAGCTGCCACAAATGGCTGAGTCACGTGGGTGGGCAGTGCAAACATCACTGAGAACTTCTTTAGGTATATGGGTCCTGGATAGCAGCGTTGTTGCTTTTTATAATTAATTATACAGATATGTGTAAAACTATTTAAATATAGTTATATGTCCTAAAATTAGGAAACATAGTAAATGGAGACGGTGTTTGAATGGTGTACCAGTTTATGCATTTGAATGTTACAGTGTACTTAATCATTCTCAGTCATTAAGGAAATTCTGTGTGTGAGTATGTCAGTGGGCATGCATGTACATTTAGCTCTTTCCAGAACCCGTCTGGTTGACTGTTGCTTCTTCAAAGAGCATAGGGTGTCTTTTAAATCTGTTATGCCACATTTATTTTATTTGCTTTTTTAAAAAGGAAACATTCTTCTTTTAAACTTAAAAACTCCCAACTTTTAAAAGTGCCTTTCCATAAAGCTCAAGGCTCCTTTGACATGCTTTAAAAGTTCAAAACAACTGCAACAACAAAAGCAAACCCAGCAATTTTCTCAGAATTGGAATATGGAGAAAAATCCTTCCATTGCAGGCACAAATCTCAGCTGTATCGTCTTCCCAGTCCTGTTCTTTTCCTCTCCCATTGGAGGCCTGAGGAAAGGCAGGCGCTTGCAACATGAAGGACAGAAAAACTAGTTCAAGTTAATATTAACCAAACGTGAGAGGAGAAGCAGAGAGTGATTTCTGAAGTCTGAAATGCTTTGTGGAAAGGACTATGACCACTTCTTCGTCCGAAGACATTTTAGCCTGATGCTTCTGCTGACCAAGTGCTGCTGTAGCAAGGCAATGGTTTGAGCCTCCACCTCCTCCAATGGAAGGGATTTATAGTATGAGTACCAATTCCATCCAGCTCTTCTCTCAAAGCCTTCCCATGTTCTTGCATTTAGAGGCCAGAAAGGCCTATGGTGACCTCCTAAGTAAGGCAAGTCATGGAATTCAATCCACTAATGTCTGCATAAGGGCCTTAGCTTCGGTTTGAGCATAGGCTTTAGTAGACATCCAGTTTTGTTTTAAACGCATCAGATAATCAGCAATCTACTGTACCCTGCAGGAAGCTGTTCAAATAGTTATCTCTTCTCTCTCAAAAGCATGCATTTCATGTTGTATTTGAACATTTCTAATTTCAGCTCCCTGGTGTTTCTTATCTCATTATCCAAAGATGTTAACATGCATTCAGCATCAGGCTTAGACAAGATCACTGGAGCAACTGTTGCGCCAGCTGCTCACCCACCCACCTTCCCAGAGGTTGTTGCCCACCAGAGCAGGGATGGCTGAAAGTCTCCTGAACGGACACAGTTTACAATGATAAACTGGTCCTGGGCAGCAACTTGCAAGAAACAAAGACTGAACTGGTTCTTGCTGCAGCCATACAGTTTGATCTGCTGCTGCATGCATACCAATATTTTAATGTACTAGACTGAGGTCCCTCTTATCTCCACGGATGCAGTTATGATCAAATCTCTTCCTAACCTTCTCCTTGAATAGCATGACCTCTGAATCTTTCACTGTAAAATGTGCATTTGAGACCTCAAATGAATTTTGTAACTCTTTTCTGCACTGTATTTCAACATGTGGACATGGGACTTGGATAACCATTCCTGGACAATCATTCTGCAAGCTTTGTTAATCTACATAGACCTCTCCTCAGTGAAAAAAGGTGAGCCCTTCACACAGAGGCTTCTTTCCAAATAAAGTTCCCAATCCTGCAAGTGTGACCTGATGCCAGACTCCTCCAGAAAGATGTGGGTAATGAAGCTTCGATATTTCAACCCCCCATTTAAATACCTCTGAAAAACAAAAAGCAAATGGCAAAATGAGGGTCGTTGAATTACTTTTTTTTTTCTTTTTTTTTTTTACTGCTGTAGTGGAAAAAGTTAACAGAATACAAAACTTTAGCATTGAAAACACATTTTTATTTGATTTTTAAAGAGAAGTACTTTCTTCCAGCAAGGAGCTGGCAGTTTAAAGCAGGATATTAGGACTGTTCATTTCCACGCAGAAGTTCACTGGAATAGCTGTAATACATTGTGTGACCAAATTAATATGTATGAGAATGTCCAATATGTGCATGCAAAACCTCATTGTTTTTATGGCAGCTCGTTATGCAGCAATTCAATAAAGTCAGCAGTGTAGTCTGAATTCAAGTTACTTTGCAGTGAATTGGAAATCAGGAAAAGTATGAGCTACCTTGCATTGCTGGAGTAGGTGAAGTTCATTAATGTTCATTTTGGGAATGATTTAATGATGAGTGGTTGATACATTGCCAACTCATAAAGTCAGCTCAATATCAACTCATTAGCAGGAAGCTGAACTCTGTCTGAGTTGTTCTGAGACTTGTACCTCAAACAACACTTAAGGGAGAATCATAGTTTTATTAAAAGAAAAAAGTCTTCGATGTAAGAAACAATTTTTTAAAAATAAGGTGAGAGTTTATAGAAGTAATGTTGGAGCTGCCTTGAAATTACATTTCAGGAAAGCTCTCACCCTTAAAAAATACAACATGAATAACAAGGTATGTCAATGTCTTTCTCATGCTAACACAAAACCATTATTCTTTGTAACTGTTAGAAGCTGCTTATGTAGAAGGCCTGCTGTCTTATACTTTTAGATCTAGGAAATCAACACTGAATTTAATTTAAACCCAATATACAAAAACAAATCAGTAACACCATATCAAAAGCACAGACTACATCTGGTCTCAATCAGTTTATGTACAACATTCAACGCACTTGAAAGCACACCACCCACAGCAACATCTCCCAGCGTGCTGAGAGCTTCCAACGTTACCTTCCTTGCTTTCTTTTCCTCATTTAGAGTGTGTTCTTTAAAAACAGACAAATAAACAGACTTCATTTTCATGATTCACATTTTCCATAACCTTGGGTCTGAGGCATTGGGTCCACCTTATTTTAAGCTATTCCTGCATTCCTTCATTTGTCGTCCCAGGCACCAAACAATGTGATCCATAAATCCCATTGATTTGGCATGTACTTTGCAGCTCCTAAGACATATAGACCCCAAAGACCCACATCTCTTTCCAAATATGTTATTTGGGGATCCCAAATACCTGAGATTATCTTTTAATTGTTTATTTAACCAAAGTACTGATGTATTGACTTAATTGTGTCTGTTCTCATTTATCTGCTTAAACAAGCAAGGAATACTAAAAGATAACAACATTGTTGGTTGATTTGACTGCGTGACATTTGATGCAATCCATATAGGCCACAAAGTCAGCACTAGGTTTGCAATCAGAAGAAGTCATGTCCAAAATCTCAAGGAAGAGAAAAGCTGTTGGTGCTGGGAAGAAATTCAATTCCTGTAGTAAAGAATCATTTGTTTTGTTTTATTGACCCCAGTGACATATAGGAAGGCAATGTCAGTAAATCAGCTGACAGCAAAAAAGTTAGCTCCAAAAAAATAATTGCAAACCAGGATCTGCCAGTTCCGTGCCTGGTAGTTTAAAAATACTAGTAAAAATAGGAAAATCTGTGACAGGAAACTGATTTATGCAAAAATCAGCAAACCTCTGTTATTTGTAATGTGCAGTTTTCCGCCTCTTAGAAATGATTCCTGAGAAAAATTCATAGTCTGAAGATCTCATTATCCTGTGGATGTTTTAAGGTGTCCGTGCCCAGGTCTAGACTTTGGGGATGGACCCTACTTTACCCAGCCAAGTCAAAACAGTGGATTCTTGCATGTTCTTTGCCTCTTAGGTGCCTAGCCAGCTCCTGTAGCTTAAGAAGACAAAGCAGAAGCTGATCGTGTTTTTGATGCAGAGGTGCTGCAGTTTCCCTTTGCAGGCAAGCCAGAAGCCGTGGAAGAAATGGAGAGGAGAGAAGCAGAGCCAGAAAATCCCAAAGAGGATACATGGGAAATTCTTGCTGAATTTTTGGATGATTGTATCAATTTTGAGCACCTTGGAAACAGCAATTTTGTTTTGCTCCTTGTTTATTTTATTTGTTAGAGTAGAGCCATTAGAAGCGTGGGCATAATAATTTGTGCGGCAGCTTGTGACCCATGCTGCTTTTCCTTGCCTTCTTCACCCTAGTTAAACTCTAAAAGCTTCCCACATTATTGTCAAATGCTTCTTGCAGCTAAGAAGAGAAATGCAGCAAATCACCTCCTGTTAACAGGTGAATTACAGGTTCTCCCTGCTGGAAGAACCAACAAACATTTTCTGTACAAGGCAACAGTTTGTTTTCATTAAGCTTGGAATGGAAAATGCATACAAACTCTGTGAACTGAAACAGTTTTGAGAACTGAAAAATGGGAAAATTAGGAACTTAATGTTTCGATGTGTACCAAGAATGGCTGTCATATTATGTCAGGCACTTTAATGAAGAAATTAGCTATAAACATTTAGGACTGTATCTTCAAGAGAATTGTAACCAACCGAGGTGTACAAAATATTTGCACTGGAGGCAGTAAAAGGTAAGCTAATGAAGAAAAGGTATGGTG
>NW_008824413.1:1123123-1138881 GCF_000699105.1 Pygoscelis adeliae | reverse complement strand
CTTGTAAATTTTCCCTCATTTGAATAGTCTCATCTAGGCACCTGGGTCTCTTTTAGGCGACAGGAACTACCTAATGGTCAGGAACATATTTCAGAATAAGGAGATTTATGCTTACGGCTGTCTCTTTTCCATGCCTAAAGTGTGCTGTTTTTCTAGAAATAACATAGGGTTGTGATGACAGGTGTTATGGTTTCTTGCAGGATCCAGATGTTTGATGTTGGTGTTAGACGCTGTGGATGCAGAGCTGCTGGCTCAGCTATAAATGGTACCTGGCCGTGTGAGTTAGGGTTCCAGAAAGCCAGAGGCCATGGTACTGCCTCGTCTGCCCTGCTGCCACCTTGTCTGTCAGCTGCCGTGCAATGCAGCCTGGCTTGGCCGCATCTTTGACCTCAGCTTCATCAAACGGTATTGTTTTCTTGTCTGCTGCAGGAGGCTCTCATAATGAAGCTAAATACTGCTTTTTTTAGTTTCATGAGCTACTCTCTTTATTCAGGGCAAAGCAAACAGAATCTCCTGCAATTGCTCTGCTATTTTCCCTTCCCCCTTTATAATTTTTAACCTTTTCACCATCCCCTGCTGGCTTGAGTTGGGTGGGGAATCAGTGCTTCCTGCTTGCTAATGCCAGGCTGTAATGAATATGTGTTTTACACTGTGTTGCAGCCTTTCTGCTGGATTTGGTTCTGACATAAGCTGGTGGGACAAGCTGTCACTTGTCACTCTCATGATGTTTTCCTTTTGAATGGGTTTTTTGGCATCCTTTTGCCTGAAGGACAGTCAGACACTCTTCTCTTGCCTATTCTGTTTGTTTTCTTCCAGTGCTTATTGCTGTGCTTGTGCCTGATGCAGAGAGGCAGGTACTATCCTTTAGAAATTTGCAATAGGCATTAACCTAGGGCACTGACACAGGTATTTTTGTGATCCAAGAAAGACGTTAAACAGCTGAGGTAGGAGGGGGGGATGACCGTACCTATGAATGAAGCTGGTGCACTGTGGAAACCTTAGCTAATTACCCCTGGATGAAGAAACCGTCAAGGTCTGCTGGCTGAGACGTTGGAGGCTGTTACCTGAGCAGTTCCACAGGCCCTGGGCAATGAGCCAGCGCAGCTTCCAGCCTCTGCCAGCCCATTAGCTGCAAGCTACTAATATGACACATCCCTCACAACTTGTGTCCTCTAAAGCCAGCGCTGGATTCAGTCCCAGATCCAAGCTCCTACATCACGCATTTTTCCCAGAATTTCAGGTTTTTATTAGAAACAAGGATGCAGACAGAAAAGCCTAACCATTCCTTGCTGCTTAAAAAGCACACACAGTTGACAGCGCAGTGCCTGCTTTGGTGTACAACAGTACTGATGAGAGGTGTGAGCACACTGGGAACCTCACTACAGTGCTGATGCTACGGCCCAAAGATCCACGACACCCTTCCCAAATCACCCTGCGAGAAGTCTGCATGAGAAAGACGTGGCAGTCCCAAGCCTGAACAAGCATTGAAATAAGTGGAGAGGAAAAAGTTTGTCTAGGCTTTGCTCGGCTGGAACAGGAGGGTAACTACCGGTGCTAATGCTTACTTGGGGGCAGCAGAAGGCACCAGCCCCAGCACAGCATCCCTGGCAGCGCCGGTGGCAGGAGGAGTAGCTTAACGACTGGTGCAGTGGCCTTCTTGCCGGTACAGCTAACACTTACACATTTGCTTTCTAAAAGGACACATCTCCACCTGTGTAAGACAGCTCAAAGCTATTTTAAGCAGGCACCAGCCTTGTCCAGGAAAGGCTGGACAGCACTGACATCTCCAAAGGTGGGAGGAAAAGCAGCTGAGATGAGTGAACACAGCAGCGAAGGGTCAATAGCCCAGCCAGCCAAAAAGCACAGCATCCGTCTCACACTGGCCATTAATCTCACGGAGTAACAAGAGTCTGGGGAAGCTCCTTCCTTTCTCTGGTGGAAGGAGGCAGTTGGGCAGAGCCCTGCTAGAAACACAGCGCTGGTCAGGCCATGGGTGACAGATGCCTGCCGGATGAGCAGAGGTCTCCTGTAGGAAAGCCAACCTGCACCGGGGCCAGGGGCTGCGCTCAAGGACCATGGCATGGGCTGGCATCACTGCTGGGGCTACTCGCTTTGCTTTGAAGAGGAGAGGAGGCATTCACCAACCTGCACGGCTGAGACAGGCCAGCCTGAAACAGCCTTGCAGCTGTCCAAACTGCTGCTGTGTCAAAACATCAGTCACCTTTGGTTTTTGTAGTTTTGCTCCCTGTGAACTTGTTTTTTATTGAAGGATGAATGTTTGCCTCAGTCTACAGCATTTACCCAACTTTTCCTCTCTGAAAACTACTGCATAGGAAATCTCACAGTAGTGACAGGAGGAAGATAGAGCTGTGTCTGTATGCTGGCTTCAGTCACAGACCTGTCTCACACACACACAGCGTTTGTAACAGCCTAGCGGTTTCGGCCAAAAGTGTTTTTTTCACCAGTCTTCATAACCCAACAAAACCCATTCTACAGACTTCTTCATACCAATGCAAAGATGCTGTACATAGACACTGCCTGTCCCCCCGCCTCCACCGTGGAGGGGCAGCCCCGTCTGGGTGTGTTGTGCCTCTTCAACTGAAACAGATAAGCGGATTGCCTTCTGTATAGGCAGCAGTGGCAGCAGGTGGCAATAGGTCTCTCACCTGAGGTAACTCTGTTATCAATGATGGAAATAGCTGGGCCCACTTGCGGTCTTTCCATCCTTAGGCTGTCACTGTTCCTCAGCAGGTGGCTGTCAAGCCTGCAGCTGAGCTGATGGAGGAGCCTGGGAAAGCCCCTTGGTGATCCTGTGTCAGGTCCTGGGGCACTTTGGTCACTTTTCTGTGGTGAGTGAGGCTAACGCAGCTGGGATGGGATAAGAATTGCCCCCATAGTCTGTTTTGCCAGTTCTGTTGTGTCAGTTTGGACCTTCAGCAGGGGCACAATAACTGACAGTGAGCATGCAAATAATGTTTTAACCTTGTACAGCTGTTTCTGCAATAAGTGACCACGAACTAAGAAAGAAAGGAATTTGATCCATACATTATTTCAGTTTTCTCTGAATACACCCATGTTGCTGTCTAATCTTGCCTTAGATTTTCTGGTACTTAGAGTCCTTTAATATTTAGACATGTAGGCTTATACTCAGGAGCAAACTCAGTGCATAGTTTTTTCTGCGCCACCACAGTTTTCAGCCCAGGGCAAGGGTAATGTACGCTGGTACCAGTTTCAGTTGACTTTGGCAAATCAGACTATAAGCTTGAACAGCTTGGTAAAGGCTATGTGTCCTGTTCAGCCATTGCTCTTGTGTCATTGGTATCCTCTGAGGGAGGAAGCAGACTGGCATGGATGGCAGCTCCTGCTGCCACCAGGGTCACTCTCTGCCCCACAGTCCCCCTGAGCACCCAGAGCTGGTAGCTGGATTAACAGCATAGGAGAGTGCTGTAAAGAAATACCCAATTCAGAGCCCATCTGAGCCAGCAGAAGATATCAGTGCTCCCAGCTGCCCATCAGCCAGAACAACCACCCCTGCAGCTTGCTTGGTGGAAGCTCCCTACTTGGCTTTGGCTAAACCAGGCATCTGAGCCCTCTGTTCATGCTGTTTGAGGCCATGGATAACCTCGAGCTGCAGGAGCTCAGGAAGTTGCTTGGTGAGCACCAGGGCTGGAGGACAGCAGGGTTTGCTGTACCGAGGGCTGATCCCTCAGCCACACGGTGCATCACTATAGTCCTGCAGGCAAGCAGCTTGGCCCCAACAGCTGAGTAGGTATTGCTGTCCTGCTTTAAATGATATTTCAGAAAATTATATTAACCCATGAAAACTTACTATTCTGATTACGATGATGGTCTACCATGTGCTTTGGTGTTTGGATATCCAGGAGGAGAAAGCCTGCATTTTCTTATGCATGTGTATTTCTGAGTGTAATGTTCCATTAGCATTTTTTGGCTGTGTGTACAAACAGGTACAAGCTTCTTGTAATACTATGCAATTTTTGATAAGAGCACTCTTCTACTTTGTGGTAGCTTTCGCAACTTTTACAGCCACTGCTTTGTTTGGGTCAGGCTGTAATCTTTCTTCAGAAACTCAATGTCTTAGAAAAGTTATGGGTCTATCAAAAGGCAGCAGTTTAATTTTATAGGCACACCTGTGAATTTAATTCTCTCTCTAAAACTTCTCTTAAGTCCTTAAAGGGTCATTCCAAACTCAAGGGGGGAAAGCTTTGATTGCATCGTCTCAGTAAACTGCAGGATATATAGACATACTGAACCTGACAAGTGAGTGTTCATTAATCTTGAAACCTGGCCAAGTCACTTGTAATTCCAAAAGGCACTGAATTTAAAATGAAAAGTTCCCCTTACGATAAAGGCCCATTTATTATTTTTTTAACTTATTTTATTTCTTACTGCTGTCATCCATTTGTAACTGCCAACAGCTGTTAGTGAGGTCACTGGTAGTTAAAAGTTTTCCTCACCTGAGGAAATGTCAGTGAACTATAAATTCTAGGACATGGATATTATTCCCCCCCCCCTTCTTAAACTGAAGTAAAAAAAAATTTACAGACTACCTCAAATCAGCTTGTAGAAAGAGTAATCTCTACCCTCCTGAGGGCTATGCCAAAGGGGAGCAGGACATCTGAGCTGGAACAAACCTGCCTTCCAGTGCAGCCTCCCAGCTCTGCTTTTAACGAAGATGCATTTGAGGCTATCAGTATTAAGTGCTGCATATAACAACAGTATTTCTTCCTAGGGTTTCACAAAAAAAACACCTTTCTACTGCACTTCATGCAGTAAGGTAAGTGAGATAACCCTTTATCTTGAAAAATTAGAGGTAGCTGTAGAACAACATCTTTTAAAGACTCCTTTTAAAATGATCTTTAATGGTAGTGAGTTTTTAAGTCCAGTTTTCTTAACAGTGGCCTAAGCCAAATCACACTTCAAATTTATCCAAAAGTTTGCTAGAAGGGAGAAAAAGAAGAGAAGAAAGCAGATGAAGAAAATGTATTTGGCAGCACCTAAAAATCTGGGGAGAATGGCCATGACCAGACAGAGTAAGTCACTTGAGCACTGTTTAAATTCTGACTAAAACATTTTTGTTTTACAGTAAAGTGAATGACTATATGTCTGTTATTGTGTGCTCCTTTTCACCTAAAGCAAAAGTACTTACAAGCTGTGGCCAAGCCTCTCTATGAGGTACTGATAACTTGACTAAACAAAAGTATGTGAAATCTCTGGACTGTCTATTCTTGTGGATGTTCACTGCAATTTTGTAATTTTGGGCAATTTAGGAAAGGTAAAATTGCCACTCTGTTAAAGTCAATGTGAGCTCTGACATTTATTTCAGTAGGGCCAGTATTTTTGAGAGAGTCCGTTACTTGAGGAGCTTCCTCCTTATGGATGGGGGGTAGTCCACATGCTTATCTGAACTTGTTGAGGTTTTTCTGTCACTAAATATGAAGCATATCTATCCTGCTTTTTGGTGGAGACTTTTTTTTTTTTTAATACTGAAAAGCCAAAGGGAGAGAATTGCCATAATTAGATGTGCACCTTGGGGAAGCTTGAGTGCCAATCCACCTAAGTATTTATGCTGGCTCAAGCTGAGGGGGTGCCAGAGACCCTCTGCGGGGCAATTTGCGTGCTGTAAGCCAACCCTGTGCTTACAGAGCTTGGTTAGATAGGAGCTCTTTAAAGCTATTACTAGGCAGAACAATTTACTTTGTCTTCAGTGACAAGAAAGCAGTTTTTAACACAGGACAACTCGTACCATGGCTGTTAAACAATGAAAGGGCAGTGGATACACCAAGGCATTTTGGTTTTACTGGGAGGTGAATTAGCTGAGGATGAATCATCAGGGCCTAGAATAGTGCTGAGCTTGCCTAGCTGTTAGTAAAACCTGCAAGCACCTGTGGCCCCTTGCATTTTACAGCAAGATAACCATCCCAAGTTTATCTCAGTTTAAATAAAAAAAAAGCAAACATCCTCTCCCCACCCAATACCTTTGTGGTAGAGAAGGCAGTCCTGAGAGACCTGTCAGTTGTCTGGCCTCAATAAAAAATTCTCTTTATGTTCTCTGTAACTGAATCTTGTCTCTGGGACAGGAGAAGTGAGGGAAGAAAGACTACATGAGGTTGGAAAAAGAAGTGCAAAGGCATGGAAGAGAGGAGAGATACAGGAAACCCGATAAATATAAAATCACCCCGGAAAGCCCTGAAGTATTCTGATTTCTACTTTGTCTTATTTATATATCTTAACACTGTTTTCTGTTTGTTCTTTAGCTATGGAAAATGATAATTGCTCCATACTTTGCAAATACTAATGGCTTTAATAGATTAAATCTATGGTAATGTCTATGCAACCTAATAAACTGGGTAGCTTGTAATGCAGTGCATTAGGATTTCTATTCTTACCGTGTTGGCAAGAGGGAATATGACAACAAGGGAAACAATTCTAAAAGCATGCAAACAGAACCCAGGAAAGACTTGTGAGTCTTCTGACTCAGAATAAAATGAATTTATAATGAAACAGCCTTCACAAAACAGAGCCTTTGATTCTTGACTGAATGTTATTTTCTAGAGGTATTTGACAGTGTTGCTCATATCTTGGAATCTAGAGAACAAAGAGAAATGATTTTCATTTCTTTTCCACTAAAACGTTCCCTTGATGTTTGAGTTCAGTTTTGGTAATACTCTAATAGGTTGCACTTGTATACAGCTTTCCATTTCAAAATCTGGAGTATCATATGTATACTGAACTAAACCTCACATACCCTCATGGTGTTGGGCAGTAGTAATATCCTTGAATCACAGGAGTGGAAACTGAGGCATTGAATGTGATTTCCTTAGTATCCCCCAGTACACCTGAGGCAGAGCTGAGAGGACAGTCCAACAGATTTCATCCTGGCTTTTTTTCCTCCATGTGTATGGTGAAGCTGGATACCCACTTGACTTACTGGGATTCCCTCTGCCTGGGTAGATTTTCTTCTTTCCCAGAGGAGAGCCTAGGATTGCAGGAACATGTCAGTGAAGAGTAGCAATGAAAAATATCGATAAACTTGTCCACGGGTTGGCACTGAGTGTGAGTAAGGACAGAATATGGCATGGAGATTAGGGTTTTCACAGAGGTGTATGGGTGGATCTTCCTATAGCAGTTTAGGGAGGTACTTGAGCTGGACATTTAGTCTGAATCAGCATGATGGCTCTTACTGTCTATGGACACTACTGTCCCTTGCTGTCCTTCCCGTCCCTGTGAGGAGGGAGCACTTACCCTTGCCTCAGCTGCTCCTGTGAAAACCATGTGGAACAAAACAAAAAAAATGCCCGTCTGGGAGCAGGTGTGGCTAAGCAAGGGCACACGGTCCTGTCAACAGAGGGGGCAACTTCGGACAGAAAGTGTGCTTAGCTGGAAATAGTAGTGTTTTAACGTGCTTTGTGTGTATACATGGAGCTTGCAGAGTTGAAAAATAATGGTTTTTTTTTCCCCAAAAATCTTCTGTGTTTTGTTTGAATGCATTGTTTCATTTTATGTCTGTCTCCTGGGCTTTTTTATTTTTATGAAAGTAGATTTTGACTTTTCCTTTGCAGAATTCTGACGAAGAGACACTAATCAGCTTGTAGGTGTACTTGCTACCTACCACATGTTTGCACGCTCTAAGCTGCTTTCACTTCTAATTAAAATCATTGTGATTGGTTTATGAAGCTATTTTCCAAAAACTCTGGCACTGAGCTGGGGACGGAATCAAAAACTTCTCAAACTTCACTTCAATTATGTATGTTATACAGTGCATTTGAAGAAGCTTTCTGAATTGCTGCTTCCTTGCCCATCTGCCCATCAAATCCCCTTTATATGCCCACTGTTAGGCACCAAATAAGTGTTGTGTGTAACTATTATGCTCCCTTCTTACTCTGCTGTATACCTATAAATGCCTACCAACTGTCTTTCTGAAAACACAAGAGATCATTTTGTATAAGGTCCAATACAGGCAGGAAAAGAAAGGTAAAACCATGTGGTCTCTCACACAGCTTTCTTTTGTATCATCTAACATAGTTGTCTTAGCAGGAGGAATAATTTTGGTCCTTTGTGTGTGGATATATGTGATAGGATTGAAATATGAGTCTGTATCCACAATACCTTGAATGTATTGTCTTAGAATATTGCATCAGATTTAATAACATATGCGACTGGATGGACAATGCCTATCTGATCTTCTTCCATTAGCTTTACTCATAATGAAACATAAAGCAAGGCTTTTCTTTCCTCAAGCTTTGAGGGGCTGTTGCCCTGTTTTTACACACTGATGCTCTGCTGCAGCGCAAGTGGATGCCAACGCTTGATCTTACCTCTGAGTTGAAGTATCAATGAGCAGAGTTAGCAAGAAGTTGTTTATGCTGTGTTAGATCTCATTAGGAGTTTTTTCCCTATCATGGAAATCATAAACTTTTATGGGAACAGATCAGTTCCAGCAAGAAACAATTATATGGGGGAAACCAGAACAAGGGTTTGTCTGTTAGTAGGTGTGGCTGCTAGAGATTCATCTACTGATTACTGTCTTCATTTTATTCTTTCAAAAGAATGTTGGTGAAAAAAGGAAGCTTTAGCCCCTTATAGGAAACACAGAAGTGCTAATTTTAATGGTTGCTCTTTGGCTGTCTACTGGGTGGTCTCTGTTCATCTGTTTTCATGGTGCCTACAGAGGAGCAATGGTATGGCTGCTTCCTAGGTGAACCAGGGGGTTATTGAACTGGGGCTAACTAGTGATGTCAGTGGAGGTGTAAAATAGCAATGTTCATTCGATGAAAAATGTCTTTTTAAATACACAGTTCTTGTGTGTATACCTGTGTTTCAGCTGACCTCTGGAAGTACTCTAATGCTCTTCCACTTGCTATGCTTAGAATCTTACAAGTTTCGAATGCAAAAAAATTCCCTTCAGCAGATTCCATTGTCTTTCCTACATCTTGTACAGTTTGATTCTCCTATTAATGAGGAATAAGTCATTTAGCATTGTTAATTCCTTCGTCTTGTGACTCTTCAATTGATTGAATAACAAGAACCCATTGTGCTCTTTACAGTTATTCTGGGTAATAATGGTCCTAATGGTTATTTGTAAAACATTTTTTTATAAATCCTCAACTCCACCCACAGTTTTTAATGCTTGGATGACATGGGAAGAAGTGAGTCACCATTGTCGTGCTAATGCAATTTCTAATAACTTAACAAGGGCTTATTAACTTTTTAAGCTTTAATTACATTGTGGCAGGACATACATACATATCCTATAACTATATTTAAAAATTTTCTACTTATTCTCTCCTGCTCAGCTGTTTGTGGGCCTAATATAAAACTGGGAAGTACACATGACTAGGTACACTTTTTTAATCAGGGTTACAATATAGATGGATATTCATGCAATGATTTTAGTCTGGTTGCATTATCTCAGATGGTGAGTATAGCAGAGCCAAAGCCTGAGACAGGGGACTGCATGACTGTGGGCCTGGAATAGGGTTATGTAAGTACCACAAGAGTGCCCCAAGGAGCAGGGCTAACTAGAAGAAGGTGAATGGGTGTGGGACTACAGCCTGTTTCCTCATCTCATTCAGTTCACACTTCAGTGTTCAGAAGTATTGGTAAGTTGTTTGTTTTTTTTTTTAAGGAAATTCTAGGTAATATACTAACCTTTGTCTGGTTGTGGATGGGAAACTATGACCAAGCACCAAGTCAATACCACGTGGGTCTGACCAAAAATCCTATCTTAGCCTTCAGATTCATCAGAAACTCTGATCTGAGATTACATACTACCTGGCCTGGGTTCTCGGAAAGCTTTGCAAGTGTGGTCCATTTAATAATAAAACTTGAAATAGATATGTTTCTCTTGCTTTAGGATTTTGCTTTGGCAGTTTCATGGTGTGGTCATGTCCTCTGTTCTCATTTTTGTCCTGCCAGACAAGTCTAAAGTGTAAAGAAGATGAATGGCTTTTGGGGCCCTCCATGTAACTTACTTTGATATTTCCCTTGCAGTAAGCAAGCCAGAAAAGTCCTGGCATGGTTTATCTTCCTGCTTCCTTCTTTTGGCAGTAGTACCTGACGGGAAGCAGTACACCAGGTTTGCTTTCCCTTTCCAGTCATGCTCTACAGCTCAAGGCCTAAATGTTGTGGTTTGATTTGTTCTTCCTCTGCCTTTCTCCTCTTTACACCATTCTCTCAGGAAAAACTACCAAACAGCTACCTTCCTTATACTGGACCTCTGAAGAGTAGGATGCCAGTACTCAGGGAAGCCAGAATTCACTCATAAACAAGGAGATATTGCTTTTATGTTATATCCCTTTGCCATTAGACTTCTATTGTCCAGCACGATCATGAAGATCCTAAGAGTACTACTAATATGATGCAGGATTCTGCTCTGGCAACAGTCCTCTAGAGCAAGCTGCTTAAGGATGACTTATGAAATAGTGCAAAATTAGTAAAGCAAAAGACTCCATTATGTTTAGAGCTGAAATGAAACCTGCACTTTCCCATCCTTTGGGATATTTGAGAGAGGAAAAAATCTGTTCTGGATTGAAGCAGACTTTCTGGAATACTTGTGGAAAGAAAAATCTGAAAAACCAGGTCTGAAAATTTGGAAACAATTTTAGTATAGCATCCAAATCCAAGGCTGGGGTATGGTTCAGCCAAGGTCTCTGGGCTGCCAGCTTTATGATGGGCAGGAGAAGAGTCCAAAGCTCCTGGGACTCCCATCTCCCTACTAAGGACTACTGGCTTAGCCTGGGATCTCGGGGCTCTGCCTCAGGGAGCCTTGAAGACATCTCAGCTTGCTTCAGAAGCATTCAGCCAAATAGTCTGCAGAGGTCCTGTGTTGGTAATTTGGCACTGAATCTGGCAAGTTCCTACTCTTCCATTGGTAGGTGTCTGAAATTGATGCATTCCTACAGATGTTTTCACTTACATGGAGTTTCTGGTTTTCAGCAACAACAAAATATTTCATTGAAATAGGTCTTCCACTCATAATTATGATGTCCTAAACCACAGAAGTGGAAGCCACATATCTAAACTGTTATATTTCAGGTAACAAAGGGAACTTCTACTGATTGCCTCATTGGTTTCTGCTCTGTTTTCTTTTTACGACTGTAATAAATACAGTCTACTCAAAGATGTCTTTTGTAGTTCCTTCTGAAAGGAGAGGTAATTACTAAAAGCTAGTTCTCTGCTATTTGCAAAACTTTAACACCATACAGATCTATAAGACCTCAACGTCTCTCTTGTCTCAGGTGAAAAATGAATCCTATTTGATGATTGACCTTCCTAGGAACAGAAGCTTCTCCAGAAGGACATCAGATCTATTGGTTCCCAGCTGCTGCTAGGTAAAAATCATTATCAGATCACACAAGGGAAAACTAGTTGCACTAGTTGCTTAGCTCGATGATATTTCTTGGAAAAATCCCTAAAATAATATGAACCAGTCTGGACATAATATGTGATTGCATCTGTGGGCCTTTGAGGGGAGAGGGCTGTAGCTCAAAATTGATAGGACTTGTGGAGGTGAGCAGAAGTCAAGTAGTTAAAAAAAAAAAAACACCACACTTCAGAGTTTAGACTTAATTTGCTGTCTGCCTGTTCTTAGAAGGGGAGTAGATGATGCAGGGTCAGAAAGTCTCTCCCTTGGTAGGCAAGTTGCTTGCTTTCTCACTTCGTGTACAAATGGAGACAGTGTGTGCTCAGTCTGTATAATGGATTAATTCCATTAATCATTTTAATTCCCCATTAATAGAGTAGCTGATGGTTGGCTAGCAGGGCCTCATGTTGCAGTCAGATTTTTGGGGTTAGGACAGAAGTGACATGTGATGGTGAGAATCTCCTTGGACGTATCTGGCTGAAATAACGCGACCTTAGTCTAGTCCTTTAAACACTTCATTTAAATGACATGCATTGCTTGGCATCACTGAACTGGACTGTGACTTTACAACTTCTTCCAGCAGTAGACTGAGGTGAGACTTAGCCTTGGCATCGTGTCCCTTGCTCTGACAGTACCATGCTGCAAAAGAGTGCAGTGAGGAGATCTTGTTTTACTATTCTGGCCCAGTTGAGCTGGCTGCTGGTAAAAGCCAGGAAGAGACAGCAATGAGCCAAGGCTCTCCCTACCTGTAAAAGGAGAGAAGAATGGTTTCTCCTTCACTCAGAAATGCAGATTTCGTGTGTGGGCAGCCTTTGGAATAAGAAGACTTCTTGTCCCACCTTTCTGACCAGAAGAGGTCCTAATGGGTATGCCCAAGTCTGTCTCAGCAGCTTCAAAGCAATGTTGAAATCTTCTGAAGATAGGAGATAATTATATTCTATTATCACACTCTATGCCTATTTCCTTCTCCCTGCAAAGCAGCTGAAAGGAAAAACATTTCTCTACACTTTTTAAAGAAAACTGTTATAGTTAATGATATTTCTGAGACTAAAATAAGAAATAGTAATTTGAGAAATGTTTGTAATTAACTCTCACTTGTTCTCTTCTCATTAACATCCCCAACCCTCCAACACACATCCCTACACATGTAGCCCTCCTTCCCCAGCTCATACTAAATTCTGTCCTCTGGTGAAATGCAATATAAAGTAGGATATAGAGCACAAATCTAGTAAGACTGTACTTGGTAATCCAATTCCAAGTTGTTTGTTTCTTATCCTTTATTGCTCCATTTTGTCCTTATTGAAACTCCGATATCTGCCGCCTGTATTACTTTATATTGCCCAAGTTTGCTCTCTAATGGCTGGGTATGCCCAGCAGTTACTGCCTCTCAGTTCTGTTCCTTTCCTTCAGAACAGAAAGTTCAGGCTTTTGGTAGACTGTGAAAGTTGCACCATTTATCTTTCTTCAACTTCTTGATTGCTGTAATCACCCACTGGATGACTTTGCAATATCAGGACTTGCATGAAAGCATCCCATGAGGGACGGGCAGAGCTGATTTCTGTAGATTCAAGTTGGATAAAATACTCTGGCTATTGCCTCTTATAGGAGAATGAATGTGGAGGGTTGTCTTCTATTGGATAGTGAGTCCTTAAAATGAATTCTCTGTCATTTTGTGTAACTTTACATTTTGTACGTTTTTGTCTAAAAGGCCATTCAGGTAGTGATCTAAGATATACAGTATTATTCAGCTTCAAAGGTACAGCATATGATGTTGGGAATTCAGATATGAGATTGCTGGCACACTGACAATAAGTCTTTGTAGATAAGTTTAGGGAGAAAACCTATTTTTAATTAAAATCTATTATCATGAAATTGGAGTTTTTGATCACTAATTGTCTACAAAATGACTGGAAATTTTCAAACTTTGGGTTTTGAACAAAAGCTCTGTCCACTGGCATTCAGTAGGCGTTTCCATTAATTACTCTGAGTTAAGATTATGTTCCAGTCTCTGAATTTACACTGTGTGAAATCAGTAAATGTTGTGGAAAAGAAGCAGAGGATAAATGCTGAAGGTGTGCCGTTATTGCAAAGTTGAGGTAACATATCTTTACATTAAGTCAATATAGCTCAAGAGATTGAGGATGCACTGAAATTACACTCAGGTGGCTGCATCTGTGTCAGTGCTGTGCTTGCTCATGTACGTATGAGACTGAGACTTCTGGGGCTCTTACTATCACCGCTGTTAAAGAGCTGAGCTCTTCTGTGGTGGTGTCTCTCTCTGGCCCCGCTAGAGGGTTAGGGTAGGAATCTGAGCCGGTGGCTTTGCGGTGGTGCTCATTTCCTTCCACTCTGAAGTCTGATTATGCAAATGGATCATTTGTACTGTTTGAGCTGGCCTGTGTAAGTTAAAAGTGCTACAACACACAAGCTGAGGGATTTTTTTTTTTTTTTAATTTAGTAGCAGCTGAGTCCTCGTGGGCAAGTTGTTTAGCAGAGCTTGCTTAGAAAGGCACAGACAGAGGCCGCCTTCATGCTGGGCAGGAGCATCAGCAGAGATACCTGAAACTCATCCTCAGAAACAAGGTTCAGCTTGACTCAGGCTTGTGTTTGGATGAGCAAGCACACTCTCCCTCATCATGGCTTTTTTTTTTTAAAAAAAACCACCCTTATTCAGACCTGTGAGTTTTGATGTTGCTGTCTCAGGAGAAGTTTTGTTTTCATTGCCTGTGAATAATAACAGTTCCCCTGCAGTCACTGGCATACACTAATTTTTCTTAAATTTTGGGCATGTATCTCACATCACAGTAACCAAGGCCTCTTGGGTTGCCAACCTCAGCTGTGCTCTCAGAATACATGCTGAGCTGAGAAGTCATGACTCTTTTCAGTTTTTTTTTTTTTTTCCTCTGTGCTTCCTGGTTTGGCGTGTACTCATTTCATGTTTTTAGCTCCTTTCCCTGAGAGCTAGAAACTTACAAGAAAAAAAATTGCATGGAAGATGCTTGTGCGAATCCTCAGCTGCAGCTGTGATTAGAGCACTAGATTAATGATATAACTCTGAGCTGGCCATGCCACGGAGGTACGGCCACAGCCATTCAACAGGCCTAGTCAGGGGGATTAGAAGAAAGTGTGGGGATGGTACCAACAAGAATGCCGCACATCATTATATTAATAAAGAATTACTCTGAAGCTGTCTCTGTGGGTCAAGAGCTCATGCTACGAAGAGATAGCTCAAGACTTGGAGATGTCTGTCTAAGGATTTGAAGTCCACTGTGGGATCTGTGTGCTCATCTCCTGCATAATGCAGCCCATGGAAACATGTTGGAAATAATATCCATTTCAACAGGTGTTTTTTAGAGCGATGAAGGGTTGGAGAGGGATAGTGGGACTTCTGGAGGGAGGGGACAGTGAAATATCAGGGAGTAGGAAGGTCTCCAGAGTTTCAAGAGCTTTGGGAAGCCGTGGTTGCAGCTTTTCTCCCACACCCCACCTTTCCCAAGACTGACTTGCTATCTTCTCCCTGAAGGTACTGGTCCCCACTGCCTCTCTTGCCTGGTGCAGTTTCCTATCATAAGTCAGGAGGAGCCATGTCTTCCACACCTCGTCTCCAGCCCTGCTCCCCACCGGTGCAGCCACGGGGCTAGAAAGATGCTGGGGTGCAGGGCTGGGTCTTGCAGGGCTGCAGCGAGGAGGAGCAGAGCTGAGATGCAGGCAGAGACCTCAGTTGTGCTGCTGCTGGTAGGGCTGCCCCCATGCATGTGACAAACTTCTCTTGGCAGTGGGGGCTCTGCAGGCATGGGGTGGCTATTCAGGCTGGGATGAGTATTTCTTATCTCCTCAGATACAAAATAGGCAGATTACTGATCACTGCAGGATGCTGACCTGTGCAGCTAACTGCTGTGCCTGTGGCCTGCTCCAGGTTCATTTTTTTATGTTGTCGTTGCCAATATATTCATGTTATTTATTAAGGAAAACAAAAGAGGCAAAAATCACCTGGGTCACCAAGTCTAGTCTCTCCCGACTGCAGGCAGCCAGAGAAGAGATGGTGGTTTGGAGAGCATCTGCTTCTCTGGCTTCACAAACACCCTGTCACAAGCAGGGTGGCTTTCGGTAATGAGGGTCAAGATTAATTTCTGTCCAGAGAACAACAGTTCATAAGGATTTCACAATCCAGATAGTCTATTCATTTAAATGTTAATAAGATTCCTGTTTTGTTTTGAAATGTAGAGATGATCTTGCTTCTTTACCCTTTATTTCTCTTTTTCCTCTTATTTACAATCTTGCTTTAGCCGTTCAATCCGGTTTTGCAGATAAGAAACACTCTTGCTTTGGCCAGGGTGAAAGTCTCTTCTAGATGTACTTTTCAGAGGAGCACGTG
>NW_008824413.1:1116319-1123099 GCF_000699105.1 Pygoscelis adeliae | reverse complement strand
GCAGAGCTCTCTCCACCTCTTTGGACTTGCTCCATCCAGGACACCAGCTTTTGTTTTGCTTTCAGAGCTCCAGTCCTGAGAACAAAGGTCTGTTTTACTGAGGCAGGCTCTTAACAAAGGCAGAAAATGCACCTTTAAAGCCTTCACAAGTGGCCACTGGGGACTCGCTGCTTGGAGAGGGCAAATCCAAGACAACAGCATAGTTTCTGTGGGAGCCTGACTCCACTTAGGAAAGGATGGCACTTTCCCCACAACATCGAGCTGGTACCAGAAATAGAAGCAGGCTGCTTCTGTGTACCACGTGGTTTTCATAACTTCATAACAATGACATGAGTAACCCTCTGAGTATGCTGTAACGGTGACAAGAAGCTGGAGATAGCGGTGTACATGGTTTTCTCATTAGATATTCTAGATACAGAAGGTAACAGAATGTGAGTCCAAAAGTATATGATTTAAATAAGACCCAAACTACTCTACCTCACTCTGACATCTCTCTTTGGAATATTCATTAGAATTAATAGAGAGGAAATTGGAAAGGTCCTACTAATATTATTAGTTACAGTTTTAATCATTGCAGTGATCCAGAGGTCCCAATTTATCTCGGCCCAATCTATGACCACACACATGCACACTCTAAAAAAAGAAGTTCCTGTCACCACAGCCTCAGATTATAGCATGACCCAATGATAGTTCTATTTTGAGTTTAGGGACAACTGCGGTCCTCCTCTTCAAACAGTAGAAGTGGTTAAACCCTTTGGGGTATTGTGATGCTCTTCAGGTGGTGCTCTACATGCATGTTAGTGCCCAGGTCAGAGAAACATCCTGGGGCCTTCAGGTATCCATGGCACAGAAGAACCACCGAGCCTCAGAAAAGACAGGGGAGAAAGGCGCAGAGGAAAACTTTGGGCACAGCTACCTTGCGTAACACCGAAAAGGCTAGGAGAGAGAGTGTTTTTAGATCTTCCTTCCACTGATAGGAAGATGCAAATGAAGTGATCTCCTGTCGTGTGACACCCGGCAAACAGGACTTGGTGTTCCTTGTCAGAGAGCAGGGTTTCTATAACAGATACCAGGCTCCACTGCCAAATGCTTCCTCCTGATAGAATAATTTGCAAGATCCCAAATTTTTGGGAACTATTGAGTTCAGAGAGAGTAGCGACACAGTTGAAAGTGTTATATAAACAACGTATGTTAGATGTCTGATGTGCAGAGCTGGTTTGCTCCACAGAGAGCACTAAAAACTGCATAGAACATAGGAGCCCAATCTCCCATTTTAACGATGTAAAAGAACACTAAAAAACAGAAAGGTGAACCTCTCTTTAGTTTTATAGTAGGATTATAGTTTTTCTTATATTCTGTTGGATATTTGCATAAGGAAAACCAGTACGTGAGTTGGATTTCAATGAAAAGGCCCAGTCAGAACATAGGCTTAATTAGGCATGGATTCCTCTAAAATGACTTTTGCCATCTAAAATGTAGTCATCAGGTCTAAGCCAGCTATCTAGGCACTCTCCATAGCTAAAAGAGGGGTATCTCCTGAGGGCAACTCAGCCCTCTTTAGAAGGACTTCTGAAATAGGCAGGATGATTTGTCATCCAAAGGTGATTTGCTCTTTCTTCATTACAGAGAAAGCTTTAGATGACTTGTTTATTCTTACGTGCTTACCCTTTATATAGCCAGAGTTAGCTGAGAGGACTCTTGTCCTAAAGTGTCCAAGACGTCTGTATTTAGGAGGGTGTCTGGGCAGGACTGATTGGAGATCAGCGCTGGCCATGTTGCTGCTTGTTGAGCTGCTGTTTGAAAGCCCAGCCTTGCCAGGCCTGCTGCAGCCTGGGCAGAGTCCTTCATTTTCATGGTATCCAACAAGGAATTACTGCAAGAGCACTAAAAAGCTCTCTGCAAACTGTTATTTTTCTCAGTCTTGACTTGCGTGTTCTCAATCGAATGCAGTTTCTGCTTTGTCTCCAGATTCATATTCAAGTGCTGTCGTATTTGCTGGTTTTCTTATGAATTGTGCTGCTGGTGCTCTGACAACTGAGTGCTGCCTTGGTGGTGGCATTACTGCAGGGCGTTTGTGCTGTGCCTACAATGACAGGGCCTGACATTCAAAGCCTGGCTTCATCCAGTTGCTTGAGGGGGGTCGAGAGCGAATTCTTGCCTGTGAGCTGCAGCCTTGATGCCAAATCTTTTAAGAAAGCCTGTATCTTGGAGGGGAGAGCTCCCCTTCTTCCTGCTCATTAGGTGGTAGGATCTGCTACAGTTTTGACTTTTACAATGCCACAGGCAAGAGTTGCTGCTGCTTTTTGCATTTTTACCTGGATCATTGGCATTCTGCCTCTCTGCATTTGAGACCCGGATTAGGTATCAGATTCAAGAGGAGGCTGTAAGACACGGAAGCATGCTGACTGCTTTCTAAATCAACCCTGATTAGAGATGAAAAATTCATTTCTCTTATATATAATATATATTTATGAAAGCATTGTCTCTCTGTGAACATTAGCATTTTTGCCAACTTATAATAAGTCAGTCAAAATGAATCATTCTTTGTGTTTGTGTGTGTGTTGTTAAACCTGCCTGCATTTTTTGGATATCTGAATGTTTATTTTCTGTGGTTTTTCTTTTTTTTTTTTTTACTTGATACAATTGATCTTAGTGCCTTGTTTCCGATACCTAGCACTTGTGTTGCAGAGGAGAGAGACAGAAATAGAACATCAGATCCCTGCTTGGTTGGGAAGGAATTTGTTCCCTTGCAGTGACGAAGAGGGTGACAGCTACTCAAATGGTGGTAAGGGAGTGAGCAGACATGTGAGGGGAAAACCCAAGCTGGCTGTCATTGCAAAGACATTGTGATGGTAGAAACCTTATGCACCAGAGCAGTATAAAGGACTAGAACATGGGTCAAAAATTCATGCATTCCTTCCACCCAGGTGAAAATCCTGTATAAGCCTGTAGATCAGAACGAAACAGTCTGATCTCAGCCTCCTTGTGACTCAGGGTCTCCTCAGTGAGCTAGCTTGTTGCCTTGCTTCCTCCCTTTGCTACTTACTCCTCCTTCCTTGCTCTCCTAGAAGAGGAAAAAGGATTTGCTTCCTTTCAATTTCCCACGTTCTACTTCCATTGACCAGTTAAGTCTTCAATAATTTTCCCGGCTCTGTTTGCCTAATTGCCCCCTTTAATAACCTGTAGAGGTATGGATTTCCTCTATTTTTTTACTTCTTAGACACAACATAATTTTAGACTATAAATATACAACTTCTCAGAAATTTCTATTAAGCAACTGTACTCTTGATTGCTTCACTATCTCCTTTCTTATGGTCATTCTCTATAGCCCCATTCAATATGTGCTCAAAGACAAAATGAGATGTTTCTGAATACCTCCCTGTCCTTTTGTATTAGGATTTTGAACATGTTGGTACATTTTGAATCTGCAAATGGCCTCACAGCTAATGGATGTCTTTCAAATATCCACAAATAAAAGGAACTTTTGCTCATGTCTTTGAGCTGCAGAAGTTGTGCTGAATAAGTTCAGGGTTTGTTTTGTGTGAGGTGATCTGTGACGGGATCTGTCTTAAGACTGCTTCTGTAGGGCTTCAACTAAACCATGTACAGCCCCACTCACAACGCAGTGTCTCCTGTGTACTCCTGCCCTGGCCTAGATGGCACAGGGCAAAAAGGTGAAACTCAGCCCTGGGGGGAAGAAATGCCCAGAATGCTCTGTTGCTCTTGCTCCAGTAAAACCAGAGGTGGTCGGGGACTTCCTCACGTTGGGGGTCTCAGAGGGGAGCACCCTACAGTGGGAGTGAGTGGCAAATGGATTTGTGGAAAGTAACTTGCCACCATCCTTGCAGTTCTGCTGCTGGCAACTGGCCGTGGCAGTACTTCAGGGCTGTACCACCCCTGTCGCTGGTGCTGTTTGGCAGGATTTGGCAGTAGGACTCCACAGGGACTCAAGAAAATGTTGCGAACTCCTCTAGCTGTTGCTGCATATTATCAGCGGGGCCTTTGGGGCTGGTGTCTTCCACAACCTCCCATCCTCCTGCCAGTAGCTCAGTAATCTATAATCTAGAGCCCTGTTCATACCATGTTGTCAAGACCATGCTCTTCAGCAGGTCTTCTTCCATGCTGTGTGACAATGTCTGGAAACAGTTAAAAAGGGCACAGGTTAAAATGCAACTAATTAGTAAATACAATGGGAATTTTGAGATACCTGCAAAAGGTGTCAGAAAGGAATGAGCCCAAGTTCTCAGATCATAGCAGCACCTTTGGGTGCCCAAACACAGGCTGCTGAGGTTGGGTCAGAGCTTACTTGTGTTACTTGTATTACAGCAATGCCCGGAGGTCTCAGTCAGGAACCAGTGCACCACCATGTAAGCCAGCATCAGCACTCCCAGATCATCCCCCCACACACGAAGGAATAGGCCCTGCTCTGGTTTAATCCATGTAAAAATATTTTTCTAAGAATTTCCCCTACTGTAATTGCATAGGGCTAACTAAAGTATTCGTACAGCTCTGTCTGAAGTAGTTTGAGCTCCTTGCAGGCCAGGTCCCGGTGGAGGCACCGTTGTTTGTGCCTATCAAACGTCAGCAGACAGCTTTCCTGAAGGGACAAAACAACTGCTCTCAAAGGGCTGCCCTACCTAAATTTGCTCAGGCTTGTGTCATGAAAGAAACTTGGGCACAATGGCCTGTTTCAGCCTTTGTCTGTGGGGGAGGCTGAATCATGGGTAAAGCATACAAGCAAGGAGTCACACAAAATCAAGATAATCCAATATTTGCTGAGTGGTGCTTGTGTGGCTTTTGTTGGGTGGTGTCCTTGCAGCCCCAGCGAGGTTCAGAGTAGTCTGGTGCTATCCAGGAGGCCACTGGTATCTTGCCTGAGAAGCAGAATTTCTGTGTTCTGTTTATCTTCTCCTTGTTGATAAGCAAACTTAAGATATTTAAAACTCTCCTGTATCCTTGTGGTGTTCTCATGGCTGTAGTCTCGCATACAGAGCAAAAGGTCCAACAGACTATTTGTCCAACTGTCAGATAACCATCGAGGGCTGGGTGTATGCAAGTAGATGGGGCTAGGGTCAGCTTGAACTGAATTTTGCACTTGTTAAGTCCCTGAATTAGGACAAGCCAAAACCACTTCAAGTTTTCAAGTTTTCTCAGCTATAAAACAGGGAGAAGATGGACCTGTCCTTATAAAACTTGGTGCTAAGTACTGTTAGAAAGTATCTTGTCATGGCAGTATTTTTTCACTCTTGGCACTAAATGATTTTTTTCTTATTTCCATTTCTTAAAGCAATTTCATGCCTTGATAAAATATAGTCATTTTTCTATGTTGTATGTAGTAGAGTAGCCATTCTTGAGCAGACCAAATATATTTTGTTCCCTCCCTGTCCTCACTGCAATACAAAATAGCAAAAGTAATTAGTCCACAGTATGGATAAATTGATTAGATTTTCAGCTTGGGGAACAGATACATTTTAAAATGAGAGCCTCTGGAGCTATATCTCCCTCCCTAGTACAGAAGTTGACTGGAACTCACAACAGCACTATATTCCTGACTTTTTTTTTTTTTTTCTTTAATTTACTGTGCAATTTAACTGAGGCATTTAAACTCCCTGGCCTTGATTTATCATGCGCTCTGTTCCACCTGGGCAAAATAGAGCTGCGTAGAGCAAGGGTTCAGCATACAGTGAATATGTAGCAACTCTCCTTGACAGAGGGGGTGCTCTGGGTTGGGCTGGGGGGCAGGAGAGGGGCTAGTCATAGGGACCCCTGTGATTTTGCACTCCCCGCTGTCTGTCTGCGGTGGCTGCTGAAACAGCTGGATATTGCAGAGCAGGGTGAAGAGCCGTGGGCAGCCTGTTCGAGGGAGACCCAGGCCAGATCCTCCCTGTTACACTCTGGGGTCAGTGTTAGGGGGAACAAACCTCCCAACTGCGATCTGTGGCTTACACGATGCCTCAGTACTTAAAGATCTTTGGATAAAAGGTGCAATTAAGTCCTGGCATTATTCTGTAACTTAAAAATGGTTGAAACTCTGCTTAAACCCAAATTTAATTAACTTTGTTTTAAACAAGGACTATTATAAAACCTTTATTTGGCTGAAGCTTTATCTGCCAAGTTTCACTGCGGGCTATCACTGCCTCTGCATTTGCATGGCAGAATTTTACACACTCCTGAAATTTGTTGTTTGTAATGGAAAAACTGGCAGACTTGGTTATATCAGCATTAACAGACATTCAGGATAATTGAAAATACTGGCCCTTGCCAAAAATTGAATCGTAAGAGTTTAATAGATTTTTTGCTTCAGGTCCTTTCACTTTAGCAACAGAGATTGCCCAGAGATGGGCCATACATGGCTATGACTTCCTTCTCCTGTATCTTCTATCCATGAGCTTGGGGTGAGAACGCAGCCCTCCAGTTTAAGAATTGCAGTACTTCTCCCCCAATTTCCCACGTGTATGTGATCAATGGCCGGGGACATTTTAGAACATCCCGTTTCTCAGGTCAGGCAGTATGATGTCCTTTGAAAATCCCTATGTCAGGGAAGAAAGGCAGAGGGGAGGTGGGAGGGATACTTATGTTTCACAAAGTCCACAAACTGCAGACAGACTCAAAAGCGCTTAAGCACAGCCTGACTGCAAAAGGAATTCAATATTCCATTCTCCAGAGTGAATGACGCTGATCAAAGAAGCTGCCTCTCAAAAGACAAACTCTCTCTCCTGTCCCCTTCACTTCCAGACTTGAAAGAAAAGTATGAAAGATCACTGTGCTACAGGAACTGCC
>NW_008824413.1:1103768-1116275 GCF_000699105.1 Pygoscelis adeliae | reverse complement strand
GGAAAATCCTTTTTTTTTCTTCTGTCAACCTTCCTTTCTTATATCAAAATAGTAGTATTTATTTTTAAAAAGGTAAAACTTTACTTGTACTGCGCAACTGGCTTCAAAAAGGGTAGGACAAATTCAGGGTAGAAAAATCCATCAGGAACTGCTAAGCAGCTCTAAATAGAGCTGCAAGTGCAATCTCCGGATAGACACGGGGAGGATATAGCACAGAAGTGCAACTCTGTGCCTGCGCCTGTGCTTCTAACCACATGGTGATACCTACGCTCGTACCCAGACAGCTGGTGCTGCTATTGTCAGACACCAGCAAGTCAGACCTTTGGTTTCACAGAGGACAGGCATCATGTTGCCTTACCCTGGTAAATAGGGAACGAGATGTTGTTCCCTGCTGCAAGGAAGGGACAGGTCCACCATGTCATGGTCCTGCCCATGTCATCTGTCCCCCCGAGGACTTATCCTGCACACTTAGCTTTCAGGAGCTGATAAAGCTGTTAGTGCTGAGCACCTTCCCTAGGAGCATCCTGCTCTCCCTGCAGAGCAGCTGCTGCCCAGGGATGCTGTTTGTGGCCGTGGCCACCTCTGTGGCTGCTCGAGGTGGATGTTTTCAAACTCCTTGTCCCTGCGCAAAAGCGCAGAATATTAGAAATGCTTCTGCACAGGGAGCCAGATATAATCCTCCAGGCCTCAGCAGGACCCTCAGAGAGGTCTACATTCAAAACACTAATGCTGAAAATATTAAAATGTAAAACTGCATCAGATCAAATAGTCATAATTACGGCAAGCATATGAGACAAAACCCATTGTCATTTATCTCTCTGGGGACACCACACTTTCTGTTTGAGCCTTTTTATTGGTGAACTATGAGTTCTAAAATTATAATAATTAAAATGATGATTATAAAGTGTCAGGGATTGTAATTTTTTTTTTTATAGCTGGGAACAGTCTGTTCATTATTGAAGCAAAGATTTGGCTTTAAATTCACATCAGTTTAAAAGACAGTGAGAGGGGGAGCATGTTGATGTGAATGCAGCAAGCATGCCTGAGTACTGAGGCCTCTTCTCGTGCTGCATACTGGTTCCCTTTCTCTTCTGTCAGGCATGGAGAAGAAGGGAGCTGTGGTGAGGGACAGCCCTGGACAATGGGCTGGAAATGCGTCACTGCTTGACCTTCTGGGAGCCTGCTGCTGTCTTCTGCTGTTTTGTAAACAAGACCTGGATGGCTTCTGCAGCCCACTGCTGGGATGTGGGAGCGGGCAATATGTTATTCCCATTTTCTGGAAAGAGAAGCTGAGGATGAAAAATTGAAGAAAACCACTAGAGGCACCATCAAACCACTAAAGGCATCAGCAGTGGGAGCACAGGAGCCCCTTAATGTCAAATGCACCTTCAGTTCATCCCTTTATGTTGTGTGTCTTATGCTGGAGCTGCTTCTCATCGCGAAGTCCTGGCTCTGTCTCAGGGCAGAAGGTGGGGTGTCCCTGGCCAGGGCAGCAGCCTCTGCCAAACATGGCTGCGTATCTCAAGGAGTTGGCTTTGAGCTTTATAGGTTGCCAGGGCTAGACTGGGTAGCTCAAATGAGAGAACGTCTTGAAAACCTGAGATTCAAAATACTTTGCCTTTTCAGATTGGCTCAACTTTGGGGATGAAATGGCCCCAAAATGTCAGCTATGTCTGTTCTGTGTCAGAAATAAATGAAAGCTGAGATGAGTGTTAGCTTCGGGCACCCATCCAAAGCTGTGGAAGAGAGGAGGAAATCTATACCCAAAGAGCCCATATGTCTGATCTAGGACTCGCTGTCTGTCCTTTGCTGGATTGGGCCCACCTCTATGAAGAAGAGGCTGGGTAGCAGCTGGGGGATGGAGGGGAAGAGGAGGAGAAAGAAGGGAATCGGAGAAACATTGATAAATTCTATTTAGTGAATAACACAATGCGTGTAGCAGCACAATGGCCTTTTCTGCAGGCAGATTATCCCAGCCAGAGTCTTTGCTGTATTAAAAAGAGGGGGAAAAATAGAGCACCAAAGAAAAGGAAAGGCGGGCTGTACAGCAGCAATCAATGCTGCCCTTTGTGTTGCTTGACATTTGAGGGACTTGTTATCAACGATTGCTGGCTGCTTTATCTAAATGTATCTCCCCAGCTGCCAGGCACAGCGCTGATAGGCAGCGGGACGTGCCGATGGCCCCAGCTGATACCGCAACCGCCCAATTCACCCTCCTGCCTTGCTGCCAGGGGCCGGACGGCTTCTGTCACTTCACTGCTGGCATGCTTCTACCTACCCCCTAAAAGGGAGAGAGGGGACATTTTCCCCTCTGCACTCCTCCCCTTCCCTATCAGCCACTTCTTTGTCTTTTTAAAGGAGAAAGAAGGAAATAAAGACCAAAAAGGACCAAATTAAAAATAAAAAAAAAAGTCAAGAAACTTGGGATGAGGGAGGGATGTGTTGAGGAAAGAAAAATTTACTTTATTTTTTGTTTGTCCTGCAAGAGCTCTGTCATCTGTTGCTCTGGCAGAAATTGCCTTATGTGCGCTTGCCTTCTCTCTCCTGCTTTACTGCAAAAGAGTGATAAGAATAATCTACTGCTTGGCTGCTAGGTTGTCTCTTAGTGTGGAAAATGCCTCTCTAATATTTTCTGTTTGTTTATACAACATATATACTTGCATCTATGTAATTCAGGGAGCTGTACGCACAAGTTTGCATGCAATTACTATTAATTTTTATGACTAGAAGATGATGAATGGGCATAAAATAAAGGTTAGCTTGTAGCGCCTCCTAAATCCTGGAGGGTGTGTGTGTGTGTGTTAAAAAAAAAAAAAAAAAAAGTATTGCAGTCCAGTTTCAGCCAGAAAGTAGCTGCTCTTAGGTGTTGTCACTGAGGTTAAACCACAACAGGTGTGCAAGCTGCCAAAAGGCAGTTTAATTCTCGCTAAAAAGTAGCCAGTTATTGACAGGTTTTAAAGTATGAAAGCTCTGGATTGGTGTGGCCTCTTATTTCAAGAGACAGCTTAAATTATTACCTTTGCTGCTAAAAAGGTTTTGAGGTCTGCATGGAAATGTCCACTCATAAGCTTGCATGTATAATTACTCTTGCTTGGTGTTAATGAAGCCATTAAAAATGCAATATGGTACAGCTGAAAGATTTCCCTAAAAATGAGCATTTTCTGCTGTCTGTGACTTCTTCTGAAGAAGCATTTGGAAAAAAAAGTAATACATAAGCACAGTAATACAGAGGCCACTGTATTAACTGATCTGCTTTTAATGATTCTTCGCCAAAATCTGAAAGTAATTAGAGCTCTCAAAAAATAGATTATTCCAGGAGAACAGAATAAATTTTTATCTGTCTCATGTTCGGCTGTCTTATGTCAATTTGTATATTTAGCATACGTTTATCAGTTACAGACCTAATTTTAAAGTGTGTGCAAATTGCTACCTTGACCATAATTGAAAACCTCACATGCATGTAGTGAAAATCAGTCTTGGTAGTGTATTTTGAGGAAATTCAGGCCTATTTGAAACATCACATTTTTTTTGATCATCGCTGTCTCAGGGAAAGACTTCTGGCGCTGTTGTCCTTGAATTTCTTCTGCAGTGAGTTACACTTACTTACATCAAAAGACCCAACGAAGAGAAAAGCAAACACGCGTGAGGGGTGTTGCACACTGTAAAATCCTTCCGGAGAGCCAGAGCCAAAGCCCAGGTACCAATATATACCTGTTTAACAGAAGAATAGCAAGTTATTAATAAAATACAAGATTTGCCTTTGAAAAATGAGACAACACAGTGCTTCAAGTGTCCAAGCCGAGCGCAAATGCTGGCGAGGGGTCTTTGATAAAGCCCTGGCTGAGAAAGCAGCATGTGAAGAGTCCAGCCGTGACCTGTGAACTGGGTATCCTCACTCCCCTCCGCAGCTCCCAGCTTTGGCTGGGTCATGAAATTCTTTGTGGAGCCAATGCTGCTCTTCTGTATGAGAAATGGGAACAATTTCACTACGCGGTGTGGAGCGATGGTAAACAGAGGCCGTTCAGCCTAGCTTCGTAAGTCATCCAAAATTAATTAATTTTAATTAATAAATGCTGGCCAGTGCTGAGTCCATTTGCCTTGCTGCCCAACCACACTGGACAAGGGGACAACATCCTGCACTCCCCGTTGCTCCTCAGCCCTTTGCAGGCACAAGCAGCACAGCTCACGGAGCACAAGCTCAGATGTGCACATAGTATAACCTTCCTGAGCATTTATCTTTCTGTGGCATTAGGAAGCCAATTCCTCCCAAGAGCATCTTTATATCAATCTAAAATTCATTTCAGCTGAAATATTTATGATTTGGGGGGGGAGGCAGGAGGTCTGGGTGTTGAGTGTGGTCAGATCAAGTTAGCTTCAACTGGCAACGTTGACAAAAGTAGTAATCTCTCTGTCCCTCCTCCTGTACCTAAATGAGCGTTTATTCCAAGCCCTTTCTTAATGCTGTAACATAATTCATTAGGACAGCCTTAATGAGCTGGTAATTAGTCTGGTGGGAGGGGGTGAGGAGGGGAAATAGAAATGCTAGACAGAGAGAAAGTCGAGCAGGCTGGGGCACCTTAAAGAGCCCTGAGAGAGCCTTTTGTCAACAAAATGGATCGGGCTTGCAGGCAGTAAAACTTTCAAATGACCTTCGTGTCAAAATATTAGGCTGCTATTTTTCGCTAGATGGTGGTTTCATAAACATAAAAAGCGTACATATCATTCAGAGTGCTGTAAAATTTGTCTCAAAGATGCGGTGTTTTCTTCCCCCCCCCCTTTTTTTTCTTTTTTTTTTTTGTTGCAAGACGAATATCACCTCTACATGGTATGAGTGGGGGATGGGGTAAGGGGAATGACATCTAATACTGCAAACTTCTGTTTGGTCTGAAAGTAATGTTAATAGCAGCTCATCTTTGTTCTGGTGGTTTTGAGTGCTTGCTCTTTCTTTTTTTCTTTTTCTGGAAGGAAAAAAAAAGTAAAATACATACATCAGTATACATGCTAGAGACAGATATCGAGAGATGGTGACATTTTCACTTGCAAAATTCAGGAAAATCAGTTAGATGTTCATAATTTATGGCAAAAGCTAGATGTTAATATTGCTCCATGATTTAGAAGACAGATGTGGTATAATAAGTATATAAAAAACCACAGCTCATTTCTGGAGAAGTGAAGCATCAAAACAGTTGGCTATTTAAGTGCTTTTCCTTCTGTGAAATCTTTATTTCCAAGGTTAAATTTTGACGTGGGGTTGGAGGGTAGAGGGGTGACTATTTTCCACAAGGCAGGGAAACTATTATTCAAAGCATCCACTCGTTTTGCGTTGTGCTTGTCTTTAGGCTCCTTCCCTTTCTGTCCTTATCTAACAAGCCCCAGAGCGGTGGGACTTGTATAACTTGAGTAAGTAGCAGAAAGTTGATAAGACATTGCTTGAGTTGAACCATAGGAACGTGCAAGCAGCAAGAATGGGGGTAAGTCGCCAACTTAGTAAAAGCAAAAACTAAGGAGATAGATAGCAGAAAGACAGAAAACTTGACTTACTGCTCTGTTGTGTGGTTAACTATTTCTTTCTCTGCCATCACGTCACACCATGCAGAAGTGGCAAGCTGTGCCCTCTCTGCCTCCTGCCTCTCATCTGTATTTCCCCTTCAAACACCTGAACCATTTAGTGCTTGCGAACAGCCATTGCAGATGATGCACTGGCAGCCAGGCCACTGCCAGGAGGCCAAATCTTCCCCCAGAAATGGCCATGACTGATGATCACAAAAGTTGGGTAAGGGAAAGCCAGGGCTGGTCTTAATAGACATTTGGCCCAGCTGTCCGGCCACTCGTTTCTGACTTGGTGTAATTGCTCGGTACAGGAAAGACCAACATTATATGAAATATTTCTGATGTGGCTGGAATATCAGGATCTGACCCCATCTGAGAAATTTCCTACTCCTTTGGTGTGCCAGACTTGCCTATGGCCAGTTTGTGGCTGAGGCTGGAGACTGGCTGGGTCTGAGCCCATGTGCAAAGGCCACGCGGGGCTGGCTGCCTCGGGGATCCACGGTTTGATGGGCTTTCGCTTTGAGATCTGAAGGCCACTTTTCCACATAAAACATGAACTTAAAAGAGAAATTTAGACAAGGATGAGATGATGTCTGACTTCTCCTCATGGACCCAGGCAGAACAGGAAATTTTACTTGCACTTGTGAAAAGTTTAAGCCTGGAGTTTCACATTGCTCTTATTACCCATCGTGTGGAAAAGAAAACAACTTGGAGGGTTTTTTTTTCCTGCTACTAGAATTAATCTCAAGTACTTTGCCAGTGTTGTAGTTGTGCTCTGTCAGAAGAGCTGAATATGGAGCACAATGACCTCCGGAGAACAAGTTGTTGAGTTAATAAATGAGGGGAGGGGTTATTTATTTTTTTAAACTAACAGGAAAGCTACATTGTATCTTACAGCATTTGTAGCATACAGATCCATTCGGAAAGGCTCCAGGTATGATCAGTTTAGCATAGGGCAAAACATTGGTGTTGCCCTCCAGTGACATTGAATCCCGCTGGCTGTCTACATCAAAGCTACTGATGAAACTCTATTTATTTTCCCCCCTCTTCCTAACCCCCCCCAGCCACTTACTGGAAGAGGCAACAACTTCTTTCACCCTCTAACATATATTCAGGGTGCTCCAGGCACTCAGTGCAGTAATAAAGTGCCAAAGCTCAGTAAAGAAACTGGATCTGCCCATAAGGTGCAACGCAATATTTCTGATACATAACACACCTATGATACGACCCCCAGAAAAGTGTCTTCCAAAATCTGCTTTTTACAGCACAGTTGAGACTTGGAAGGTTCTATCGCATAAATAACTGGTGAGGATGCAAGCTCTGCCTAGCTCTCTTTATTAGAAGGTTCTCCCTCTCTCCCTTTCTCCCTCTCCCCCTCCCTTCCTCCCTCCCCCTCTCTCTCCCTTTCTCTCTCCCTTTCTCCCTCCCTTTCTCCCTCCCTTTCTCCCTTTCTTCCTCTCTCCCTCTCTCCCTCCCTTTCTCCCTTTCTCCCTGTCTCCCTTTCTCCCTTTCCACCTTTCTCCCTTTCTTCCTCTCTCCCTCTCTCCCTCCCTCTCGCCCTCCCTCCCTCTCTCCCTCTCGCCCTCCCTCCCTCTCTCCCTCCCTCACTCTCTCCCTTTCTCCCTTCCCTTCTTATATTAATTTTTATTCCTCAAACCTTGATTTGGGCTAAAATTTTCTCTGCTGAGTGTCTGCTGCAGAATGAAGTTCATCATTCTCAGGAAAAGCAAATTTTAGTAGGGTTAAGGGAAAAGTACATGCTAAGTTCTGGTGACTTTTCTTTGCAAAGTCCTACCATCACCAGCTGGGACTGAAAGACAGTTTTTTGAGTGGGGGCTCACATTTTTTTAGAGGGATATCTTCTCCATCTCTCTCTGATGATTTGACAAATTTAGCCAAATTCTTAAGTTTTTTAAAATCTGCAGCATATATAAGCTCAGTAAACATTTGTCCCGTGACAGAAAGATGTCCTAAGGAGAAGAGAAATAAAGCTGGAGGGGAGAGGGAGGCTGAGAGAGGAGCTCAGATGAAGGAATTGAAGTGCTGCTGGGAAGGAGGCTGCGTGTGCAGGATTGGGCAGGTTTTGAGGAATACCCAGGGGATGGAGCTGGGGACCTGGCTTGCCAGGCAGGAATGAATTGCCTGTGTTTAAGTGCCTGAGGAACGGAGGAAGGAAACACGTTGGTGAAAAGAGGGGGACTGTGAGGGAGAGGCTGGACAGATTAGAGCAGAAATGAGCAAGAAAGTCACGTGTTGTGTCAGTAAATACAGAATTATCTGTGTCCATTGCAGGAAATGCCTCCCTCCCTGCTCCAGAGTACCTGGAATAGCATCTCGGGTCCTTGAGTTTCAGGATTTGTCTGCTACCAGCAAACAGCCACCGCATCGATTGGCAAAGCCTTCCACCCTCTCTGAAAAATCAAACTGAGTCCCAAATTACTGGTTCCTTTTGGCTTAACATCCCTGTGACTTGCCTCTATGTACTGTGGAAGTAAATTAACTGTGAATTAGTGCCAGAGCCATAAGGAACTCACACAGAAGTTAATAGTTCTGTCTTCATAGCAGGGACTGAATAATGTGCAGCGGAGTAAGAGCTAGGTGAGTACATAGAAGAATACAAACAAAATATTGAAGAAATGCGGTCTGTGCTGAGGCAAGGGTTCCCAAGGCAAAATATACGATTATGTAATTAAGAGTGGTATCCTAATGCGGAGGCAGTGAGTAAAGGCTCTGCAGGCATCCTTCATTCCAGCGTGTCCTAGCTCTGCTTTGCCACTGAATAATGATCTTTAACTTACACATTTTGTGAGATATATTTGTCATTGTACTTTTCACCTACCTCCTGCACAGTGTTGAGTGTCAGCAATTCACTGTACACCATCCCTCAGTGCAATGTTATTTTTCTTGCTCTGGAAATGCCGAAGCTGAAGTTGCCCACATAACCACAACTCTGGTCCCCTGTGTAACACATTACAAGACAGTCTTTAATTACATGAGCTTATTATTTTTTTTTTTCCCTGCTGCATGATGCTGGGAGGCATCTGGCGATATCATTCAAAGTGTGGCCCAGGCCTTATTTACCTCACACCATACAAACAATGTACCGAATACAAAATTATTGATTTGCTCTTGGGTGTTTTAGCCGTGTTCTCAGCAGAGCGTTTGAGCACACGTGGATTTGAATTCACAGCACCCCTGTGAGACAAGAGGGTGACAGTATTCCCATTTTACAGATGGGGAGCTGAGTCACAGGGATATTAAGGTCAAAGGACCCACCAATTTTGGGGCCCCAGTTTGATGTTTCTGAGTACTTAGTGTTTTTATAGCTCAATATATGTTCAAAGCACAGCTCCCAGAGACTTCAATTACAGCTTCCAGCACTCAGCACTTTGCAAATCAGCCCCCAGGGTTTCAAGTCAGGCATCCAGAAAATGAGGAACACACAGTTAGTGACCACCTGTGGTTTATAACTTGGCCAAATGTGTGTGGATTTTCATGGTAATAGCAAAAGGCACCTCTCTCTTATTCCTGGGTGATGCTTTTCTCTCTCTGTCAAGCCAACCGGATCCCTGCAGTAAAACAGAGTGCTGCTAAGGTCTCTCAGTGGAGCAGTCCTGCATGTTGTGGAAGAGGGATGCAAGAGGAGGGGACCATTGTCATTACTAGCAAAACAATACTGTTTTCTTTTATGTCATTTGTGACAACAGCTGAAATCACCTTTGCGAAAGTTTTAACGGCTTTTCAACTTCTAAGATGCAGCAACTCACCTCCAAAGCCTCAACAGTGAAACTGGGCAAAGTTACGGGAGACTAAAAGCATGATTTTAGACCGGGAGATAGTGGGCACCCTGCTGCAGGGACTGCTGCCTGCTCTACTTCTAATGCTCTCTATACTGAAGGTGAAGGGGTGATAAACTGAGGCCAGTGCTCTGCTTCTGCATAGTATTGGTGTGGGAAAAGGAGTACCTTTTAGCTGTGTTCAGCCTGGGGCAAATTTTTATGGCAGAGTGATGAAACCCCTGGAAGTGATATTTTTAATGGAGACCTCCCTGGCAGACCAGAATTATAGCTATGCAAGGGGCTTTCATAAAAAGCATTTAAAATTTGAGCAACATGGGGCTGGAATGCCCAGACATAGGTCACTACCTTTGATAGTGTTAACAATAGAAAGATAGCGGTGAGCATGGTAGGGAGGACGCATTATATAAATGAAATAATAAATATGATTTGTTGTCTTGAAATACAGAGAGGTAAAACTGAATTAATCTCATGGTTTTATCTATATTCCACACCTTGTTCTATGTGTTGGCAAATGCTTATTGCTGAAAAAGGTGAAACATAGCTGATGAAATGAGCTGGAGGTTGCTTCAATTTCACAAGGAGAGAAATACTTGAAATATCAGCTCATAGAATTGTGTAAACTGGCGTGAGCTCCAGTGTGGGGAGAACAGGAGGCGCGATGCACTGAAAGATGCAGGTGGTTTGGACTGAGAGAGGAAAACTACGTTGAGAATTGAACCCTGGGAACTGGTGAGATCTGGTGAGATCCTGGGAAAACTCAGAAACTATTTCAAAAGAAGTCAGTAGAGCCAAAAGAAAGACACAAGGCACTGGAAATGGACCACTAAGAACTCACAAGAATCCAACCTTCTTTGAGGAGCAATACATGTGAAGAAATGGCTGCTCCTAATTTGCTGGGTTGCTTCTTTACTGTGAGTTCACGGTGCTGATGATGAGTCTGTTCCTTAGCAGCAGCATATTTTGCTTATTAGTTTTTCCACTGTTCCACAAGAAAATCGAGAGGGATTGCTGGTAGACCAAGTCCGATTGCAAGGCAGCAGCTCCTCCTGCGTTGACAATAATTAAAGTCCTGCTCGTATGTTCACACTTGCCGTTACCTTGCAGGCCTTTCAAGGTGCAATGGACTGTCCAGCATCATATCTTATTATCATAAAAACTTGATTATGAGAAGGAAACCCTAGACCTCGGAGAAAGCAGTGAATAGGTTTTCTCCCTACTGTTTCCAGATAATTCCCCTTGTTGTCTCCAGGTTGGAAGGTATTTTCTGAAGAACAACGTTTGAGACCATGCCTTAAAAATATGGAAAAAAAGAGAGAAAAAAATATGTGCAAGGAATGGAACAAGGAAGAAACTATCTTCCTCACCTGAATCCAGCTGAATATTGCTCACCTTTTTTGAGCAGCTACCTTATATCAATAAAATTATTTGCACCAGGTAGGTGAGCAAGATTTGTTCCCTGGCAACATTCAGAGGGCTCGGAGGAGAAGCAGCCTATACCCGAAGGAAATGAAAACAAACACAAAAGAAACTTCCCAGCTTCTTTTATCAGCAGTCCTTTACAGGTCACCTTTAAAAGGTTTGCATTTATGGCATCAGTATTTGAACCTCCTTTCTGTACAATCTGTGTGTGTAGGCTGAAGCAAGACCATGAGTGCCTGAAAAATGCAGAGTCTAATTACGGCAGTGAGAAAGTAAAATAATGAGAGCTTGAGAATGTGACTGATAAGCAGTTAGATAATAGACTAACAAGCAGGATGTCTGTAGTCCATCAAAGGGCTAATGAAGGTCTCTATGTCCTCTGCTATTGCCTGAGGAGGATATACAGATGGAAAACATCCCAGAAATGGCATTTAAGGATATACACCACGTACTGACTGCGTGGTGATATAACGATTGGATTCAGTGAGTGCTTAACCTATGGATAAAGTAATTACTCAATTAAAAAGCACACACTAGACACTGATAACCAAGTGGGACATGCTTGAAACAAATGTTTACAAAGGAGATGGTGCTTGGTTTCTTTGCACTGAGGCTACTGCATGCAGTCCGGCCACCTGCCCACCGAGCTGGGCTTGCAGGCCATGGTGCTACATTGGTTTCAGTGCCCCAGCAAGGTGGCCCGGCAAGACTGAGGGGGACCGGTGCCTGGGGGTGGCCGGCTTGGGAACGGGCAACGGAGCTGCTGGTCTTAGAGTTAAAGGGGGCATCTGGCTCACACGCTTATGTGCATCCCCCTCATATGTCACAGTAATGCAAGAGGACCTTTACTGATAACAGGTCTGTGAACATTGATGCCTCTGACGTACTTTTGACCTCTGTTAGCTGACTGACTTTTCTTGGTAAACATGCAAATTCTGACCCTTTGGAGTGAGCTGTTCCAGGCAGGGAAACTGGGGAGTTGAGCACTCTGGCAGGCTCAGAAAATGGCAAGAAAACCAAAGAACAAACAAGCAAACTCATGACCAGAAAAGATTAATAAAAAAAGACATTTTGGCCATTTGGTCATAAATAGTACTGTTCAATAGCACAAGAAATCATGCAGACTGTGCAGGGAGACATAAAACCACTGAATTATGTATTAATATGTCATATAAAAGGAAAAAGTACTAAAGAAATACTGTAGGAAAAATAAATAAAACCACCATTAAAAGTGAACATGTCCCATTTGGTCAGTTATGCCAAACATAAAACAACAGAAAGCGCCGTTTGGAAGTTAACAACACTTTTAATTTTACTACTGACTTTTCCATTATAAGCCATACAAAGGTGTGGTTAGACCATAGGCTCAGGAATTGATTTTATGTCTGCGCTCATCTGAATCAGTGGGCTTTTAAAATATATATCTAGATCTGTATTTCTCTGTATATATGTATGAAGGAAGAGAGGAAGAAAGAAGTTGGAAAGCTAGGGATGTGTGAGCTGGCTGATGTTAAATTGGAGCTGATACCCTCTCAAAGGGGCTGTTTGGGTGAAAGGAGCCAGAGCTGAAATCTGCTGGCAGTGGCCACAAGGCTGGTGCTTTCCAGCTGTCGGGTCTGCAGAGGTGGGATGCATGCGCGCACATGTGGAAAAGCGACGTCTTGCTTGCAGCAGCCCAGGCTGTCCTGTACAGAGGAGGCACCATTCAACAGCATCCCGGGGGGGCGGTTCCGTCCCG